>NW_012117400.1:666098-673055 GCF_000951035.1 Colobus angolensis palliatus | reverse complement strand
GGAGTTTCGAGCCCAGGCTGGAGTGCAATGGCGTGATCTCAGCTCACTGCAACCTCTACCTCCTCCCGGGTTCAAGCAATTCTCCTGCCTCAGCTTCCCGAGTAGCTGGGATCACAGGCATGCACCACCATGCCCGGCTAATTTTGTATTTTTAGTAGAGACGGGGTTTCTCTATGTTGGTCAGGCTGGTCTCGAACTGCTGACCCGAGGTGATCTGCCCGCCTCGGCCTCCCAAAGTGCTGGGATTACAGGCATGAGCCACTATGCCCGGTCAATTTTTTGTATTTTTAGTAGAGACGGGGTTTCACCATGCTGGCCAGGCTGGTCTCGAACTCCTGACCTCGTGATCCACCCACCTCAGCCTCCCAAAGTGTTGGGATTACATGTGAGCCACGGTGCCTGGCCAATTTCCACTTCTTAATGACCAACTGAATGGCCTGTGGGCAGCAACTCCCCCTCCACCCAGTGAGATCCCAGGGGACACATCATGTGTTTTCCTTGTCACAACGGCCCTAGGAGGCCTGCACTCTTTTCACTGCCATTTCACAGGTGAGGAAACCGAGTCACTGAGCCAGTGGACCATGCAGTGACTTGCCCCGGCCACACAACTGGCAGTTGGTGACTGCCTCCATTCTTATCTCCACGCTGCACTGCCTTCTCTGGCAGGGCCCCTGAAGTAGAAGGAAGGAAGGGATGCTTTTCCCCCCAGGATGCGTGCATGTGGCCATGGAGTTCCTGTTTTAAAGCTTTAGTGAGGTTTGTCGCTGGGTGGTAACCTGCACATCTTCAGCGTGCAGAGGGCAGGTGTTCATATGTCATACATGAACCTGAGGAACCGTCACCACCGTCAGGACAGTGGCCATTTCTATCTTCCCTAAAAGTGTCCTCGTGCCCCTCTGCCCATCTCTGCAACCACAAATCTGCTCTCTGGCACTATCGAACTTCATTTCAGCGGACTGGACAGTCCTCAGGAACCCAGAGGTGAGAGGGGAAAGGGCATTCTACAATCTTGGAACAATGATACAGAGCAGGATGACCTGGTCCGGAAGGTGGCAGTCAGAATTCAGTGTCCGGCCCTCTGTTCTTCCACTCCACAAGGACTTTCTCAGAGCCTGCTGCTTCCCCAGGCAGCTTCTGTGGCAGAACCACTGAGTTGACTGAGAGACCAGCTTTCCCTGGAAGGATGGAGGCCAGCGTGGGTATGCTGGTACCATCTGGTGCTGGTGGGGTGGGTAGGCAGACTGCCTGTGTCAGACCCAAATCCCTGCTCATGGGAAGCCCTTGTGCAAGTGGGGGGAGCCAGAGAAGCCACCTTGCTCGGTGGGTGGGAGAGCAGCTTGAAGGAAGACGTCGCTGAAGAGGGGACACTGGCTGCCACCCTTGCTCCCACACTCAAGCAGTACTTTCTCTCCCCCACAGTTGCCTACGTGTTGGTGATGGTCTCCCTCTTATTAAAAGGGGAGCCTAGGGCCAGGCATGGTGGCTCACTCCTATAATCCCAGCACTTTGGGAGGCCGGTACGGGTGGATCACCTGGGGTTGAGAGTTCAAGACCAGCCTGACCAACATGGAGAAACCCCGTCTCTACTAAAAATACAAAATTAGCCAGGCATGGTGGCGCATGCTTGTAATTCCAGCTACTCGGGAGGCTGAGGCAGGAGAATCGCTTGAACCCTGGAGGTGGAGGTTTCAGTGAGCCTAGAACATGCCATTGCACTCCAGCCTGGGCAACAAGAGTGAAACTCTGTCTCAAAAAAAAAAAAGGGAGGGGGAGCCTGGGGGAGGGGGCGAGGCCCTGTCTGCAGTGTCTCTCTGCTGAATGCCCTGCACCCAGGATGGCTGCCAGCACCATGGGGGCTCACATGTAGGTGCTTTAGGCAAGAATGCCCAGGAGACCACCAGAAGGGCTGGCCAGGTGTCCTTTGGCCTCCCCCGATGTGGACGGAGGGGAGACGACAGGTGGTCCTGACCCACTCCCCTTGTAAAGCCTGAGTAGGATGGGTGGGAGGCCAGTCCCAAGCACCAGGGATTTATCCCCTGACCATCTCCGGCGTGCCCAGATGCTAGCAAGCACATCACGGTGTCAGAGAGGGAGTGCCAAGGCCAAGAGACAAGTTCAGCAGAGTGTGGACCATGATGAGATATACGACAAGGGGGCCCGGTGGCAGTGGAGGGACATGGGCTGCAGGAAAGGCTCGGGAGCTGGGGACATCTTGCTTCCTGCCTTCCATTCTGGGCAACCGGCCTGCTTCCTTTTCCTAGCTCAACACGCAGTAATCCCCCATTTTCAGGGGAGATCCCAGATTTTCTGAACTAGGAGGACATGATTGGAATATAGGAATGGGGCTGAGGTTCCAATATGACACACACAAGTGCCTGTGACAGCCCACATCCGTGGAATAAAGGAACCATGTGGTCATCTCACTAGACACAGAAGCAGCACTGCACAATCCAACGCCTCTCATGATAGAAACAAACTAGGAATAGAATGGGAACTTCCTTACACTGATAAAGGACAGCTATGAAAAAGCCACAGTTAACTTTATACTCCCTAGTGAAAGACTGGAGGCTTCTTTACCTCTAAGAAAAGGAACAAGGGAAAGACACTTCACCGGCACTTCCATTCAACATTGTACTAGAGACTCTAGCCACAGCAAATTAACAAGAAAAAGAAATCGAAGGGTCGGGCACGGTGGCTTACACCGCCAATCCCAGCACTTTGGGAGGCCGAGGCGGGCAGCATTACTTGAGGCCAGGAATTCGAGACTAGCCTGGCCAACATGGCAAAATCTCGTCTCTACTAAAAATACAAAAATTAGCTGGGCGTGGTAGTGAGTGCCTGTAATCCCAGCTACATGGGAGGCTGAGGCAGGAGAATCACTTGAACCCAGGAGGCGAAGGTTGTAGTGAGCTGAGATCACACCACTGCACTCCAGTCTGGGCGACAGAGTGAGACTGTGTCTCAAAAAAAAAAAAAAAAAAAAAAAAAAACAGAGAGAAATCGAAGGCATCCAGATTGGAAAGGAAGAAGAAAAACGATTTGTATTTGCCAATGACATGATCCTAATATGCAGATAATCCTGAGGACTCTGCTAAACAAATTATACTTAATAAACAATTTTAGTAAGGTTGCAAGATATAGGATCAATGTATAAAAATCAATTTTTTTTTGAGACAGAGTCCTGCCCCTGTCACCCAGGCTGGAGTGCAGTAGTGCGATCTCAGCTCACTGCAACCTCTGCCTCTGGGGTTCACACGATTCTCTTGGCTCAGTCTCCTAAGTAGCTGGGATTACAGGCACACACCACCATGCCCCGTTAAATTTTTTTGTATTTTTAGTAGAGACGGGGTTCCACTATGTTGGCCAGGCTGGTCTTGAACTCCTGACCTCAGGTGAGCCACCCGCCTTGGTCTCCCAAAGTGCTGGGATTACAGGCGTGAGCTAACACACTCAGCCAATCAATTGTATTTCTATACAGCAGCAATGAGAAGGCTGAAAGTGAAATTAAGAAAACAATTCCATTTACGATAGCATCATAAAGAAAATACTCATGAATAAACTTAACAAAAGTGCAAAACATCATTTAAAGAAATTAAAGACCTAAATAAATGGAAAACATACCCCATGCTCATGAACAATAATCCCCAACTGATCCACAAATTTGATGCAATCTGTATCAAAATGCCAGCTGGCTTCTTTCCAGAAATTAACAACCTGATCCTGAAATTAATATGGAAATTTGAGGGACTTAGAATAGACAAAACAGTCTTGAAAAAGACATACAAAGTTGGAGGACTCTCATTTCTTTATTTCAAAACTTGCTACAAAACTGCAGTAATGAAAGCAGTGTGGTGCTGGCTTAAGGACAGACATTTTTCTAAAGAAGATACACAAATGGCCAACAAGCACAAGAAAAGATGCTCAACATCATTTAGCTAACAGGAAGTGCAAATCAAAATCACAATGAGATACCACTTTACACCCAGCAGGACAGCCATAACAAAAACCCAGAAAATAACAACTGTTAGCAAGGATACAGAGAAATTGGAACCCTTGTATGTTGCTGGTAGGAATGTAAACTTGTTCCAGCCACTGTGGAAAGCAGTTCAATGGCTACAGGCAAATACTCCAAAGAATTAAAAGCAAGGATTCAAACAGATACAGGTAGACCAGTGTGCCGGGCGCGGTGGCTCAAGCCTGTAATCCCAGCACTTTGGGAGGCCGAGACGGGCGGATCACGAGGTCAGGAGATCGAGACTATCCTGGCTAACACGGTGAAACCCCGTCTCTACTAAAAAATACAAAAAAAAAACTAGCCGGGCGTGGTGGCGGGCGCCTGTAGTCCCAGCTACTTGGGAGGCTGAGGCAGGAGAATGGTGTAAACCCGGGAGGCGGAGCTTGCAGTGAGCTGAGATCCCACCACTGCACTCCAGCCTGGGCGACAGAGCGAGACTCCGTCTCAGAAAACAAACAAACAAACAAACAAACAAGTAGACCAGTGTTCACAGCAGCGCTATTCACAACAGCCCAAGGGGGGTGGAAGCACCCCAAATGCCCATCAACTGACGAATGGATAAATATTATGTTGTCTACCACAAAATGAAATATTATTTGGCAATAAAAAGAAATTGACTACTGATACATGGATGAACCTTGAAAACATTATGATTAATGAAAGTCAGACACAAAAGGTCAGTTTCTATGAAACGTTTAGAATAAACAAATCCATAGAGACAGGAAGTAGACTGGTGGGTGCCAGGGGCTAGGAAGTTTGTAGGAGAAATGGAGGTGTGACCGCTAATGAGTGCAGGGTTTCTTCTGGGGTGATGAAAATGTTCTGGAATTACTGGTGTGGGTTGCACAGCCTTGTGAATATACTAAAAACCAGTGAGTTGTACACTTCGAAAGGGTAAGTTGTACGATAGGAGAATTATAGCTCAATACAGCTGTAATCTTGGAAGTGCTGTGAGTCATTGGCAGAAAATGGCTTGGAACACAACGCTAGGCTAGAGACTTGGGGATTCCTAGCCTGGGGGTCCCAGGCCTCTGTGGATTGTATATGGAAGGCGCTACAGATGCACTTGTGCTTTTTTCTGAAAATCAGACCCATGAAGTGTCTCACCCTGACAAGGTGCAGAGGCCCAAGGGGGTGCAGATGAGGTTACTCAGGGGAGACAGGGAGAAGTATCCCCTGAAGATGGGGGAGCACCCGTCTTTAAGCTGGCCGGGAGACAGGCACGGGGTCCCAGAAGCTGACCAGTCTTTTGGAGCAAAAGCGCCTTCTCCTCTGAAGAGGCTGGGATCTGGTGATGCGTCCACCTCCAGAAGCACAGTCCCCTGGGACAGCTCATGGCTTGCACTGCTTTCCGTATCCACTTTTTTCAGTCCTCTTGTTTTCTCTTAGCTGTAAAGGATAGTTCTCCTCCTAAAATCCGGGCTCTGATTGGGCCAAGGAGGAATGTAGAAAGTGAAAGTTTGCAGCCAAACTTCCACGGGAGTTTTCAAAGGGAGCCCAGCAGGAAAGCGCACAGAGGGTGCATGCAGTAGTGGCCCTCCTCCTGGCGGGTCTCCTTGGAGAGGGCAAGTCCATTCCATGAAGGAGAGCTTAGGGCGCAGAGCAGGGAGGGCCCAGCCAGGTTCACCTCCCTGAAGGCAGGCCCAGCCCGACCTGCTGAGGCCTTCCCGGAGGGCTGTGGGGAGCCCCAAGGGTTACCGGTGTCTTCCCATGGCTCATTTCAGGCCTGGGGTGCAGCTCGGGTCGCTCTCCCCTATCCACGCGTCCCCACGAGGTTGGCCTTAAATGAAGAGCGACACCAATCCTTCTCCAGGAAAGTCAAGACGGCCCCGGATGAATCGCTTGGAGAAATCGCTTGCCGTTTGATGGAATAACTCCCGAAAAGGAAGCAGTAGGATGGGATCCAGAGTCCCCGTCAACCAACCATCCCAGCCCCGGAATCCAACACGGATTCCACAGGACGCCCTCTCGGTCGCATTCCTATCCCGCTAGGGGGCTGGCAATGGCCACACAAGGTTTCCAAACAGCAGGAACAAGAGACGAGGAGTGGCAGCCAGGAACTGAGAGGGAAGAAGGCGGAGGACAGCGAAAGGGAGAAGCCGAGGACCCCGCGCACCCCCGGAGAAGGGCCGGGGAGAGGGGACCCAGAGTTCCGCCAGGCTGAGGCAAGATTTGCGTCCCCGCCCTGCCCCTCCGCTCCCGCACAAGGTGGCCAGAAGAGCTCGGCTCACAGCGTGAAGTCAGTCCCCGGATTCCTGGGAATTCTTCCCCGTGCCCCGCCCCGCCCCCCCTCACCCCCGGAGTCCTCGCCGATCCCTGCACGGGTTCCCCCACGTTCTCCCAAGCCAACACCCTTCCTTGCAAAGCACTTGATTCCTTCCCAGTCCAGACCAATAAACCCGGGAGCTGAATCCAGGCCACTAAACGCATACCTGTCTGAGCCCTGTCTGCTCCTGGGTGCCTTGACCTTGACCTCCCGCCACTTAGCCCTAGGGGGTATCAGCCCACAGCATCCAGGACATTTCTCCAGACAGTTTGCAGGGTGCACACAGAAAGTACACAAATGCGGGGCCGGGGGAGCCTCCGCGCACACAGAGACGGGGCACAGGAACGCACTCACGTAGTCACGCCACGCACAGGCAAGAAGCCCCGTTTCGGGCCGCGGGGCTGGGCTCCAGGTCCGAGCTCGGGGCCCCGCTTCTCCTTCCCTCCCTGCGGGGCCTTCCTGGTCCACGCCCCCCAAAGCCCGGTCAGGCACTGCCACCCGCAGAGAGCCCAACCCGCTGATCCCGGCGGTGCCCACTCACCCGAGACGCCCAAGGCCCGGGAGCCCAACGTTCGGGTAGGGCCAGGCGGGAGTGGGTGTCGGGGTGGGCACCCAGTCCCCGGCCGGACTTGGACCGCGCTCGGGGACGCCCACCCACTCCTACGCTCCAGGCCCG
>NW_012117400.1:660620-664918 GCF_000951035.1 Colobus angolensis palliatus | reverse complement strand
GCCGGGGGCGGGCTCTCGACGGAAGCGGGCGGGAGTCCTAGGCACTCCACGACACCCGGCGTCCGGTCCTGAGGGGCGGGCACCCGGCGCATTGTCTGCGTGATGCCGCTCTGGGAGAGAGGGGTCCTGCCAAGAGGAGCAGTCTCCTGGGTCCCCCAGAGAGAGTCCGCGATTTCAGCCCCTCTCCCGCGTCCTGGACGCAGCAGCCCTCACGCCTCTGCCCCTTCCTCGGGCTTCTCCTTAAATGACTGCATCCCTCCTTCAACTCAGCCATTCCTTGCTGTCTTTGAAACGGACACCTTTGTTTAAAACAAGAAAGAAAGAGAGAAAGGGAGGAAAGAAAGGAAAGAAAAGAGAGAAAGAGAGAGAGAGAAAGGATGAGCGAAGCGTGGGGAGGGGGTAGGTCGTGGGGAGAGTGGCCGGAGCAGCCTCGGAGGCCTTGGGACCCAGACCTGCACACAGCACTGGCCAGCGTGGGTCCGCTGCCTACCTGTTCCTCAGCCCCAGCCCTCACCCGGCCCCCGCTTTCACAGCCCTTCCATCTCTTCCTCTTCTCTCCCACCACCTGCCCCCTCTTCTTGGACAAGCCTGGAGGGAGAAGGCCTTTGCCTGGAAAGCAGCAGCGAGTGGAAGGCTGCGTTCCCAGGGGCTGCCCCCGCTGCAGGAGATCACTTGGAGAAATTGGTACATGCTTCATTTCCAGGTTTGGGCAAGTGAGGGAACCCCCAGCCACACGGGGCTGTTTAATTAGAGCCCTTCCTTTCCTCCTTGACTCCTTAGAGGACAAATCAGGAATGGCGGGCCTGCCCAGAATGTGGAGAAGGAAGGCAAGTTTCTCATCCGGGGCTTTTCCCGGAAAGCAGAACTTGAGACAAGGGTTGGTGTGCAGGTTGCAACCTGCCACCCAATGGCTGGCTAGTCTTGAGGAATGGCGTCGTATTGAGGGCTCAGCATCGATCACTGCTGCCGGTGGAGGAACATTGACTAGCGGCAGTGTCTAGATGAGCTGTGGTAAGAGGAAGCCCTTGCCGTTGGGCTTATACAGAGCCTCCAGCCCGCCCACCATGGCCACTGGCATCGTGTGTCCATCGCATCCTGGGGAGAAGCTGGCTGACCTCCACCAGATGGTCCCCTCTGTTCGCCAGCTTCTGGCACGCCCCCTCCACACTGCATGCTCCCCAGCGGCATGGGCGCAAGCACGGGGCTCCACACGCTCCCTGAGCACTCCTGTAGGTACCTCTTCACCAAACTTGTCTCTTCTTCCAATCTTTCTCCACCCGGGTCCCTGACCAGTCAGCCCAGACATTTTCCACCACCCAGGGGTCACAGACCCCTTCGTCTCATGCCATTTCTCCCTCTACAAAGTAGGCAACCTAGTGTCTTGCTCCCCGAGAGGATGTCCCCTCACTGCTGTCCCTCAGGGCCACCCTGCATAGGGCCTCAGTGTGGCAGCAGGTGTTTTTCCTAGTGGTGACATGAGATGACCAGTCGAGGACCTGGGTCTGAGTCAGTCATGGGGACATCCCACCACCACCACCCATGAGGCCATAGGTGTGAGCTGAGGGGGCATGCCAGTGTGAAAGAGCCGGGTGACCGGGGGTCTAGACTGCCTAGGCCTCAATGTGCCATCTCCACCTCAATACTCAGTTCACAGTGGGTGGCTTGGGTCACACAGGCCCTGGATGCCCCATGGTCAGGCTCTTAAGTCTCTCCTAGGTCCCAGTAGCATGGTCACAGCTATGTTTTTTTCAGTGGTGAGTAGCCCTGCCACTGAAGGTGTGGCCCTGGCACAGCCCCTATGGTCCCTGCTGGGATCCTTCCTTTGAGGCTTCCTGATGGCTCCGCACAGCATCCTGGCCTACCATGGACAGATCCCTCCAGCACCTTTAGGTTGGCGGGCTCTCACTGCTGGTAGCAGAGCAGTTGCTCTGCAGCCCAGTCCTTCTGCAGGGTTCTTTCTTGCTCTGGATCCCACTCAAAACAGGTCTCAGCCGGGCGTCGTAGCACGCACCTGTAGTCCCAGCTACTCAGGAGGCTGAGGCGGGAGGATGGCTGGCCCCAGGAATTCAATGTTACAAGGAGCTGTGGTTGCACCACTGCACTCCAGCTGGGGCACAACAAAACAAAAAAAGAACTGGTCTTGCCTGTGCGTCCGAAAGCCCACTCCATTAGACATTCCACCAATTTGGTGATCTACACAGCATCATGCCAGATAAATCCCTTTTCTGGCACCACCATGCACCCCGGGGCACTTCAGCATTCTTTAACCTGAAGATGGGTACCCAGGTGAGTCTGGCCCAGATTCCTATCTGGATGGGTCCTATCTTACTCTGTGCTGATGAGGTAAGTCCCTGCTCTCCCTCCACGTCCCAGAGCTTGGACCCACTGGAGATGCCAGGACACCCCACAGAAGGGCTCCACTCTGACCCACCATAGAGAGCTGAAAAAAGGCCGTGGTGTTCTTAGAAGCAGGACACACAGAGGAGCCCACCCTTCTGACTACAATTGTCCTTCAGTGTCCACGGGGCATGGGTTCCAGGCTTCCCCCTACTGGGGATACCAAAATCCATGGATGCCCAAATCCCTGATCTAAAATGGCATACTATTTGCATAGAACCTTTCCTCATCCTCCCTAATGCTTTAAATCTTCTCTAGATTATTCATATTACCGGATGCAATGTCAATGTTACATAAACAGCTACAGTGTATTGATTTTTTTTTTTTTTGAGATGGAGTCTCACTCTGTCGCCCAGGCTGGAGTGCAGTGGCACGATCTCGGCTCACTGCAAGCTCCACCTCCCAGGTTCACACCATTCTCCCACCTCAGCCTCCCTAGTAGCTAGGACCACAGGCACCTGCCACCACGCCCGGCTAATTTTTTGTATTTTTAGTAGAGACGGGATTTCACCGTGTTAGCCAGGATGGTATCGATCTCCTGACCTCGTGATCCGCCCGCCTTGGCCTCCCAAAGTGCTGGGATTACAGGCATGAGCCACTGCACCTGGCCTGATTTGTTTTTTAATTTGTATTATCTTTATTGTTGTATTGTTATTTTTTATTTTTCAAGTGTTTTCCATCCATGGCCAGTTGAATCCTCAGATGTGAAACCCACAGATATGAAGGCCAACTGTATTTTTTCCACTGGATGCGTGCAATCCCCAGTCCTCAGCTTAGCCCTGTCAGATATGTGAGTGGGGACCCCTGTTTCCCAGGAGTCTCTAACGACCTTGCCCACTGGCTTTTCCAGAAGGGACTGTCAGGTAGGCTGAAAACAGACTATGACCCAGAAACTCTGTCCAGCTCCCTTCTCCTGGGAGCCTTGGCCTAGAGGGACCGGGTTGCCCTTTCCTTACTTGGCCATGAGCTGAGTTTGCTGCTTTGTTTTCTCTCCATGGGTCGTGCTGTTGGCCTTGTATCTAAAGAAGTCATCACTAGGCCGGGTGCGGTGGCTCAAGCCTGTAATCCCAGCACTTTGGGAGGCCGAGACGGGTGGATCACGAGGTCAGGAGATCGAGACCACCCTGGCTAACACGGTGAAACCCCGTCTCTACTAAAAACTACAAAAAACTAGCCGGGCGAGGTGGCGGCACCTGTAGTCCCAGCTACCCGGGAGGCTGAGGCAGGAGAATGGCGGGAACCCGGGAGGCGGAGCTTGCAGTGAGCTGAGATCTGGCCACTGCACTCCAGCCTGGGCGACAGAGCGAGACTCCGTCTCAAAAAAAAAAAAAAAAAAAAGAAGTCATCACTAAACCCAATGTCACCTAGATGTTCCCATGTTATTCTCTAGGACTCAATAGTTTTGTGTTTTACATTTGTGTCCATGATCTGTTTTGAGCTAACGTTTGTGAAGGACGGAAGGTCTGTCTCAGATCTTTTTTCTCACAGTTCTGGAGGCTGGGAAGCCCAAGATCACAGTGCCAACAGGTTCCATGCCTGGTGAAGGTCTCTTCCATCAATGATGTCTTTTCATGATGTCCTTACATGTTGGAAAAGGGGAGAAAAGCAAGACCGCTCCGTGAAGCCTCTTTTATCAGGGCACTAATCCTGTTCATGACAGTGGAGCCCTCATGACCGAATCACCTCTCAAAGGCCCTGCCCTGTGATACCATCATCTTGGTAATTAGGTTTCAGCATATGAATTTTGGAAGGCCACATACCTTCAAGCCACAACAGTCTGTGCCTGGGTTCATTTTTCCATGTAGATGTCCAGTTGTTCCAGCACCATTTGCTGGGAAGGCTACCCTTTCTCCGTGGAATTGCCTTTGCTCTTCGGTCTATTTCTGCTATTCTTTCTTTCT
>NW_012117400.1:657617-660570 GCF_000951035.1 Colobus angolensis palliatus | reverse complement strand
TACATAAATAAATAAATAAGCCGGTCATGGTGGCATGTGTCTGTGGTCCCGGCTACTCGGGAGGCTGAGGTGGGATAATCACTTCAACCTGGGAGATTGAGGTTGCAGTGAGCTGTGATCGTGCCACTGCTCTAGCCTGGGTGACAGAGTGAGAACCTGTTTCAAAAAAAAAAGAGAGAATAATACATATATAATATGACAAGGTGGCAAGGCAGATCATCGAGGAAAGAGGGATTATTTAACAAAAGGAGAAGGAAATAGAGGTGATTTATAATGGGGAAAAATGAAATTAGGCCCTCCACATCTTACACAAAAATAATTTCCACATGGATTAAGGATTTAAATGTCAAAAAGGAAACTTTAAAATTCTTAAAAGAAAATGTAAAAGAGTATCTTTCTGACCTTGGATTAGGAAAGAATTTCTTAAACCAGATATAAGAAGCATTAATCCGGGCCGGGCGCGGTGGCTCAAGCCTGTAATCCCAGCACTTTGGGAGGCCGAGACGGGCGGATCACGAGGTCAGGAGATCGAGACCATCCTGGCTAACACGGTGAAACCCCGTCTCTACTAAAAAATACAAAAAACTAGCTGGGCGAGGTGGCGGGCGCCTGTGGTCCCAGCTACTTGGGAGGCTGAGGCAGGAGAATGGCGGGAACCCGGAAGGCGGAGCTTGCAGTGAGCTGAGATCCGGCCACTGCACTCCAGTCCGGGCGACAGAGCGAGACTCCGCCTCAAAAAAAAAAAGAAACTTCTTTTTATGAAAGACTCCTTAAAGAAAGTCAAAAGGCAAGCCACAAATGAGAGAACACATATAGCTGGCAAAGGACTAGTGCCTAGAATATGTAAAAAATTCCTACAAATCAATAAGCAAAAGGAAGAAGAAAATATAAAAACGGGCAAAAGACAACTCCAGGCAAAACAGAAGCGAAAACACATACGGCCCGAAACCATGGAAGAAAAGAGCAGCCTTGCTGGTAATCAGGGAAATGCAAGATTATGGTGGGATACTGTTTCGCACCCATCAGTCTGGCAAAAATGAAGGAATCCCCCCAAATAGCAAGAGTTGAAGAAGATATACGCTGCCCCCGGGAGGCGGAGCTTGCAGTGAGCTGAGATCGCACCACTGCACTCCGTCCTGGGTTACAGAGCAAGACTGTCTTAAAAAAAAAAAATAGTTGAGAAAGATGTAGATCAAAAAGGATCTTGTACACATTGTTAGTGGAAGTATAAATTGATAGGAGCACTTTGGAAAACAATTAGGGCTTATGCAAAGTTGCATGCTTATCTTACAGTAACTCCTGGGCATACATAACAAGAGCAACTTCTCCACCTTGCACTAGGAGACAGGTACACAAGTGTTCACAGCAATGCTGTTTATTTATTTTTATTTTTGGAGATGGAGTTTCGCTCTTGTTGCCCAGGCTGGAGTGCAATGGCACAATCTCACCTCACTGCAACCTCTGCCTCCCCGGTTCAAGCGATTCTCCTGTCTCAGTCTCCTAAGTAGCTGGGATTACAGGCGCGTACCACTATGCCCGTCTAATTTTGTATTTTTAGTAGAGATGGGAGTTCACCATGTTGACCAGGGTGGTCTCAAACTCCTGACCTCACATGATCTGCCCGCCTCAGCCTCCCAAACTGCTGGGATTACAGGCGTGAGCCACTGCGCCCGGCTGCAATGCTGTTTAGTAGCAAGGAAACTGGATCCAACCCAAGTGCCCTCCAACAAGAAAATGGGTAAATAAATTATGGAATATTATATATCAGTATAAATGAATGAACTATGGCTACAGACAGCATCATGGAAAAAAATCTTAGTTACATAATGTTGAAGAGAAAAAAAGCAAGTCCCAGAAAACTATACATAGGACACTTTTGCATAAAGTTCAAAAATAAGCTAAACTATGACAAAGAAATCTGGGGGAATAGGGGAAAAAATAAGCTCAACTAAAGAACATATAATTTTAGGCATATATGATACAGCTATATTAAAAAAAATTGGGAAAAAAAACACAAAAAACTAGGCCCCAGGGTGGTGGCTCACACTGGTAATCCCAGCACTTTAGGAGGCTGAGGTGGAGGGATCGTTTGAGCCCAGGAGTCTGAGACCAGTCTGGGCAATATAGTGAGACCCTGTCTCTACAAAAAAAATTTTAAATTATTAGCTGAGTGTGGTGGCGTGTGCTGTAGTCGCAGCCACTTGAGAGGCTGAGGTGGGAGGATCAGAGGGAGAATCGCTTGAGCCCAGAAGGTGGAAGACGCAGTGAGCTGAGATGGCGCGACTATATTCCATTCTGAGCAACAGAGCCAGACCCTGCCCTCTGCCAAAAAAAAACCTAAGCGGGAAGCAATCCAAGTGCCCATAGACAAATGAATGGATAAAGAAAATGTGGTGTACCCGCACAACAGATTACTATTGCACCATCAAAAGGAACGTAGTTCTGATGTATGTTACAAGATACATCAACCTGAAAACAATATGCTAAGCCACATAAGCCAGTCACAAAAGGACAAATACAGTGATTCCACTTACATAAAATATCTAGAATGGGCAAATTCATAGAGACAGAAAGTGGCTACAGGTTACCAGGGGCTGGGGGAGCAGGAACTGGGGAGCTATTGCTCAACGGGTGCAGAGTTTCTGTTTGGGGTGATGGGAGTGTTTGGGAAACAGTGGTGATGGCTGAACAGTGTGAATGCTCTACTTACACAACACTAGTCAGTTGTACCACTGACTTGTACTGAAAAATGGTTAAAATGGCAAGTGTTGTGTTGTATACATGTTTGGTCACAATTTTATTTTATTATTTTTTATTTTTTGATGTATTTTTTCCAGACAGGGTCTCACTTTGTCACCCAGGCTGGAGTACAGTGGTGTGATCATAGCTCACGGTAGCCTTGACCTTCTGGGCTTAAGCGATCCTCCCATCTCAGCCTCCCGAGTAGCTGGGA
>NW_012117400.1:653612-655875 GCF_000951035.1 Colobus angolensis palliatus | reverse complement strand
GGAGGCTGAGGCAGGAGAATGGCGTGAACCCGGGAGGCGGAGCTTGCAGTGAGCTGAGATCCGACCACTGCACTCCAGCCCAGGCGACAGAGCAAGACTGTCTCAAAAAAAAAAAAAAAGAAAAGAAAAAGAAAAAAAAAATCACCATTGAATATCGCTCCATTTATTTAGGTCTTTTAAAATGTGTTTAGAATTTCCTGTACATCTTTCTTTTTTCTTTTTATGATTATTTATTATTTCAGAGATAGGGTCTTGCTCTGTCACCCAGGCTGGAGTGCAGTGGTGTGATCCTAGCTCACTGCAGCCTCAAACTCCTGGGCTCAAGTGATCCTCCTGCATCTACCTCCCAAAATACTGGCATTGCAGCCATGAGCCACCATGCCCTGCCCACATCTTTTATTTTACTTATTTCTGAGTATTTTAAATTTTTTGTTGCTATCATAAATGAGGTCTTTTTACAGAATACATTTTCTCAATAGTATGGGTTGTGCATAGACATACACTTGGCTTGTGTATATTCATCATTATGTCCAGTCAGTTTGCTAAACTCTCTTTTCTTTCTAATAATTTGTCTTTATATCCTCTTTGGATTTTTTTATTTTTTGGCAGAAGATCACTTCATCTGAAATAATGACAGATGTATTTCCACAGTTCTAATCTTTATGCCTTCCATTTCTTTTCTTACTATACTACCCTGGCTAGAGCCTCTGGAACAAAGTTCAATAGAGGTGGTAGAAGTGGACTGGCATGCTTTCTTACTGATTGTTAAGAAAAAGCTTCTAGGCCAAGCATGGTGGCTCACATCTGTAATTCCAGCACTTTGGGAGGCCGAGGTGGGCGGATCACCAGAGGTCAGGGGTTTGAGACCAGCCTGGCCAACATGTTGAAACCCCGTCTCTACTAAAAATACAAAAATTAGCCGGGCATGGTGGTGGGTGCCTGTAATCCCAGGTACTTGGGAGGCTGAGGTGGAGGGATCGTTTGAGCCCAGGAGTCTGAGACCAGTCTGGGCAATATAGTGAGACCCTGTCTCTACAAAAAAAATTTTAAATTATTAGCTGAGTGTGGTGGCGTGTGCTGTAGTCGCAGCCACTTGAGAGGCTGAGGTGGGAGGATCAGAGGGAGAATCGCTTGAGCCCAGAAGGTGGAAGACGCAGTGAGCTGAGATGGCGCGACTATATTCCATTCTGAGCAACAGAGCCAGACCCTGCCCTCTGCCAAAAAAAAACCTAAGCGGGAAGCAATCCAAGTGCCCATAGACAAATGAATGGATAAAGAAAATGTGGTGTACCCGCACAACAGATTACTATTGCACCATCAAAAGGAACGTAGTTCTGATGTATGTTACAAGATACATCAACCTGAAAACAATATGCTAAGCCACATAAGCCAGTCACAAAAGGACAAATACAGTGATTCCACTTACATAAAATATCTAGAATGGGCAAATTCATAGAGACAGAAAGTGGCTACAGGTTACCAGGGGCTGGGGGAGCAGGAACTGGGGAGCTATTGCTCAACGGGTGCAGAGTTTCTGTTTGGGGTGATGGGAGTGTTTGGGAAACAGTGGTGATGGCTGAACAGTGTGAATGCTCTACTTACACAACACTAGTCAGTTGTACCACTGACTTGTACTGAAAAATGGTTAAAATGGCAAGTGTTGTGTTGTATACATGTTTGGTCACAATTTTATTTTATTATTTTTTATTTTTTGATGTATTTTTTCCAGACAGGGTCTCACTTTGTCACCCAGGCTGGAGTACAGTGGTGTGATCATAGCTCACGGTAGCCTTGACCTTCTGGGCTTAAGCGATCCTCCCATCTCAGCCTCCCGAGTAGCTGGGACCACAGTAATACACCACCATGCCTGGTTGATTTTCTAATTTTTTGTAGAGACAGGGTGTCACTATGTTGCCCCAGCTGCTATCAAAATTTTCGAAAGCAGAAGAATAATAAATACAAAATGCAGGATACTGGTTATCTTGGAGTGGGGAGGTGGATTTGGGGAGACAGTAGAGCACCTGGGTGTATTTCAGTAGGGCATTGGTGTGGGGCCCATTCCTGGGCTGGCCAGTGGACTTACAGACATTCATTAGTTTATTTTTTATTTTTATTTATTTTATTTTATTTATTTTCTGAGATGGAGTCTTGCTCTGTCACCCAGTCTGCAGTGTAGTGGAGCGATCTCAGCTCACTGCAACCTCTGCCTCCTGGGTTCAAGCAATTCTCCTGCCTCAGCCTCCCGAGTAGCTGGGATTACAGG
>NW_012117400.1:641754-645847 GCF_000951035.1 Colobus angolensis palliatus | reverse complement strand
GGTCAGGAGTTTCAGACCAGCCTGGCCAACATGGAGAAACCCCATCTCTACTAAAAATACAAAAATTAGCCGGGTGTGGTGGTGCTCATCTGTGGTCCCAGCTACTTGGGAGGCTGAAGCACGAGAATCCTTTGAATCGGGAGGCGGAGGCTGCAGAGAGCCGAGATTACACCACTGCACTCCAGCCTTGGTGACAGAGACAGACTCTGTTTCAAAAAAAAAGTAATCACATTACCCGCTTTAAAGCATACATACAATTCAGTGGTTGTTAGTATACTCACAATGTTGTGACAACATCACTAATAATTCCAGAACATTTTCATCACCCCAAAAAGAAACCCCTTACTTGTTAGCAATCTCCCTTCCCCCCTCCTCTAGCCCCTGGCAACCATTCATCTCCTTGCTGTCTATGGATTTGCCTGTTCTGATCTTTTATGTGAATGGAATCACACGCTATGTGGCCTTTTGTGTGTAGTTTCCTTCACTCAGCACAACGTTTCCAAGGCTCATCCGCGTTGTGGCATGGATCAGTATTTTATTTCTTTTTTTTGAGACGGAGTCTCGTGCCCAGGCTGGAGTGCAGTGGCCGGATCTCAGCTCACTGCAAGCTCCGCCTCCCGGGTTTACGCCATTCTCCTGCCTCAGTCTCCTGAGTAGCTGGGACTACAGGCGCCCGCCACCGCGCCCGGCTAATTTTTTGTATTTTTAATAGAGACGGGGTTTCACCGTGGTCTCGATCTCCTGACCTAGTGATCCGCCCACCTCGGCCTCCCAAAGTGCTGGGATTACAGGCGTGAGCCAACGCGCCCGGCCAAGTTTTTAAATTTTCAAAGTAAGCAGTTGAAAAGAAAAAACTTACCTTAAACAATCATTGGATGAAAGAGGAGAACATACAGAAATGACAAGCTTCTAGAGCATCGTGAAAAGAGGAACACATCTTACCCCAACCTGTACACACAACTCAAGCTTTCCATGAGGGACAGTTAGAATAGTCAAGATATGCATGATTAAGGAGGATAGATCAAAAGTCAACGACAACCAGAAAAATAACGAGAGAAGCCAAAGGGGAAACAAAGGAAGGGAGAAAAGGAGAATAAAGATTAAAACTGGGATGAATAAAATAAAAAACATAAAATAGTAAAAATTGTAAATAAATACAAAAGCTGATCCTTTAACAACAGAAAAAAATTGATAATTTCCTAACAAAATACAACTTTCTGAAAACCCAACAAGAACTAGAAAATTTGAGTGTACAAATTACCGTTTTAAAGTAGAGAAGGAAGCCAGGCTCAGTAGCTCACGCCTGTAATCTCAACACTTTGGGAGGCCAAGGTGGGAGGATCACTTGAGTCTAGGAGTTTGAGGCCAGCCTGAGCAACATAGTGAGACTCTCATCCCTACAAAAATAAAAATTAAAAAATTAGCTGAACGTGGTGGCACACACCTGTAGTCCTAGCTGCTCTGGAGGCTGAGGTGAGAGGATTGCTTGAGCCCAGGAATTTGAGGCTGCACTGAGCTACGATCATGCCACCGCACTCCAGCTTTGGCAATGGAGGGAGACCCTGTGTCAAATAAAATAAAATAGAGAGGGGATTCTCCATAAAAACAGTACCAACCCTAAGTAGTTTCAAAGCCAAATCCTATATAATCTTTCAAGACAAAATAATTCTGATACCATTTAAACTATTCCAGTTCACACAAAAACATTTCATAAAGCCAACAATACCTAAACCTAGGTTGATACCCAAACCTCCTAAACAGGGTACAAAAAGAAACATATGAACAACTGTCACTTCTGATTACAAATGCAAAAATTCTGAATAAAAGATAAGTACATGGATTCCAGCGATATAGCAAAATAATAAGATATTATGTCTGACCGAGACGTAATATTCTATTATTATGAATAGCATAGAATTTCGAGTGCACTACAGAAATACAGAGGTGATTCAACATCAGGAAATCTTTCCATAGAATTCATTACTCAGCAAATTAAAGGAGGAAACTCACAGGATCACTAGTTGCTGACCAGGCATTTGATACATTTCGACAGGCGTTCCTTGAAAAAGAAAGAACATCTCTTCTAAAATGAGACTTTGGGTAGAAACACGTGAAGGTGATAGTGAGAGACAGCATTTCCACTCTTCTGCATAGCAACACGAAAGCAACGGGGTGCATGGAAACCCCCTGCCAACTCCATTGCTGGCAAAAGGAGGAGTCAGACAGTCTCCTAGCAAGCAAAGCAGAAATCTTTCCCAAGCCCCAGGTTCTGAAGATATTCTCCTGTTGTCTTCTACAAGCTTTACTGTTTTCCCTTTTGTTCTTAGATCTACAACACACCTGGAATTGATTTTTTTTTTTTTTTGTATGATGTCAGGCAGTGGTCATGATTTGTTTTTTCTTTAAAAACACAAAAAGACTTCCAGACTGAAGATCCTCAAGAAGGATTCCGTAGGGTCTTATTACAAGGTTCATTTTGGGTCTTGTTTTTAAGCAATGCCAGGAAGCTGACCAAAGTACTCTCTTCCTTTAAAAGCAACAGTGCATTGAGATGCATCTCCCTTTGAGGGCAGAGGCATTTGCTTACACATATCGGAACTTGGGCACTTTTACATTGCAAGGGAACCATTGGCAATTCTCCGGTCCCATCACAATTGCCTGCTGGAGAAAATGCACAGTGTGAACCCCTGGGGAGGGGATATTGCCAATTCTATGACTTGCACAACTCGCAAATCGAGTCCTTCCTCTCCTTTCACACCCTCACTGTCTCAGTGCCAGCCATCTGCATCCTTAGGATGAGGCCATGACCCAAAGGGGCTGCTAGGGCGCTAGCCTTCTTCCTTTCTGTCTTTGCAATCCCTCCAATGGGTTGCCTGTGATGCACACCACATTCTGGTTTAATGCTTATTCAGTTATAAATTGTTTTCTTTCTCTTCTACTTTTGTGGAGAGGTTTTCTGGGTTGGGAGAAGATTTTGTTTTTAATTACATTTCCCCAACATACTCCATAACAATGGGGAAAGGAGTTGTCCCCTTTCCCCATTGCTATGGAGTATGTTGGGGAAATGTAACTCATCTGACCAGGCACTTTCTTAGGCATCAGTCCCAATCAAGTCATGTTATTATAACAAGTGTTGTCCTTTCCCCATTGCTATAGAGTATGTTGGGGAAATTTAATTAAAAACAGAAGACAGAAAGGGCCTCACTCTTCTGTACAGCTAAGTGGGTCTGTATCCACTACAGTAGGCAAGTTTCACAATTCGGAGCCAGGTGGCAGCTGAAACTGAGAGATGAGGAGAGTTATCTTCCTGGATGATTAATTACATTTCAAAAAGCTGACTCCCGGATCCCAGAGGAGAGGAAACATTCCCGAGTTGTGAAACTGGCCAGAGCTTCTTTAGCCATTTAAAAGATCTACATACATTTGAAAAGGACTGAGAAAGAAATTCCAAAAGATAAAGGAAAAAAGTGCAGGGAGTCTCTTGCCTTATTTTCAACAAAGAGAATGAAGTCTCTTGTTTTTAATCTGTATTTGCCCTTACAATCTTCTTCCTGTGTTACTATGAAATAATAACATTGCGATATTTAATTAACACCATTGTTGCTTTTACCTTTTTCTGGGCAAGATGCAGATGCCTAAATATCCAGCTAGTCCGTAGTAAAATGCAAAACAATGACCATAATTGAAATAGCATCAGTTTTTGAATTCAGTACAATATTTGCTTTGGAGGACAACGTTCAAATATACCACACCAATGGTGCAGGGTTCAATCAGACTCTTCGTGAGCAATGTGTAAACATTTCCCTCCATCACACATTAATTGTACTAGCTGTCATGACATCTTCATTGCTTGAGCTTTCAAATAGCTAACCATTTGAATATTGTTTCGTGGTTCCTTACAAAATATTATCCAATCCAAGCTTAAGGAGTAGTTTAACTCTGGAGTCTCATAATTTAAATTTTTAATGAAGAGTTTTCCTTGTAAGACCCCCACAATTTCTTGAGTTTTCATCTATATATATATATATGTAACTTTTTTTTTTTTTGAGAAGGAGTCTTGCTCTGTTGCCCAGGCTGGAGTGCATGGCGTGAA
>NW_012117400.1:633485-639789 GCF_000951035.1 Colobus angolensis palliatus | reverse complement strand
GGCCCACTGTAATTTTAAACAAGGCTAGTAGTAAAGTTCCAGTCCATCTTAACATTGTAGGTTGCGGAATCTTAGCCAATGAGTCTTTCAGAGCTGGATTCATTAATTTGTTGATTCATTAATTTTTTTATTCTACTGGTTGACAGTAGGAATAAAATGACTTTTTCTGTCTGATTAAAATGCTCTGATATTCCAAAAGGGAGATTCATATTTATTAAGAGAGCCTTTCCCATTGTTTATACTCCCTGCCTAAGCATCAGCTTCTTTTTTCTTTCTTCACAGCTGACAACAGATGCCCTAAATGTTTCACCTCAGGTTAGCACTACTGCAATTTGTCTAGCAAGACCTTATGGCCCTGCCAGATGAGAAATTGCAGTAAAGCCAAAGCATCAGTTTTGCATTGCTCTTTAGTTTCTGAGGCTACTAGTAGCAAGTCATCTACATAGCGAATAATCATAGATCCCCCTGGTGGGAGAAATTCCTCTAAGTGTTTCTGTAAATGACTAGAGAAAATAATGGGAGCATTCAAAACCCTTGAGGAATTATTTGCCATAAATATCAGACTTTCTCATAAGCAAAAGCAAACAAGAATTTAGTTTCATCCGCTAGAGGAATGGAAAGAAAGAAAATGCAGAAAATTGATCAATTACAGAGAAAAACTTTGCAGACAATGGTACCAAAGTCAGAATAGTTGCTGGGGTAAACAGAACAACACACATATTTACTTCTTTAAGATTTTTTTTTTTTTTTTTTTTTGAGATGGAGTCTTGCTCTGTCGCCCAGGCTGAAGTGCAGTGGCGTGATCTTAGCTCATTGCAAGCTCCGCCTCCCGGGTTTACGCCATTCTCCTGCCTCAGCCTCCCGAGTAGCTGGGACTACAGGCGCCCGTCATCTCGCCTGGCTAGTTTTTTGTATTTTTTAGTAGAGACGGGGTTTCACCGTGTAGGTCAGGATGGTCTCGATCTCCTGACCTCTTGATCCGCCCGTCTCGGCCTCCCAAAGTGCTGGGATTACAGGCTTGAGCCACCGCGCCCGGCCTCATTAGGTTCTTTTTGTAGTTTCAAATTATTTGCTAAATTTCTCAATTCTGTCTTTTGTTTCCTTGAATTATTAAATATAATTATTTTAAATTCTGTATCTGATAATGCCATTATTTGGAGTCCTTGTGGCTCTGTTTTTATTATATTACTTTTCCAATTTCATTATTACATTTCCTTTTCTCCTTATGACATTTTTTGTTTGTTTTTAAGACAAGGTCTCACACTGTCACCTAGGCTGGAGTGCAATCATGCAATCATAGCTCATTGCAGCCTTGACCCCCGGGGCTCACGCCATTCTCCTGCCTCAGCCTCCCGAGTAGCTGGGACTACAGGCGCCCGTCATCTCGCCTGGCAGTTTTTTGTATTTTTTTTTTTTTTTTTGGTAGAGACGGGGTTTCACCGTGTAGGCCAGGATGGTCTCAATCTCCTGACCTCGTGATCCGCCCGTCTCGCCTGGCTAGTTTTTTGTATTTTTTAGTAGAGACGGGGTTTCACCGTGTAGCTCAGGATGGTCTCGATCTCCTGACCTCTTGATCCACCCATCTCGGCCTCCCAAAGTGCTGGGATTACAGGCTTGAGCCACCGCGCCCGGCCTCATTAGGTTCTTTTTGTAGTTTCAAATTATTTGCTAAATTTCTCAATTCTGTCTTTTGTTTCCTTGAATTATTAAATATAATTATTTTAAATTCTGTATCTGATAATGCCATTATTTGGAGTCCTTGTGGCTCTGTTTTTATTATATTACTTTTCCAATTTCATTATTACATTTCCTTTTCTCCTTATGACATTTTTTGTTTGTTTTTAAGACAAGGTCTCACACTGTCACCTAGGCTGGAGTGCAATCATAGCTCACTGTAACCTTGAACTACTGGGCTCAAGCAATTCACCTGCCTAGGCCTCCCAAGTGCTGGGATTGCAGGCATGAGCCACCAAATAGCCACCTGGTTATTTTTTATTGAGTACTGGACATTGTGAATGGAAAGCTATAAATCATTTGAGGCCGCGGACAATGTTATCTTCCTCCAGAGAAAATTTACATTTGTTTCTGGCAGGCAGCTGGGGCACTGGAAATCCTGGTCACCTTAATTCAATTTTCAGGGATTGAAAGAGCTCAAATCTTGACTACAGTCCCTTAGGGTACGGGGATAAAGTCCTTTAGAGGGCTATTCTATTTCCAGTTTACACTTACTCCTAGACCTTTGGGTTTCCAACCCAAAGCATGAGGGGCTTACTAGGGCCCTCCTCCTTGGTGAGCCCTGAACTCTGATTTTTGACCCCTTACCTCATAAGTCTACTAACAGTTCTGCTCAGCTTCTTGGGCCCTCAGCTGTCTGCTGGAATTAGCGGATGGCCATAGGGGATAAGCAGCCTTAAATGCTGAGCTCATCTCTCAGCTCATTTCCTTTCTCCCATATCTTGGTCCCATATGCTTCACCACCTATTATCACTTGGATATTTTCAAGCAAATATTTTCCCTATTTTATTGAGTCTGTTTAGTTGTTCTCAGTGAAGGTTGTGGTTCAAATTACTTATTTTGTCATTGCCAGACACAGAAGTCATTCAGCACCAGGTTTTAGGCTCTATTTATATTGTTGGGTCTACATATAATCTTGCTTCCAAGTACTGCATAGCACTCCCTAATGTTTTGTCTGCTTCTTCAGTCACTGCAAATAATGCTGCCATGACCTTTGTCATGCAGGCCATTGCTCTGTCACCCAGATTGGAGTGCAGTAGCATGAACATGGCTCACTGCAGCCTCAACCTCCTGGACTCAATGGATCCTCCTGCCTAAGCCTCTCACGTAGCTAGGACCACAGGCATGAGCTACCACACACGGCAAATTTTTGCATTTTTTGTAGAGATGAAGCCTCACCATGCTGCCCAGGCTGGTCTCAAACTCCTAGGTTCAAGTAGTTCTCCCACCTCAGCCTCCCAAAGTGCCATGATTACAGGCATGAGCCACCACACCCAGCCAAGAATTTTTGTGATGTATACCCAAGAGCAGAATTACAGACAATTACCAGAATTACCCAACCTAGTGTACACTTAATTTGACAAGATACTGACATATTGTTCTCCAGAATGGTTGTGTTGGTCTGTATCTCCACCAGCAGTACATGAGCACTCTCTGGCCACACATCCCTGCCAGCATTTGCTATTGCCTGCATTTCTAGGTGTGTGCATATTTGTCAATCTAATGGGTATGCAGTGATACTGCTGTTTTGATTTGCATTCCTCTGATAATCAATGGGCTTGCACATCTTGGGTGTGGAATGTCTGCTGCTGGTGCTGCCAACACTTGGTGGGGCATGTAGAGCTGGGCCTCCGACCTCTGAGGAAGGGGTGTCATCTGGCGGGTTCTGAGAAGGCTGAAATGAGCTGGAACCTGAAACCACTGCTGCTGCTAAAGGCCGATCGAGACTGGCGCTACAGCAACAGGAATAGAAAGCAAACAGGAAGGAGCAAGACCCTTCTCTCCTTCCCAGCCTTCCAGTCTCCCTCTAGTGTCCCAGTTGGTGGAAACTGACAGCCAGCCAGATGACAAAGAAGGAATGTAGGTTCAGAGTCCCAGCGCCAGCCTCACAAAGCAGAGTATGGCACCTTCCCCACCCCCGTCCCTTTGGCTTCGCAACATCAGTTCGAAGCCTTATATACATTTGAACTTCCTTCAGCAGTAATGACAACTTTATGTTTCTGCCTAACAAGATGCCAGTATCTTTCATACAAATATGCTCCTACTCTCTTCTCGAGAGGGGAGACATAAAGTCCCAACAGTCTTTGCAATCATCTCCAAATTAGTCACGCTATTGATGATATTAATTTCTCCTTTAAATAAGTCATAGTACCACTTAACTATTCTGTGACCTAGAGGCTAAGTTGTAAAACTTACCATCAAAACAACTGTTATTGACCAGGTGCGGTGGCGCATGCTTGTAGTCCTAGCCACTCAGGAGGCTGAGGCAGGAGAACCGCTTGAGCCCAGGAGGTGGGGGTTGCAGTGAGCCAAGATTGCACCACTGCACTCCAGCCTGGGCAACAGAGCGAGATTGTCTCAAATTAAAAGAGAGAGAGAGAGAGAATCAAAGTCTGTAAGTACTGTTTCATGTCAGAGAGGAGGAGAGATGGCAGAGCCTTTAGGGAAGACTGTGAAGATGTACTGTTGGCCCTGCCGGGTTAAAAGAAATGTGATCTTTGAAGTGCAAATACGTGAGCTTTTCAACCCTGAGCAATAAAAAAAAGTGCTCTGGTGGTCTTTGCAAATTGCTATGGAGTAACACTATTTGACAGGGCAGTAGCAAACTAGATACAGGGGCTATGATGCTTTGCTTCAGTAAAGTGACTGCGTCTGAAACAGCAGCTGCAATCAATTCACCTGCGGTCATTCTTGAAGAGCCATCCACCTTCTGCCAAGTGTCAAATAGACAAATAGTATATGAGAGACATCACGACTGCAACCTTCAAGTTCAAGGCACTAATCTCTGCAATTTCCCCCAGAATCGTGACTTTGGATTCCTTTCTCTCCATTAGGCAAGGGTTGTTCCAACATCTCAATATCATTGAATTTAGGCCACAGTTGAGTTCCTGTTTAAGTCAACCAACCACATAGGCTGTTAGAGTCACTTTCAGCTGCATGGACCAACATTAAATATAGGCTCTCTGGTAAATGCCCCCAGCTCAAGAAATTGTGCCCAATCCAATGTTATATCCATCTCTTTTGGTAGAACTTCCTTAGAATTCACTTCTACACATATTCACCCAGGTTTTTGCCAATATTTCTTAACAAAAATCATGTTATTGTTTTGGTGTATAGGTTTTCTTCTTGTGTTTTAGTGTGTACCTGTCCACCTGTGGTGGATTGCACCCTCATTATGGAACAGGCAGTGGTGGTTGTGGTGGGTCCTGAGAGGAGAATGGGTATCCTCTTGCAAGGCACCAGAGGGCTACCAGGTCAGCTCTAAAAATTATCTTACTCCTTGTACCTGCAGGGCTAACAGTGCTAAATCAAACACAAACTTTAATTGCTTGGGTTACAGAATTGCAACATCAGTTGAATTCCCAGCCTAGTCATGTGTCTCACATGAAACGTCAGGCAGTGGTCGGGAGGAGTGAGACCCTGAAACTTACCACTGCTTTCAAATGCAAGGATGCAAACAAACCAATCTCTAAACCCCATCTTCCAGGATATGATTCTTGACACCACTCCAGCTGCCAATTTTGCTATCACCCAGGATCTGATCAGGAAGTAGAAAGGATGACACCTCCTCTCCTGGTGCATGCAGTTGAGATTTCAAGTGATCTTCCTGCCTTGGCTTCCTGAGTAGCTGGGACTACAGCCATCTGCCACCACACCAGGCTACGTTTTGTATTTTTTGTAGACGGATCTCTTGAATTCCTGGGCTCAAGTGAGCCTCCCAGCTCAGCCTCCCAAAGTGCAGGGGCTGCAAGTGTGAGTCACAGCACCCAGCTTCCTCTGTTTGAAGAGTTCTAACTCCCTTAATTCCCCAGCCTTAGAGGCTCTGTTAATTTCCTGGAGCTGCCATAGAAAAGCACCACAAACCAAGTGGCTTCGACAGCAGAAATGGATTCTCTCACAGTTCTGCAGGGAAGAAGCCCTAGATCAAGGCTGTGAGAGAGCAGGAGGATCGCTTGAGCCTGGGAGTTTGAGGTTGCAGTGAGCCATGACTGTCCCACTGCACTCCACTCTGGGCAACAGAGGGAGATTATGTGGAAAGAAAGAAAGAGAGAGAGAGAGAGGAAGGAAAGAAGGAAGGAAGGAAGGAAGGAAGGAAGGAAGGAAGGAAGGAAGGAAGGAAGGAAGGAAGGAAGGACAGGACGGAGGAGAAGGAAATAAGAAAAAGAGAGAGAGAGAAAGAGAAAGGAAGAAAGGAGAGAGAGAAAGGAAGGAAGGAGAGAGAGAGAAAGAAAAGATAGAGAAAGAAAGAAAAGAAAGGAAAGGAAGGAAGGAAAGAAGAAAGAAAGAAAGAGAAAGAAAGAAAGAAGATAGAATGAGAAAAGGAAGTAAGGAGAGAGAAAAGAAAGAAGAAAAGAGAAAGAAAGAAGAAAAAAGAAAGAAGGAAGAAGAAAGAAAAAGAAAGAGAACGAGAAAAGGAAGTAAGGACAGAGAGAAAGGAAGGAAGAAAAGAGAAAGAAAAAAGAAAGAAGAAAGAAAGCAAGGAAGAAGGAAAGGAAGGAAAGAGAGAGAAAGAAAGAAAGAAAGAAAGAAAGAAAGAAAGAAAGAAAGAAAGAAAGAAAGAAAGAAAGAA
>NW_012117400.1:632137-633435 GCF_000951035.1 Colobus angolensis palliatus | reverse complement strand
AAAGAAAGAAAGAAAGAAAAAGAAGGAAGGAAGGTTAGAGAGAAGCCCACAGAGCTGAAACTGGGTCTCTGAGGTCTGAGGTGGGGGGCATGGCCTAGCTAGTTGTGTAGGAGTGAGTTCAGTAGAGGGACTTGTGGGGCTGGGATCCAGATCTCTAAGGAGCAGGGGTCTGGCTGATGCTGGGGTTTCTGAGCTCTGGGGATGGCCTAGTACTCAGATTTTTGAGCATAGGGCACTGGGTGTCTGGTGGTGGTGTCTCAGAGGTGGGATGCAATGAAGCTGGTCTTGCAAGTGGTGAGAGATCTGAAAATTGGCTTCAGGCGGTGCCACGGAAATGAAGCGCTTGCTGCAAGGGTGAAGAAGCCTTGCTAGATGGTGCGCACAGGGAGGAGCAGGTCCCTTCTTCCTCCTTCAGTCTTGTGGTCTCCCTCAAACGCCCCCGGCTAGCAGAGCCTAGGAGGGAGGCTCTGGCAAAGCAGGAACATCACCAAGCAGAGGACAGCAAAGGGGGTGGCACGCCCACTCCACAAGCCAGCACTGCTCCTTCTAGGGCACGGATCTCAGAGAAAGGACTGCATATGACCACTTTATCCATGATGGCTACAACTGGAAACAACCCACGCGTCTATCAACAGGGGAATGGGTAAGTGAGTTGCAATGCATGCATACAATGGCTACTAGTCAGCATCACAGAGGGAAGAAGTGACACAGACAGCAACCTAGATGAGTCTCATAGAAATGATGCGAAAAAGAAGCCGGCACAAAGGGCTCCAAAGCATATGGTCTCATTTCCATACCCGTCAGGAGCAGGTGAGACCATCTACAGCCATAGATGGCAGGACAGGGCTTAGCTCTGCAGCCAGGGATTGGCTGCCTGGAGGCACAAATGCACTCTCTGTGGTGATGCAAATGCTCTTTAGTTTGGTCCAAGTTGTGGTTGCATGTGTGAATAGGCAGGTGAAAAAAGCAGGCGTGCACTTGATTTTCTGCACAGTAACCCTCAATAAGGACATGTTTCATAGATTTTTAGGGCAGTGGAGTTACTCTGTATGATACTGTAATGGTGGATCCATGTCATTATACATTTGTCCAAACCTATAAATGGACAACACCAGAGTGAACCCCTATGTCAGCTATGGGCTTTAGTTTATGGAGCTTCTCACCCATCGCTCATCAATTGTAACAAGTGTACTACACTGGGCCAGGCGCGGTGGCTCAAGCCTGTAATCCCAGCACTTTGGGAGGCCGAGACGGGCGGATCACGAGGTCAGGAGATCGAGACCATCCTGGCTAACACA
>NW_012117400.1:629761-631567 GCF_000951035.1 Colobus angolensis palliatus | reverse complement strand
GGGCAACAGAGCCAGACTCCATTTCAAAAAAAAAAACAAAAACAAAAACAAAATGTCTAAATTTTTTAAAAACCCAGGGAAGCAGCTCAGGGCCGATGTGGCAGCTCCAGGTCCTCAGGCCCTCGGGCTGCAATTCTTGCTGTTCTGCCATCCGCAACGTGTGAGTTCCCTTTGGTGTGACAAGGTAGCTCTCCCCACCATCACAGATCACGTTTGCCTTTCAGCTGTAAGGAGACAGAAAGTGGCTGGCACAAGGCCGGGCACGGTGGCTCATGCCTGTAATCCCAGCAGTTTGGGATGCCGAGGAGAGTGGATCACCTGAGGTCAGTAGTTCCAGACCAGCCTGGCCAATGTGGCAAAACCCCATCTGTACTAAAAATACAAAAATAAGCTGGGCGTGGTGGTGGGCGCCTGTGATCCCAGCTACTCTGGAGGCTAAGGCAGGAGAATCACTTGAACCCAGGAGGCAGAGGTTGCAGTGAGCGGACATCATGCCACTGCACTCCAGCCTGGGTGACACAGCAAGACTCCATCTCAAAAAAGAAAAAGAAGAAAGAAGAAAGAAGAAAGAAGAAAAAAGGAAGAAAGGAAGAAAGAAAGGAAGAAAGGAAGAAAGAGGCTAGCACAGGTTTGCCCTGTAGGTATAGGCACACTCATGCCCCACCATCCTACTGGGTGCATAGAGGCTGGGAAATGGGTCTTCAGCTGAGCTGCCACGTCCCCAAGCCACAGATCTACTGTTATGGAAGAACAGAAAAACAGATATTGGAGGGCAATAAGCGGACGCCGTTACAGGTGATGATCAAGGGGGGCAATGAGTGTAGAAGAGTCTTGTGGGGTTTTGCTGTAAACAGGAGCAGTGAAATGGGGCCAGAGCCAGGCGGTGTGATAGAAGCTCCGAGGGCATGTTGGTATGCTGCTGGGCCTGACCCCACAGGGAGGAGAGAAAAATTACAGATGCAGAAAACAGGAGGAGAGACAGGGTCCCAGGGGTGGCAGAGACCACTGCACATGGGAGGAGGGGTTCACCTGAGGGGGCTAGGGCTGGGGAGGGGACAGATTTGATGATGGGAACTCAAGGAAAGAAATTCTTGTCAGATGCTCTCAACTTTCTCAGTGAAACATGAAACAAAGTTCTCACCTTGAGAGTGCAGGGCCTGGACGTTGAGGGGAAGTGTGAGGCCTTGGAGAACCATGGAGGAAACTCCAGAATTCCCAAGCAAGGCTGGCTCTGCCTGGGTCCACTCGAGGCTTGTGGTCATAAATCTAAGGTGCTTTGTCCTGGGCTGGGTGTGGTGGTTCACGCCTGTAATCCCAGCACTATTGGGAGGCCCAGGTGGGAGAATTGCTTGAGCCCAGGGGTTCGAAACCAGCCTGAGCAACATAGGGAGACCCCATCTCTACAACAAAAATTTAAAGATTAGCCAGGCGTGGTGGCGTGCTCCAGTGGTCCTAGCTACTTGAGAGGCTGAAGCCAAAGGATTTCTTGAGCCTGGGAAGTGGAGGGCTCACCTGTACCAGCTTTTCTTTCTTTCTTTTTCTTTCTTTCTTTCTTTCTTTCTTTCTTTCTTTCTTTCTTTCTTTCTTCTTTCCTTCTTTTCTTTTTCTTTCTTTCTCTTCCTTCTTTCCTTCCTTCCTTCCTTCTTTCTCTCCTTCCTTCCTTCCTTTCTTTTTTCTTTCTTTCCTTCCTTCCCCTTTCTTCCTTCCTTCCTCCCTCCCTTCCCTTCCCTTCCCTTCCCTTCCCCTTCCTTCCTTCCTTCCTTCCTTCCTTCCTTCCTTTCTTCCTTTCTTTCTTTCTTTCTTCCT
>NW_012117400.1:604327-629631 GCF_000951035.1 Colobus angolensis palliatus | reverse complement strand
TTTCTTTCTTTCTTTCTTTCTTTCTTTCTTTCTTTCTTTCTTTCTTTCTTTCTTTCTTTCTTTCTTTCTTTCTTTCTTTCTTTCTTTCTTGTCTTGCTCTCTCACCCAGGCTGGAGTGCAGCAGCACAATCTCCGGTCACTACAACCTGATTTTTTTTACCTGCCTATCTACACATGCAACCACGACTCAGACCAAACTAAAGAACATTTGCACCACCACAGAGAATGCCTTTGTGCTTCCAGGCTGCCAATCCCAGCTACAGAGGTAAGTCCCGTCCTGCCATCTATGGCTGTAGACGGTCTCACCTGCTCCTGATCACGCCACTGCACTCCAGCCTGGGAGACAGAGTGAGACCCTGTCTCAAAAAATGAATAAACAAGGTGCTTTGTACTGGTTTAGAGGGCTGGGTACCCCAGAGAGAACGATGCCACCGGGACACATCATGCATCTTCCACTGAGCCATGGAGCTGTGTCCCTTGAGACAGGGGAAGAGGCTCCTGCTGCTGGCCACACTCCACGCCCATGTTTGAGCAGTGAAGGGCCCGGCCATGGTGACAGCTAAGATTGGTCTCGGGAGGCCAGCAGAGGCGAGGATCCTGAGTCCTAGCAACAATGTGACAACACCCAAGGGGGCCAATAGCCAGGCCTGGGAGGGTGGGTGGAAGGCCCGGGCTCTGGGAAGGGAAACATCGCTCCTAGCACCTCCCACAGTGTGACGTGGACAGGGGAAGTAAGTGTTCCGCAAAATGACAAAAGGTGCTCTTGATTTTCAGGTTTTATTTGCCTGTTATAATTCTGATATTATGTACATATATATATATACTTTTGTTTTTTGTAGAGGGCTTATCAGTAGACCAAGCACAGGCATACAGGGAGGCTGTGGCTGCTGAACAGGGCACAGCAGTGCTGGGAGAACCAATCTTTCCTTTTTTTTTGTCTGTTTTTATTTTTCCTGGGATGGGTTCATCAAAGCTAATTGCTATCAATCCTAGAAACCACCTAGGGACTCGGACATCTGCCTACACACTAGTGGTGTAAAGGGAAGGACAGGGGTACAAACTTTCAAAGTCACGGTGTATTTACATTCCCAAGGTGGGGGCAGGAGGAGGCTGAGGAAGACAATTGTTCAGACGATGGGAAGTAGGGGAGGGCAGGGCTGCTAAGGGGTCCTGGGGAGTGGGGGTGGCTGGAAGAGGCCGGCCGGTGGGCAGTGGGAGGAGGTGTGCCCGCCCCGCAGCCAGGTAGTGACGGAGGCCACTTGGATGTTGTCTGGTGGGTACTGAAGGCAGCGTGTGTTTGGGGCTCCTGAAAGCCAGCTGTGGAGCGGGCTGGGTGGCAGGAAGAGGCGGTGCTGCCAGAGTGCAATGCTGGTGGCAGGAGTGGGGGGACTCTCTGGGCTCTCCAGATGGCCTCCCTTGCCCCTGCGGCCAGCTTGCCCACCTCCCATCCCAGTTGGAGCAGAGATGGCAAAGAAAAGACAGCAGATGGCGGGGACACCGAGTTTTGTCCCCAGTCCCAGCCAGGCTGGCTGGGGAGTGGCTGGGGGAGGGGCAAGGTGCCAACTCTGGTCTTGAGGAGACCCCACCATGTCTGCCCCCAGTCAGGGAGCAAGAAAGACAGCATTTTAGAGGCCCTTTCAGGCCACCCCTACTTCTTCTCCCCCAAACCACAACCTCTCTGCCCAAATGGGCTGGCAAGGCAGCACCCAAAGGCCCCTGACATGTGGGAGATCTGCCCCCAAGCTAGGGCAAAGCAGCATGTGCCCAGGAAGGGATGCAGCTGGGTTTTGGCAATAAAGTGGGGACCGGGTGGTAAGAAGGGGATCTGAGGCAGCAAGTTCTCCTCTGCCCCAACTCCAGCCTCCCATGGGCCGGCTGGAGAGGAAGGGGCCTCGATCCCAAGGCCAGGGGCAAAGCATCTCCTGTCCTGGGCTCCACTATTCTAGGGCCACGGCAGGGTTGATGGGGGAGGTGGCCCCTGAGCTATCGTTGCCCCCTGCCGCCTCCTTCTCCTTCTTGCCACTATACTGGCCAATGAAGGAGCCATCCTCGTTGAACTGAACATCCACGCTTCCCCCATAATCGGCCAGGCTGTCGTCACTGCCCAGGGGCTTAATGTCCCCATTGAGTGATGGTTGGCTGCTGCCGAAGGCCTTCTCCTCGTTGTCACTGCGGAGGCACAAGGCAGGTGTGAGTGAGAGCACTGCCGAGCCCTGCAGGAGCCTGGCTGGGGGTGAGGCAGACGCCGCCTGCGTTCCATTTGCTTATCATGCGCTCAGGAAGAGCAGCTCTGGCCACCCTGGCAGGCAGGTCTGGGGCTGTCATCTTTGGGCATTCCCCAGATTCTGGGGACTGTGAGGGAGCAAGTGTGCATTCAGCAGGGATTACGGGGCCTGGTTCCTGTCTGGGAAACTGTCTGGGGCCTCCCTTGGGGAGATGGGAGCAGTGAAGGCATCTGCGTGGAGAGGAGGGGCTGGGGTGTGTTGGCCTCTCCCTGAAATGAGTTGCTGGGCCTGGGGACTGGGAAGTGAGAGTCCTGTCAGAGCACCGGCAGCCAGGGGACAATGGCACACCAGGCACACATTGTCTTTAGGGAGTCCCTGCTGTTGGCCCCTCCCCACTACCCCTGCCTTACCTCTCCAGGGACCTGAAGTCACCCAGCAGCACAGAGAAGAGAGAGAGGGGGTGAGATGTGAAGGCCAGGGTGGAGCTGAGTGCCAGCACCCGCTCCTGCCCCAGCTCACCTGTACTCGCCGAAGGTCTCATCTTTCATCGGTCGGGCCTCAGAGTCCACCTGGGTGTCCTCCTTATCCTTCACTGGAGACACAGAGAGGGACAGCTTCTTCTCCCACCCCAGCCTGACCCGGGGCTCCGGGCCCCTCTACGCCCTGCACCCGCAGCACTCTGTCTCAACAGCGTCCAGAGGCAACAGGCCTTGAAAGAAACCACTCGCCCCCTGTGGTCTGGCCACCACTTGCCTGTGGCCCCAACCCCGGCCTAGGAGGATGATCCCTCTGCCCGCCCCCACCATGTGCCTGTCGTCTTGTGGGGAGCTCGGAGAATCCAGGAGGCCTTGCAGAAGGGTGGAAGGGGCGAGGTGCTCCTCTCTACCCTCGGCTCCACCCCACTCACGTGGGGCTCAGAGGCTACCTGAGTATTTGCCGCCCTTGCTGCGCTTGATGAAGCAGAGGATGAGCAGGACGAGGAGCAGGAGGATGATGGCACTCACAAAGCCGATGAACCAGCCCTCAGTGGCGAAGCCAGCAGGAGGGAGCCTCACGCGGCCTGAGGGTGAGACACCAGCCCCCCGTGCTGCCGCCCAAGCCAGAACCCGACCTGAGGCCCTGAAGTATGCTCTTAAAGTCGGGGCCCTCTGGGGGCTGAGGAGTGACAGGGACAAGGAGATAGGGAAGAGGGCATCTGCAGAAAGGGCACAAAAGGGGGCTGATTGGGGGACACCCAGATTCTGGGAGGAGAAGCAGACAGGAGCCGTGGAGAGGCCTGGGCAGTAGTGGCCATTCAGGGGACAGAAGGGCATGAATTGTGCAGCCTCCATGCCTCCCTGGCAGGCAATGGCGGGCCCCCAGCGCCTCACCTGTGCCATTGGTCTTCACAGCCATCTGGTGCCGGAACATCCTCTCCTTAAACAAGTGGATCTCATAGTCAGTGTCAGGCTGCAGGTCCCACTGCGTGTAGGAGCTCTGGTTGTAGCTGACATATTGTGGCGAGAGGGAAGCCCCGCCCTTCTCTTCTGCAAAGGCGAGAGGGTAACAGTGGGGGTGACTTGGAGTGCCAGGCAGCCCTTCTGGCGCAGAGCCCCCTTCCCCACCATGCCCCAGGGTCCCCTTTCACGCTTACCTCCCAAGGCTTTGAACAAGATATGGAACCTAAAGTTGCACTGGCCCTCCTTGGGGACCCAGGAGACGACGCTGTAGTTTTCACCCGCTGTGGCTGAGATGTTGCCAAAATCTGAGATCCCTGGGGGATGCAGGGGCACGAGGAGAGTGTGGCAGCTGCCAGGCAGTCTAAGGCCCTCCCTCCTGGACCCGGCTGGCCGGGGCATCCCTGTTGGCAGGTCATTCCTCCGTCTCACCAGACAAGGCCATAGTGCCTCCTTCCCGTACGATGGCTTCACCAGGGCCCTCTTTGGTGGTGGCCTGAAGCTGGAAGCGGTACCGCAGGTGGGGACTGAGATCGGTCAGGTTGTGTGTCCGAAGTTCGGGGTCCCGAAGGTTGAAGGACAGACGCCCCTTGCCCCCCTCATCCACTGTGGGGACAGGCAGGGGTTGGCTGTGGCTGCAGCTCTGCCCCCTCCCCGTGGCCCCTCCACCTCCCTTCCCTGCTGGGGTAGTGCACGCACGGGGGTGGTAGGAGAGTACGTAGCCGGTCAGCACACCGTTGTGGCTGAGTGGGGGCTGCCAGCGCAGCAGCAGGCTGGTGTTCGACTGGCACTCCAGGTGCAACGCCTCAGGGTGGCCAGGCACTGCAGGGCACAGAACCAAGTGGCAGGTAGGTCCTCGCCCAGGTCTTGGGGGGAGGGTACGGGATGAGGCGTGGGGTGCAGGACTCACCTCCCTCTGGGGTGCTGAAGGTGAACTCGCTGGCGGGCCCCAATCCCCGCCCGTTAAAGGCCTGCACCTCCAGGTGGTAGGAGCTATAGGGCCGCAAGCCACTGAGGATGACACTGGTGGTGTTGGCGGGCACCACCACATGGTCTTTGTGGATATGTCTCTTGCTGTGCTTCCTCTGACTGCCCTCCCTCCAGTACGTCACCTGCACATGCGGACAGGAGACCTCACAGGGGCAGAAGGCACCCAGCAGGGCCCCCAGCGCACGCCCCCACCACCCTTGATGGGGACCCTCTTCTCAACCCAAGTCTTCCAGGAGAGCGGCTGACAGGTGGCAAAGCCCCCCCCACCGTCCTGTCACTTTACCTCAGTGATCACCCTCCCGGGCCCCCACACCTTCAACCCTTACATTGTATCCACGGAGGTGGCCCTTGACCTGGGCCAGGTCCACCGGCCGCCACTTGACCAGCACGGCACTTGAGTTGAGGATCTCGATGCCTTCCAGCTCAGGGATTGCCTGGGGATCTGGAAACCAGCAGTGACTTGGAAAGAGCCACAGGCTCTCACCCTAGCCCTGAGGCCAGGCCCAAGCCCCCAAACACAGAGATGGATTCGGATGTTTGATGAGGTACAGTTTGAGGAGGAGAGGTGCCTTTGCATGGTCTCAAGATCTCTCCCCGGGCTGCTTATTAGTTGCAAAGGTGAAAATCGTAGCTTATACAAAGGAGAAACCATGGCCGGGCGTGGTGGTTCACACCCATATTCCCAGCACTTTGGGAGACAGAGGCAGGTGGAACATTTGAGGTCTGGAGTTAGAGACCAACATGACCAACATGGTGAAACCCCATCTCTACTAAATAGGAAAATTAGTTGGGTGTGGTGGCAGGTGCCTGTAATCCCAGCTAATCAGGAGGCTGAGGCAGGAGAATCGCTTGAACTCGGGAGGCAGAGGTTGCAGTGAGCCAAGATCGCTCCCTTGCACTCCAGCCTGGCTGACAGAGCAAGACTCCATCTCAAAAAAAAAAAAAAAAAGGAAAGGAAAAAAAAAAAAGAAGAAACCAGAAAAAAACTTGACCGGGTACTTCAAGTTACCATCTGGTCATGTTCCAGATTCAAGGAAATGAAAGAAGCAGCATTGGCTGATACAACTGGAATACCACTGCCAATTATAGAAATGTGAAGTGTGGGGAATTTCATAACGTCGCTCTGGTTATGTAAGAGAATATCCTCACCCTTAGGAAAGGCGCACACCAGCGCTGAGAGGGGTGGACATGGGCTGGGGTGGAAGCAGGCGAGCTCCACTCTGGGCGAAGGAGCCTGCCAGATACTCACAGTCCTCTCCGGAGTAGCCGATGGTGACCTGGGGCTCTGGTCCCTTGCCCTGGCTGTTGACGGCCTGGACTTTGATCTCGTAGGGCACAAAGGTGGACGTGTTGGACACCACCAGGAAGGGGTCGCTGACAATCTGCTCCTGCCAGGGCCCTCGTGTGCCCTGAGGGCGCCACTGCACGCGGTACTGAACCTGGGGGGCGTTCCAGTCCATCCACCGGAGCGGCTGGAGGAGACCAGCAGAAGAGGAGATGGTTGGCCAAGAACACCAGCATTCTTTGGCCCGCCCCCCAGCGCAGACTGGCATGCCCAGACATCAGCCCCTTCCTTTGCACAGCCAAGGGGGAGCAACAGACACCCAGGTCATGGCCTCATGTCCCACAGGCAGCTTAGCCCAGGGACTCTCACCTTCCATGTGATGACCATATTGGTGGTCTCATTTCCTTCCCCCTTCACATCTACAGGGTTCTTCTCCGGGGCTGGAAAAGAATGTATTAACACATCAATGCTGCAGCCTCTTTTGGAGAGCCGTGAGGACTGAGGACCAAGGAACAAATGGCTCATTCTGGCACCAAGGGAGTCCAGTCCCCTCGCACTCCCCCTGGAAATTTGGAAGCAGAGGAACTTGGGCATGGCACCTCTCTCAGCCCTCCCTTCACAGCCCGGAGCCCCTTCCAGGTGGCATGGGAGTGGGTGCCACCCTGACTCACCTGCCTCAGGTGTGACCACAGTCTCAGAGACGGGACTGGGCTCCCCGGGGCCGTATTTGTTGATGGCAGTAACCCTAAAGGTGTAGTGGACATAGGGCGACAGCTTGAGGGTGGTAGAGGTCTGGTTTCCTGGAACCTTGCCCAGACTGTACCATTTTTCAGGCGCCATTTCCTTGTCCTCAAATTCAATGTCATATTCTGCCAAGAAGTGAACCAGCAATGAAGTGATTGGCGTGTGGCTTTGGGGGAAGGGCTGTGGAGGGGTTGGGTACAATCTGGGTCCCTGAGTACCCAGGCCAACTGGCATCTCCAGATTCCCATGAGGAACCGTGAGTCCCCCCAAGCCATGTCCCCCCAGGAAGGCTCCAGGAGGAGGGAGGACCCCAGGAGGGGCCAGGGCTGGCAGAGGTGATGGTAGGGTGGCACCGAGCTCAAGTCTCTTACTCTCAATGGGGGCGTTGTGGTCTTCTGCAGGACTCCAGGACACGCGCACCTGGCTCTGCGTCAGGAGGTCCAGATCGGACAGCACCAGCCGTGGCACTGGCCCGGGGCTCCCTGAGGGTGGAGAGGGTAGGTGCTTGAAAGGGCCCAGCGATGTGAGCCCCGGCCTTCTGGAGTGGAGGCTTCCACCCTAAGACTTACCCACCACCAAGAGCTGTGCCCTACTCTCCACCACATCCAGCTCGGTGCTGGCCACGCAGCTGTAGTTGCCCTGGTCGCTATAGTCCAGGCTGTGGATGACCAGGCGCCCATCCTCTATGAAGTACCTGTGGAGGAGCCATGTCTGTCCTTCCTGCCATCTGGGCTCTTCTCCCCTCCCATCCCTGCCTCCTGCCTTCTTTCCCCACTCCTGCCAGAGCCTTCCCCCTCAAAGCAAGCATGAGGCCAGAAGGTCTGGACTTCCAGCTTTTCCCACTCTGCCCCCTTTCACTGTCACTGTCCTCACTTGTCACTGTCCCCAAGCTCCTGGAGGTCTCGGCCATCCCCACGCCAGGTGATGCTGGGCTGCAAGGAGGGGTCAAAGGAGGCCTGGCACGTGAAGGTCACCCTGGAACCTTTCTTCTCGATTGCGCTGCGGGGTCCCTGCGTGATCTGAGTTGCATCTGAGAGTAATGCATGCGTGAGGAAGTCACTCTGATGTCCTCCAGAGGCCCGGACCCTCCCTCCCAGAGGCACAGACAGCCATGTGGCAAGGGTAGCCTGACCTTTAACCTTCAAGTTAGCCACAATGGTCACATTGTTTTGGTCATTGGCAGCCAGGCAGAAGTAGCGTCCGGTGTCATTGGCCTGGAGGTCTCGAATGCCCAGAGTCCCGTTGGCATAGGGGAAGAAGCGTTCATCCTGAAGCACTGTTGTCCCATCCTCGTCCAGCCTGGAGGGAGCAGGGCGGGCCTGGCTCTGACTGGCTGGCCTGGGCTCCCTGCCCTCCCTGGCTCCCTGGCCACTGGGACAGGACTTTCACCACTACCAGGACAAGACACTCACCACTGAACGCTGGGCACAGGCGCTCCAAAGGCCTTGCAGAGAAGGTAGGCGGTGCTGCCCTGGACGGCCATGTACGTCTGATTGTCCGCAGTCAGGATCTTGGCCGGCAGCTCTAGGGGAGGAACAGTCTTGAGAAACAGGGCAGGACTTGGGGCCACAGCTGGGCCAGGAGCCAGGGACCCTCTGCACGGCTTCCTCAGGCCCCCAAGAGCCCTGCAAGTCTTGCTTCCCTGCTCCCAGCTGAGGCCCCCGCCAGGCTGCGTCTCTCTCTGCCTTCAGACACTGCCCTCTGCCTCAGATGCACCTCTGGTTGCAGCCACCCAACTTTTACGTTATTCCAGGCCTAAGTAACAGTCACCTCTCCCCAAAAACCTTCCTGGCCTGGTCCCCAGCCTTCCCTGAGGTTCCAGGAGAGGTGCCACCTGGGCTGGCCTCTGTCACATCTTGTCCGTGGTGAGCCTCCACTCAGTCACAGTGACAAGGCCTTTCCCCTCTTTTTTTTTTTTTTTTTTTTTTTTTTGAGGCGGAGTCTCGCTCTGTCGCCCGGACTGGAGTGCAGTGGCGGGATCTCAGCTCACTGCAAGCTCCGCCTCCTGGGTTTACGCCATTCTCCTGCCTCAGCCTCCCGAGTAGCTGGGACTACAGGTGCCGCCACCTCGCCCGGCTAGTTTTTTTTTGTATTTTTAGTAGAGACGGGGTTTCACCGTGTTAGCCAGGATGGTCTCGATCTCCTGACCTCGTGATCCGCCCGTCTCGGCCTCCCAAAGTGCTGGGATTACAGGCTTGAGCCACCGCGCCCGGCCCGGCCTTTCCCCTCTTACATCTCCCTCGGCTATCATGAGGCTGAGTGAGATGGGGTGAAGGGTCTCAGCAAGGAGAAAGGCCAGTGCCAGCCTGGTAGGCCGAGGACACATCAGCTGCCAGCTGAGTCACTCTGGTGGCCTGGCCCAGTGGGCTTCAGGGACAGACTGGGAGTAGGAGGTAAGGAAGGGAGGGCACTCACGGACAACATGGATGTAGGCATTGGCCAGCAGGAGCCCATGCCGGTTGCGGGCCTCACATTGGGTCACCATTGTGTCACTGGGCTGCACGTTGCTCAGGATCAGGGCACCACGCTGAATCCGGTACTTCTGGTCCTTGGCCAACTCTGTGCATGCAGCAGGTGCGCCCATGGGCCCCAGCCCAGCATTGAGCTGAGCTGAGGCCCTTTCTCACCCTCTTTTTCCTCTCCCCCACAGCGCCCAGGGCTCGTCACACTCCCCACTCCTGCCTGAGGCCCTGCTCACCCTCCACAGGGATCCCGTTGATTCTCCAGGTGACCTCTGGTTGGGGCCTGCCCTGGACTTGACAGTCCAGGCGGGCAGTCTCTCCTGGCCCATATAGATGGTTCTGGGGCTTGTGCAGCCAGTACGGGGCAGCTAGGAAGAAGGGGAGAGCCAACCTGAGCCCGCAGCTGGCAGCCGGCTCTTGCCCCAGTGCAGACCCTCCCCTCCGCCATGACAGTGGGCATCATGGGCCACTGTCCCAGGAGGTCCATACCCTCCACGGTGACATAGTAGGCGTGCCGGGCACTGCCCAGTGAGTTCTCGGCCAGGCAGCGGTACTCGCCATCATCCTCCTCGCCCACTTTCAGCAGCTGCAGGGTCTTGTTGTGGTTCTGGTAGGTGACACGGTCAGCTGGCATGGGGCCGCTGGGGCGCAGCCATTTGATGGTGGGCGTGGGACTGCCCAGGAGGCAAAGGGAAGAGAGTAGAAGGGAGAGAGAACAAGGCCACTCACCCCAGCCCCCTACATCCCGCAGTGGTCTGAGCTCCCCGCTAGGGCTGCCCCACCCTGCTCTGCCCTGCCTTGGGTGCCCAGACTCACAAGCCCTCGGCGATGCACTCTAGGACCAATGGCTGCCCCTGCAAGGCCACCAGGTGGCTGCTGGAGTTGGTGGGGAAGAGCAGGCGCGGCTTCCTGTCAATCATGCTGTTGGCTGCCAGGAGAAAGTGGGTGGGTGGGCTGCCCACTCTTCCCTCCACCCCAAAATCGCAAGGCTGAGGGACTTAACACTCCAGCCAGCCCCCGGGGCCTCTGTTTCTTCCTCCTTTAAGGAGAGTGTGCTGTCTCTGCTCTCAACGCCTGGGAAGGGGTCTGGGCAGAGTAGAGGTGGGAGCCACGCTGTTCTTAAGGAAGCCTGGAGTTGTCAGATGGACCTATGTTGGGAAGGGCCATGCCTGAGGGTGAAAGGAGTCAGGGAGAGGGTACAGAGCCTTTGAGACTCACTGGCCTTGACCCGGAGGTCAATGGGCTCCTTCTGAATGATAGTCCTGGTGCCTGGGAAGTGGGCGTGGCAGATGTAGTCTGAGTGATTGTCAGAGGTGAGCACATTGGCAAAGTAGAGGTTGCCGTTCTGGCCCATCGTCACCCGCTCATCCTGCTTGATGTGCAAGATCTCTGCAGGGGGCAAGGAGGCTGAGGTTATGACCCTGTCCAGGAAGACACCCCCGCTAACACCCCGACCCCATGAGGCAGCTGCTCGCCGGCACCCACTGCTGTTCATCCAGTATATCCGGAGAGGCTCTGCACTTGGGGGAGGGTGGCAAGGCAGAACAACTGACTCCCCTTCCTCCACCTCCACGGGCTTCACTGTCTCCTTTGGCCACTTGGGGGCACCTAGAAGGGACAGACGGGCTGATTGGCCCAGATAGTGCTGGGCAGGAGAAGGGAGGCGGGGGCGGGGGGGATGGTGGGCTACCCCAGGGATGGATGAGGGGGCGAGAGGGTCAGGCCAGGAGAAAGTTCACAGAAAAGGAGGCAGACCCTCTGGATACCTTCTGGGCTCATGGCAGAGACTGGCACTTAGGGAGGCCAGGGTGAGCAGGAGGCCAGGAGGCCAGGAAAGGTTAACCCTCCACGGTTCTCAGCTCTCCCTGCCCACCCCAGGAAAGGACGGGTGGGGGGAGGCTGAGGCTGAGGTGCAGTGATGGGGGAGGGGAGCTGTGGAGGGATGCAGGAGTCACAGACCCTTCCATCATCCTGACACAGAAACCATGGCAACGGTTCCCAAGGTAACCAGAGGGGTGGGGAGGGGAGAGGAGAGCGCTCAGGAGGCAGAAAGCTCAGGGAGGATGGAATGCGAAGGGAAAACCCCAGGGAAAAGGCGACACAGATCAAGACAGAGCTGTGGGGCAAGAGAAACCAAGTCGGAGGTGGAGAGGGAGAGATGAAGAGCCAAATGGAAAAGCCAGAGAAGAGGGGCCCTGCTAAGGAGTGCTGGTGTGGACAGAGATGACTGCAGCCCGCTCGCCCCTCACCCCCACCACCTTCCCACCCAGCCATGAGGCAGGCACCAGGAAAGCCTGAGGGAGTGAAGGGGCATGAGATGACTGGAAGCGCAATGGAGACAGAGACAAGGTAAAGAAGGAGAAGACTGCACAAGAAACAAGATGGCCCAGGGGAGAAGCTGGGGCGGGGTGGAAAGCTGGCAGGGCTCCCAGGCCCCTCGCCATGAGACAACCAGCTGAGAGACAGCAGCTTCCAGCCCACACTCCCACATGAGCTCCAGGACCTGCCCTCCCTGGTCCCTGCAGTGCCTCGCACCCTCAGCCATGAGTCGGATCTCATGGGACATGGCGGTGCCCAGCTTATTGCTGGCAAAGCAGCGGTAGATGCCCTGGAACCTCTGGGCAAAGTTGCTGTTGTTGCCTGTGATGGTGAAGGAGCCAGAGTGGGGCGACTGGTACACAGTCACACCCAGCTCTTCCTTGGGTTTGAAGTGGACACCATCCCTCGTCCAGCGGAACCTGTGGGCAGAAAAAAGCCCGGAGGCCTGAGGCCCTAGAACCCAACGGGGGCTGGAACAGGCTAGAGGGACAGGTGCAAGCAGTCAGGGCCCCCAGGGGATGGACTGGGAGATGGCAAGGACTTGGGCTGATTAGCAAGGTTTGGGGCTTCTGGGCTTAGAAATTAGGCGGTTCCGGGAGGCACAAGGCCGGGGTCAGTGGCAGGCAACAGGGGCTGAGACGGCAGAGATCACTCACTGCACTTCAGGCTTGCCACTGGCCTCACACTTGAGGCTGATGTCATCTGTGGGGAAGACAACCAGGCGCCGTGGAGACTGTTCTGTGATGACAGGTGGCTCCATCACTGGAGACAGGGTGGAGAGAGCCGTGGTGAGGGTGCTGCCTGGCTGGTGTCATAGCCTCGGCCCCTGTCCCAACGTGAGGGAAGCAGGGTCCAGAGCCCTTGGAGGCCCCATGGCCACAGGGGGACGAATGGAGGGGAAGAACAAAAGAGGCTTGTGGGACATGAAAAGAGGGAAAGAAAGAAAGGGACACATGCAAAAATGTAAAGAGAGGCAGGGACAGAGGGGACAGCCACGGAAGTGACAAAGAGATGCCTGAGAAAGACAAAAAGCGTATGACAGAAAGTAGCCGGGATAACAAAAGCCAAGACACAGAAACCAAGAAGGATAAACCCCAGACAGGGGAGAAGGGACCAGAGAGAATGGCAGAGAGGAACAGTGAGGGTGACAGAGTACCCAGGCTGGGGCAGAGGCAGAACAAAGCCAGCCTTGCACAGGTGAGAGAAGCACATGGTGCTCAGGAGAGCCAAGCAGGACCCGGGCACTCAGGAGGGCGGGCATGCAGGCTCAGCCAAGGGCCCCCTTACCCCTCTTCTTGGCCTTCTTGGAAACACTCTCACCCCTCCCCAACTTACCGTGGTGTCCTTCATCTGAGAAATCCAGGCAGGCAGCGAGGGAGGGAATGGAGAGAAATACTGACAGGCAGCCCCAGAGTGGAGCAGATGGCAGGGGACATAGTAAGTTCTGCAGTCCCCCGGTGGAGAGGGAATGGCAGTAGAACCGGCCCTAGCAGTGGCAACAAGGGGGCACACGCTGGGCTGGAGCAGTGGCAGGTCAAGCCCAGGGAGATGGGACAGAGAAATGCCCAGGGGGAGGGGCTGCACTGGATAGACACGGGGTATGTAGCCCAGAGGCAGCCAGGCCATGCCTCCAGCTCTAGCAGACAGGGAGAGAGAAATTCTTGCCTTTAATAAGGAGCGTCCTTGCAGCCCCCTGGCAGGGCCTGCAGAACTAACCCCACCCGTTCAGGATGCCTTGGAAGGCACCCTCCCCTGCTCCAGCCTGCTTCCCTCCTAATCCAATTAGCACAGCTGAGTGTTTTCAATTACCAGGGCCCAGCCTTCAGAGCCCTGCTGCCCCCTCCCCCTGAAAACTATCCCAAAGGCCCTGCTGCCTCTGAGTTTCCATAGCCTGTGGGGTTGGCACCAGCCCTCCTCTTCTCCCTCCTTCCTCCCAGTCAGTCACCAAGCTCTCTGGGGCAGAGGCCAGAGCTGCTGCCCCAGCCCCAGGACTCTGCAGAGCCCTGGCCAGGGCGGCCTCGAGGAAGGGAGAAGAGGGAGGGAGGGAGCAGCAGGCTGCCTCTGAAAGCTTTGTCTCTGCAGAAGACCTCAGTGTGAAGGTCCAGGGAGGGAGGAGGGGGCTCCCTGGGGACACTGCAGAGGGCCCTGAGCTGGGGAGGGAGATGGTGACAGGGATGACAGGATGCAGAAAGCCAACTAGGTGGAGGAAGCAGGAAAAGAGACAAAGCAGGCTGGAGTGGCTGGGAGGGAGAGATGAAAGATAGGTTCCAACAGGGAGGGCCGGCTGCCTGCCACTGCCCACTGTGCCATATCAGGGTCAAGAACAAGTGCTGGTCAGTGCCCAGGGCAGCCTTGGAGCTGCCATGGCCTTTGGCCTAGTTCTGTTCTCCCCACTCCCATCTTTCTGTAGAGAATGCACAGCTTGCATTCCACTGTACAGTGTTACATTGTGTATCCACCTCTGTGTCCTCTGTGTCTAAAAGCCTCACTGGTATGTGTTTCCACTTGTGTGGCCTCTCAGTAACTCTGCTCCTTCATCCCTGTACCTGGCTTGTCTTCATGCACCTGTGTGCATGTGCCCATGTGCATCTGTGCCAGGGGAGTCTGCATGGCCGTGGCCCTCCATGTATGTGCCTAAGGGGCCAGCCACTTTACCTCCTCCAAGCCCTCACTGCCTCCCAATGCCAGGTGCCTCCCCAGCCTCTCTCTCACAGCCCCTGTCCCACTGCTGGTACAGACAGTCTTCCCAACCCCTATCCGCCAACTAATCTCTCAGTGACACTGGCCTCCTGCTTGTCCAGGCCCAGAGACAAAGGTGTCAAGGTGAGGCTGGGAAGGGACTGGAGCCTGGTAGCTCAAGAGACACAAATGCCCTCACATATGATGCCTGCCCTGTGACATGCCCCTCACACGGCCTGAGAAAACACCATCACAGTAACACCCCCCACATGCAAGTGTGCACTCACATTCAGTCCCACTCACACATACACATGACCCACTGCAATCAAATGTAGTGATCAAATACCTCCCAACCTCCACAAACCCGGCCAGTAAGTAACAGAGTGACTCACACAGTTACCCATGTAAGGAAGTCAAAATCACATTCACGAATATCTACACTCAGTCATGCTCCAGCAGCCCTGCCCCCACCCCCACCAAATAACTACACACGAAAAAGGGTCCAGAAGGCTGCTGAGCTGGGACCAGGGTTTTTCAAGCCACCTTTTCCTGTCTCAGTTCAGAGACAAGGTGGCAAGGGCCCAGGAGGAGAAAGAGAAACGGGGACAAGACTTGAACACAGGCCTTTGCACAAACCAGCTGAGGGCTGGGACAGCCCCATTCTCCTGCTGCCACACCCCTGTAGTGGGGGATGGAAGCGGAGGAGTCGGAGTGGGGCGGGCAGGGATGGGGCGGGCTAAGGAGAGCATGGAGGAGGCCCAAGACCTGGTGGCCGCGTGCCGGGTTCGCTGTCCCTGGTGCTGAAATCGCCCCAGCCGGCCGCGCCCGTCCCTGTCCATGGTGCTGACACGCCCCGCACCTTCTACCCTGCCCTTCTCTCCAGGGGTACCCAACGTCCTGGCTATGTCCTGCCCACCCAGTGCCCAGGAAAGGCCAAGGAGAGGAGTCAGAGTGCGGAACAAGGAGAAGGTGAGGAGGCAGAAGATAAAGAGGGGCACAACATAGCGGTGAAGGGAGGCGCCCAGGTTCCCTTCAGCTACTCACATTCCTCGGGGATCTGGATAAGCAGGCAGGGGCTGCAGAGGAGGAGAGGCCACACGTACCGCAGCGCCACGACCATCTTTCCCGGCGGCACCGCGCAGCACAGCCAGCCGGGCTCGGTTCAAGCTCCGGCAGCAGGGGAAGGGGTCTGGTGGTCGGCTTGGGGCGGGAGCTGGGAGTGGGGGCACTGGGAGAGGGGAGAAGGGAAGGGAAGGGTGGGGGAAGAGAGACGAGAGAACGGAGGGACGTTAGTGACTAACATCTGGGTAAGCCCGGGCTCTTGGTCCCGCCCTCAGCCCCGCCCCCAGCTGGCCGGCTTCTCCAGCCGTCCCCTCCCCATCCGCACCCCTCCCCACCTTGGAGGGAGAAATATGGAAGAGATAGCCCGGGCTGGGCCTCCAGGTTGCCTTTTATTCCCTCTCTACTCCCTGTCTGCACCTTTCCTGCCAGCTGCCTCCCCAGCACCAACTTGTTGCCCCATCAGCTCCCCTGTGCATGGCACAGGCCACTGTGTGCACAACGTCCCCGTATGTGTCTGCATGTGCCTGTGAGCAGGTGTCCGTGGGCATGTGTGTGGTTGTAGATCTGCATGCAGGGAGTGAGCTGAATGTGAGCTGCTATTTCTGTGGCGTGTTTTCTCTGGGAGGGGTTGCACTCATGAGTGGGTGTGTTAGTATGTGTGCCTGAGGGAATCAACACACAAGTCTGCTAGCTACGTGTGTCTTTCTGTGTGTCTTTATGTATCTGTGGGGAAGAATCCCTGTATCTATTATCTCTGTGTGCACATATATGTAGAGAAGAACTCTTCTTGCACTCACATTGCTATAGTTTTCAGAGCCAACTGATGCCTGGGTGCTGTACAGCCCTAAAAAGCTAATGGGGGGCTTGGGAAATGGGATAGAGAAGGGAGGAAAGTGGTCCAAGATGGCTGCATTTCACAACATAGTTTCAGGAAAATGAAGAAAGAATGGAGAAAGGGCCAGGCGTGGTGGCTTATGCCTGTAATCCCAGTACTTTGGGAGGCTGAGGCAGGTGGACCACTTGAGGGCAGGAGTTTGAGACCAGCCTGGCCAACATGGTGGAACCCTGTCTCTACTAAAAATACAAAAAAAAAAAAAAAAAAAAAGAAAAGAAATTAGCCAAAGTGGTGGGCGCCTGTAATGCCAGCTACTTGGGAGGCTGAGGCACGAGAGTCACTTGAGCCTGAGAGGCAGAGGTTGCAGTGAGCCAAGACCGTGCCACTGCACTCCAGCCTGGGTGATGGAGTGAGACTCTGTCTAAAAATAAAAATAAAAATAAAAGGCTGGGCGCAGTGGCTCATGCCTGTAATCCCAGCAATTTGGGAGGCCGAGGTGGGTGAATCACCTGAAGTCAGGAGTTCAAAACCAGCCAGGCCAACATGGTGAAACCCTGTCTCTAGTAAAAATACAAAATTAGGGCCGGGCACGGCGGAGGCTGCAGTGAGTAGAGATTGTGCCATTGCACTCCAGCCTGGGCAACAGAGCAAGACTCTGTCTCAAAAAGAAAAAGTTAGCCTGGTGTGGTGGTGCATTCCTGTAATCCCAGCTACTCGGAAGGTTGAGGCAGGATAATCTCTTGAATCCAGGAGGCTGAAGTTGCAGTGAGCCAAGATCACACCATTGCACTCCAGCCTGGGCAACAAGAGAGAAATTCCATGAAAGAGAGAGAGAGAGAGAGAGAGAGGGAGAGAAGGAAAGAAAGAAAGAAAGAAAGAAAGAAAGAAAGAAAGAAAGAATGGGGAAGGAAGCCTTCCCTTGAGAATTGGTGTGGGAGATGAGAGAAAGGAGGAAAACAGCCCCCCTGCTGCTCCTCAGCCCCCTGGAGGGCAAGAGAGGCCACTGAGGCCTCCTCCCTTCCAGATGTTCCAGGTTAGGGTCAGGACAGGGGTCAGGACAAGCTCTGGGACATTTTCTTTTTTTTTTTTTTTTGAGACGGAGTCTCCCTCTGTTGCCCAGGCTGGAGTGCAGTGGCCGGATCTCAGCTCACTGCAAGCTCCGCCTCCCGGGTTTACCCCATTCTCCTGCCTCAGCCTCCCGAGTAGCTGGGACTACAGGCGCCCGCCACCTCGCCCAGCTAATTTTTTGTATTTTTTTAGTAGAGATGGGGTTTCACCGTGTTAGCCAGGATGGTCTCAATCTCCTGACCTCGTGATCCGCCCATCTCGGCCTCCCAAAGTGCTGGGATTACAGGCTTGAGCCACCGCGCCTGTCCAGGACATTTTCTGTGAGAGTGTTTCTGACACTTCTTGTGTGTCTCAAAGTCCCAACTTCTAGGTCTTTGTCTGAGTCTTCAGAGCTCAACTGCTGCATGTGTCCACCCCAAACCCAAGCCACACCAACCATGTCCACATCCACCTACAAGTAAGGTGACCCAAAGACTAAGGGTCTGAAAGAGGGGGCTCCTCTGACAATGACAAGAAGAGGAAACAGACTCCCAAGTGGCCAGACCACTTCAATTACAAACAGGAAGTGGTTAAAGTGCAAGTGAGGAAAGAAAACGTGTTGTTAGGTGACAGAGCTTGGAGGCTGAAGTCCCAGACTGGATGCTTTCATTTAATCCATACTGCACATCCTCCCTCTGCCCAGCCAGGACCTTATCAAAGCGGGTACCAAGTCTCAGCAGGAACACTGAAAGGATGGTAGAGAAGTCAGCCATGCTGTGCTAAGGCTCTGGGCCCTGTCAGTTTTGTGTAACAGAGTCACCCAAGAAGAGCTGTGAATGCAGCAGATCCTGTGGGGACTCTGGGCAGGAGCTTGCTGCAGAGGGTGGTGGAGATGACTTGGAGGCTAAGAAGTGTGATTCCCAACCTGCAAGAGCTGGACCAGGGCCCAGAAGGGAGGAGCAACAGTGGATCTGTTCCACCCCAGCCTCTCCCCACAAAGCCAGTGGATCAGGGGAGGCCCCAGGCAGCACTGGCCTCAACTTCAAGGCCTGTAGGAGCAGTAGGAGACTCAGATCAGAGAGCAGATGATCAAACAGCAGCCTTGGGAGCTCTGAGCATTGGTCTTAGGAGGGGGAGGGGAGGAAACTGGAGCAAGGAGAAGCTCAAAGAAGGGCCCTCTTGCATGTCAGAGGCTTGGGTGCTCTGGAGGTTGATGATTTCTGCCACACAAGTTCCTCTATTTGTCCTCCAAATCTAGAATCCTGGAATGGTGTGTGGCATGTACACTCAGGGGAAATACAGTATCCCCAAATCCCCGGTCCCCACTGCCTGCCGCATCCCGGCGCTATCTTATCTTCCCACAGGCTCATATCCAACTTCTTTTTTGGTCTCCCAGTATTTGCCACCCAGCTTTCCACCGCCCTGGGCACTTGGGAGACAGGCAGGAAGCAGCCAGAAGGTTGCAAGGCATAACAGCTGGGAGGGGGCGCTCCCTCTTCCCCTCCCACTGCTGCTGGGTCTCTGATCTCTCACCGTTCCTCAGGCAATTACAGAGCAAGCGGCTAGGGTTGTCAGCTCAGCAGGCCCTCTACCCCCCACCAGCACCACCAAGGGCAAAGGAGCGGGGAGGGGGGGTGTTCCACAGATGGAGCCAAGGCCGGGTCTGCCAAGGGTAACAGACAGAGTGACAAGAGGCAGGAGGGAGAAGGAGACAAAGACAGACGTAGGAAGACAGCGCTAACCACGATGGAGACGGTTAAGGAGGTGGGGAAATTCAGAAACGGAGACCCAGGCAGCAGGGAAAGGGAGAGAAGAGGAAATCGGAGCACAAAGGGTGAGAGGCAGCCGCAGAGAGCACTGCTGAGAAATGGCAGAAAGAGCGAGAAGAGTGAGGGGTGGGGGTGGGCGTGTGCACGTGCGCGTGCGCACAGGCCGCCTGCACAGCGTCCTTGTCCCTAGGGGCTGTGCCAGGCAAGGGGCGGGGAGGAAGGAAGATGGGCCTGGGTCAGTGGAGGGGCTTCCCAGTGTGGACGTCATGCTGGCCTGGGAGCAGGGTAGAGACAGACAGAGGGCGGAGAAGCTGTGAGCTGGGGCCAGAAGAGCCTACACTGGGCAAGGGACGGCTGTGAGACGGGATGAATGGTGCACTGCTGGCTGAGCCATGCCATGCCAGGGAACAGGTGGCGGGTTTCCTGCTGTGGGTAGAGACGGGAGAGGGAGAAGCACCCAGAAGATCCCAGGGAAGCCTTCCAATATTGCTGCTGGCTGGGAGTAAGTGGCCACTTGGCTGGAGGAGACGCACATGTGTTAGGCCGACAGTGAGCATGTGTGACCATGCACTGAGTGGACAGTAGCCACTGTGCTGGGGCAGCTGAATGTGGGGCCGTTCCTGAGTAAGTCCGGTCCCAAACCCATCCTCCCTGGTGGGAAAGGACCAGGGAGGCAAGGGTCAGGCCCAGCAGCCTACAGGGAAGGGTTCAGCCCCAGAAGAGCCTTGCCCCATCCCACCCTACCTGGCCTCCCACTATGACTGCAGGTCCCTCAGGGACTCCTCTGTCCTCTGCTCCAAAATGCTTGCTTCCATCTGATGGGAAGCAGCTTGCCAGTGAGGGACCTGGGAGGTCATGGAGCCTGGCTAGACCTGGGGTGACTGCCTCCTCTCTGAAAACACACACACACACACACACACACACACCATCACCACCACCACCACCACACACCTTGGGAAGGGAACCTCCAGCGGTGCCCTGCACACCTGCCTGTCAGTTCTCAGGTTCTGCCTGGAGTTCCTCTCAAAGGAGAAGCAACAAGAGGGCCCTTCAACAGCACAGCAGAGCTTCCCCGGCTTCTCCTGCCCTTGTCTTCTGGGGACATGGTGCCTGGTGACCCAATGGGCCAGAGTGAGGGTGGGGCTGGGGGCTCAGCACAGGGCACATGACAGGGTCAGAGTGCGGTGCTAAGCCCATATGCTTGCAGGCCTGGGAGCCTGCGGGTCTTTTGTGCCTGTTGGTGTGTATATGATGGTGTGGGTGTCACTGACACCCCTTGCACTGTGTCTATTTAAGGCTCCCGCTGGCCCTCCCCCTGAGGCTGTGGCTGGCAGGTTTCTATGGTGATGCAGCCCAAGTCCCTCGGTAGCAGAGGTGGGGGAGCCAGAGGTGAGGAAGCCAAGGAAAGCCTTGTTGTGTGTTATGTAGACAGCACATAAAGGGGGCTGCTCCAGGGAGCCCCCACAGGTACCTGTGGGCCCAGAAGTCCTTTATGACTGCTACTTAGTCCCTGTACTCCCCACCTCACCCCTTCCTAAGGGGGTACCCCCCAGAGAGTGAGCCTTCAGCCCCCTCATCTCGCCTGAGGCTTTAGTCTCCAAGGCAACTACAGCTCACCTGTCATGGACCATTCTCCTTAAAAGATGGAGAGAAGAGACAGAGGTTTACCCTTTGTGGGGGTGCAGGGAGGACGATCTTGACTACTGGGAAAGGGAGGGAGGAGCCCCACTCCATCCCCACCATCACATCCCTCTGTGGTCTGTTCTATTAAATCAACCCTCAGCGTGGACTTACCACATACCAGAAAGTCTCATGAGCACTTCCACGCACATCCACTCATCTCCTCCCCAGATTTGCCCCAGGGAGGGAGGTGCTATCATCATCCCCATTTTACAGATGAGAAATGGAGGCTCAGAAAACTGGAAACTGTGTCCAAGATCACAGAGCTGGCACTGGCTCTCAGCAGGGGTGGGGTTCAAGAGGGCATGGTGGCTCCCCAAGTTGCCTCTCAGAGGCTCTGGCACCCTAATATGTGTGCCTGCTAGGCTTCCCAGGGGACCAGTGGCCTGAGCAAGGATGGCCTCCAAGTCATCCTGCCCCACGGGGAGGGCTTATTTGCCAGGCAGATGGCAGGCAAATGTTGGGGGCAGGGAGTGACATCTTGGGATGGAGGCCATGCGAAAGAAGGATGTGATCAACATCACGTCTCAGCACAGGGCTGAAGCCTGACACCAAACAAACCCCCAAGTCCCCCACCCAGGTACTCAGTCCAAGAGAAGGCCAACTCCTTTCCCTTTTGGGTTTGGGGACAGGCTGGTTTCTTGGTCCCCTCTTCTGCTGTCTGGAATCTGGACTTTTTCTGATACCTTTTTTGCAACCAGAGGCTCCAGAACCCCTCCCAGAGAGGCCCGTCTCCAATCAGCACTTAGGGACAGCAGTAGACCCATTCTTGTGTCGAAGGGGATACTGATGCCCAGCAGGCGGCAAGGCTTCAGCCTCCCAGACCCCTAGCAGGCCAGAGAAATGAGGTGGCAGCAAAAATAGGGCTCCTCTCAGGCCCCGGGCCTCCTCAGTGAGCTAGGATAACCCTAGTACTAGAGGGGACTTCAGGGGTCAGGCCAGAAGGAACAGAGTGCATCCAGTTCCTGGGGCTGTGGCCTGAAAAGCAGAGCAGGGAGGGAGTCGAGCCTGGGGCAGGGAGAGGCCCTGGCCCACATCAGTCCTGGAACACCTAGCCTGTGTTGGTTTGAGGGGGCGGACTGGAGGTGCCTGGAAACAGCTCAGACACTGCCAGGCCCCACCGGCCCCCTCCAGGGGCCCCACTCCCAAATGGTTAAAGGGCAGAGGGGGACACAGGAAGCCCGGGGGCGGACAATGGAGCCTCTGTGATCCCCAGGGCTTGGGCATTCCTAAGTCATGAACACAGACGCAGATGGCTGGGGGAGAGGGCCACAGGGAACCCCCCTCCACTGAAGCACAGCCTGGGTTGGCCAGAGGCTCTGTCCCCATATCATGCAGCGCTGCTTCCAGCCACTGCAGCCACCACCCTCAGCCCCACCCCTTCCCAGCACAGGCCCTGTTGGGGCATCTGAGGAGACCCACGTGGCCACATGACAATATCTGTGTGCATGCTGGCTCATGAACACACACATGCATGCAGCCAAATATATGGCCCCACCCAGACAAACAGGAATACTGGAAGTTACACACACACAAATACACAAACACAAGCAGAGACACAAACCCCACACATGCAGATAGGAAGACTGCCTGGCTGGAGGGCTGGGGGCGGACGGGCTCCCGGGACTCAGTCCCTTTCCTTCAAGCTCCACTCTCAGACCCACACTGGGATGGACGGGCTCAGAAGTCCTCCTTGGCCAAGTGCATGGAGCCCAGGATGCTGCCACCCTCCTGCCCCACCCAACCCCTGGCCCGCGCAGCTGCCCCTGCTGGGCATGAGGGCCAGAGATGAGCAGGAGCTGCTGACTGGCAGTGGCTGGGCACTCCCTCTGCAGCTTTCCAACCTGGGAAGAACAGGGGGGCCTGGGGAGGGGGCCACTGGACAAAGAAAAGCTTCTAGAAAGAACAGCGGCCAGACCCTTCCCGGCTCCTCCCTCTATTTCCAGCCACAGCCTTCAGGAAGCCACAAAGACCCTGTTGATATCTGGGGAAGAGGCAGGCTGGGCAGGCTACCTCCCCCAGTGCTTGTCTGGCTGGTACTCACCAGGCACCCCCCATCCAGCCTTCCACTCAGACAAGGCCCCCATGGGGGGTCTGGGCCCAACCCTAAGGCATAGAGTCCAGCAGAGGGGTGCTGAGTGGCTGCTGGACAGGGCACAACCTCAGGGCCTTCAAGGGTGAGGCAGGGGCAGCTAGGGGGGCAGGGAGAGGAGCAGAGTGGTGGAAGACAGACAAAAGGGTAAGCAGAGAGATGGAGCAGAGCCCTGACAGGAAGGGGGAAGAGGGGAGGGAGGGCCAGGCAGACAGAGGCAGAGGGAGGAGACAGGGAGTGGTGTACCCCATCCCTGGCAGCAGCAGACTTCTTCCTAGAAGGAGGGGGAAGGTGACGGCCCTGGGGGTGGGGCGCAGGGAGACGTGGGAGGCTTCAGAGGAGAGAGCTGCGGGGCGGGGGAAGCAGGAGAGGGAGGTGTCCGGGATGGGCCAGATCAGAGCAAGTAAGAGCGACTGTGAGGGCAGGGATGCTGCAGGCCCATTCCAGATGGCCCCACCCAGGGACCCAACCCCAGCCCATCGTGGGAGCAGAGGACAGGGCAATGAGCACCCTGCTGGGGACCCTAGAGGGGCATCCAGACCCCCTCCCTCCTCCACTGTCTGAACCATGGGGGATGGGGGGCACGGCCCCCACTCATGCCCACAGAGGGAGGCCTGGCAGACCAGGGGCTTGGCTGGGATCCCCATCCTTGCAGACTTCCTCACAGGACCCCACCCCTACCCCGTGTTCTCCCGTGAACGTGCCCTCCTGGAGCCTGGGCCACTCTGCAAGGCCACATCGCCCTCACACCCAGAAAAGCACCCAGTTGCAGCCATTTCGAGCTTTGAAAGGGATCTTGGTGATCAAGGAACCTACCCCCATGGGAAAGGGACTGACTGTCGCAAGTCCTTGGGCTGGGGGCTGGCCAGTATGGCACACAGGCCTGTCTCTTCGACCCTCACGGGCCAGTCCTGGCCAGGTGCACACCAAGGAAGGCGCCAGCTGTAGGTCCAGTGGTGGAAAGGGCTCAGACCTGGGAGAGGTCGATTGGGGGCACAACCTGGGCACTCTGCTCACTGTAGCAGCCTTCAGGCCAGGCCCTTCCTCATTCTCTGCCTCCCTTTTCCCTTCAGATAATCATCAAGAAAAAAAGAAAACAAGTGACACCCCACGAAGACAGGGACAATGCTGGTCCAGTGTGTCACTGTCTCTTCCATGGGCAGCCCAGAGCCTGGCCCAAAGGAGCACTGGCAGTGAGCAGCTGCCAGTGACTGCCCATCGCTGGGATGCTTAGCGCCCAGGTAGGGAAGCTCTTCACTGGTTGCAGGGCAGGGGACCCCGCCACCTTGAAGCGCTGATTGTCCTCCTGATGCTCAGCAGGGGGCTGGCAGCTGGGAACGGGGGGAGGAGCCTTTTAGGAGTGTGGTGTAGCAAACCAGGGAGGCTGGGGCGTGCTGAACGTGTTTCCCTCTTGGTGATCAGATCACCAGCAATTCTTAATTTCTTTTGTTCTTTTCTGTATATTTCAAGTGTCCTACAATAAGATGTATTATTTTTGGGATCATACACACACAAACATCAATAAATATGGAGAGAGACTCAGATGCAGCAGAGAGAAATGACCAGGAGCCAGGGAGGTGGGAAGGTCCCAGGCCCAACCCTGCCCCGAACTTCCCATGTGGCCAAGACAGCTGAGTCCTCAAAGGCTCTGGGGCCCACAGGTGTGCACATGCCGGGCTGCATGGGAGCTGTGCCAGGGAAGAGGCCGGGCTGGGCCAAGTCCCACCACCTGCAGCAAGGAGCCGATGGGAGGGGAGAGGCCCTGGGGAGGCCCCCGACTCAGAAAGATGACACTGGGCAGCAGCCCCCAGGGAAAGAAGGGAGGACTGCACTGATTTACGTCAGGGCCACGTGAGTCAGCAGAGATGGCACTGGGCTGCCCCGATGCCCCTGCCCTCAGGGTGGGGTTAACAAGGGCAGGGTGGGGGGTGCCAGGCCCCACTCCTTCTGGGGAAGGGGCAGATGGCTCTAGGCCTGCCTTCCTGAGAGGGGCAGTGATAGGTGGGGGGTCCAGATACCCTGTCGGGGGCAATGGATTGTAGTACGTGTTCTTTGCAATCACTGCCAACCAAGAGGCCCCAAAAGTCTGACCTGGAAAGGAAGGAATAGGAATCGCTGACCCCTCCCATAACCGCACAGAGATGGGAAGATGTGGCAGTGGGCAAAAGACCTGCAATGCGCAGGAACCCCCTGAGCCAGTGAGGCCCACCTTCCTCACTCCGACCTAATGGACCCTACCTGATGGACACCCATGCACGGGAGGCGCAGCAGTGTGTGCCTGAACCGACCTCACCCACTGCAGCCGTGACTGGCCACAGAGCCTGTGGAAACGGGCTCCAGAGGTGCCCTGCGCCTCCAGGGAGGAGCCCCTGGTTCTGTGGCAGGTTTTCAGGTGAGCCCGGAGGAGCCCAGGCTGGGATTTGGAAAGAAGAAGGAGGAGAACAAAGCCCCCCCAACCTTGGGGCGGAGGGGCAGGCAGCGCCCAGTCCCGTTCACTCCCTTCCCCCTATTGCAGGGGCGGCTTATTCCAATCTCCCCCTCACCACGCAGTCAGCCGGGGTTTTCAACCAAACTGGGCTCTCAGCTGGGGATGAGGGGGCAGCCACGCCCAGGGCCACACCCCACGGCGGCCGGTGGGACAGCGCTCGGCCCGATCTGGCTTCTTTTCTCAGACAAGCA
>NW_012117400.1:603311-603802 GCF_000951035.1 Colobus angolensis palliatus | reverse complement strand
GCACCCTAGTCCCTGGTCCCAGCCGAGCGCGACTCTGGCTGGGGGCCCCCGGGCAGCCCACTCAGGGAGCTCAGCGGGATCCCAGTCGACGGGTCCCACCAGACCCCCTCCCCTGCAGACCAGGAGTCTCCGGCCGGAGAGTGTCCCCAGCCCCAGCGCAAGGGAGCCCGCTGTGAAAGCTCGGAGCGGGAATCGCGGGGCGAGAGTGCTCCCAGAGACCTGGGGCCGGGCGGTGGAGAGAGGAGTCCGACAAGGAAGGGGATTCTCCCCCAGTCTCGTCCCGGCCCTCGACGGCGCAGGCCAGCGATGGGCATCGCACGTAACGCCCCCACCCCCCTCACACACATACCCAGGGCAGGACTCCCGGGACCTTTCCCGATTGCCCCCCCCCCCCCGATCCTGAGCTCCCAGTTCGGGTCCTAATGGGAGGGGTGTGGGGGCTTCGATCTCCAGCGTGTTGGGGAGGCGCCGCGGAGGGCGGGCTCCTGCGC
>NW_012117400.1:598599-603261 GCF_000951035.1 Colobus angolensis palliatus | reverse complement strand
ATCCTGAGCTCCCAGTTCGGGTCCTAATGGGAGGGGTGTGGGGGCTTCGATCTCCAGCGTGTTGGGGAGGCGCCGCGGAGGGCGGGCTCCTGCGCACCCCAGAGTCCAGGCGGGCGGCACGGTAGGAGGCGAGTCCAGGGGCGACAGGGTCTCGGAGAGGGTATCCCCAACTCCCAGATTTTCTCCTCCAGCTCTCCCGTGTCTTATTTCTTTGTCCTCGGGATTGGCCCCATTCGACCTTTCCCGCCGACCCCACTCTGCCCCGCAGCCCTGCACAGGATCCAGAAGGAAGGAGCTCCTCCCCAGCGCCCCCTCCTAGGCTCAAGGCCATGACCTCACAGGCAAGGAAGCAAAATGGAGGGGGAGGAATTCCGGAGATGGCGAGCTGGCTGCAGCCGCAGGGCTAGGAAGGCCTAGGGCCCTGATGGCAGATTACAGCTCTGGTGGCCAAGGTATTTTTATGGGCATGCCTGTTGCCCAGTGAAGCATTCCAGGGGCCCTCAACTCAGTCTCACAAGATTCCCCAAGTGGTGTGGGGCCCTGGAGGGCCCACATGGGAGCAGCCCTGGCATCCTGCCTTGGATGCCCCACCCCCATAGTGCCAGCTTCAGTTCCCCTGGAATGGGAAGCTTGCGGTGGACCCACCTGTGCTCAGAGAGGGTCTGGATGCCATGTTTGCCCAGTCTTTAGGAGGGAAATGGACAAGACTAGGCACCTGAGTGAAGGTGGACAGCTAGGGAGACTGCTCCCAGAGTGGAGGCACCTGCAGGGCATCTTCAGGTGACAGCAGAGGAAACTGAGCCTGCCTGGGTCAGGAGGCCAGCGGGCCCATGAGCTGGGCGAAGAGGGTGTGTTTTCCGTGAGGCACTGAGCTGTGGTCAGCTTCCTGCCTTTGCTGATCTGAACTCTGATAGGCCTCTCTCCTCTCCAGCTGCTGCCTCCACTCACTCCCTATGTTCCCAGCCTTTTCTCCAATCCCCAGCTTCTGCAAATCCTTTATCTAATCTAGGGTTTGATGCCCATCAGGATGATGACTTTGACAAGGGTGAAGTAAGCAGAGAATAGAGCCCATTTATATGCACCTGCTAATGTGTAGTGATGGCTCCATTTATGATAACAAAAAATTAATTACTAGGACTACACGACATCACATTTCCTGAGCAGAGCCATGGACCTGCCGTCGTTACGTTTCCTGCACATTTAAATTGCACACCAACCTGGGGAGGTCTGTTGAAGCATTCGCCTCAGGTTACAGATGAGAAAACCAAAGCCCACAGAGCTCAAGGGCTGGGTCCAGCAGGCACAGTTAGGAAGGTCTCTTTATCTCCACTGGCTCATTGCATCCACACACACACCTCCCCCACATGACAGTGCTGTTATTATCCTCACTCTCCCAGTGAGGTACCCAAGGTCCAGAGAGGGGCAGTCATGCAATCAGGAAATAATTGGCACTGTCAGTGCCCCCATTTCACAGATAAGGAAACCAAGGTCCAGAGAGGTCAAATGACCCACCCAAGATCGCCCAGAAGGTAAATGGCAGAAGTGGGACTTGAATTCCCTTCTGCTTGACCACAATGTCCATTCTCACTTCCATGTAATGAGGTGGAGGAGCCAACGGGAGCAAGAGCAAGAGTGACAGAAGACCAAGGGCAGGGCAAGTCCCAGGAGAAGCAGGAGGGACTGGCCCTGAACAAGAGGCAAGCCACCCTTCCACTGCCATGTGCTTGCTGTGGAGGTTAGGGAGACACCAAGCAGACAGATGGCTGCCTCTTTGCCTTCAACGTCAAGTGCTTCTCACAGCCGTGCTCCCTGTGACCCACCCCTCACAGACACAGTGGACTGGACAAGGGAAGCCCCAGACTGACCCTGTGATGAGCATGTGGAAGTCGCAGAAACCACAGCCAACAGTGGGGCAGGAAGGAAGTGCCAGCAGGCAGGCAAGCTGGGTTCAGCCAGACATGTCTTTCTCTGTTCTCCTTTCAATCTTTCTGTGTCTTCACATCTCAGGTGTGGCACTTGGAAACAGCACATAGTTGGGTTTTGGTTTCGTTTGACTCTGTCTAACAATTCTTGTCTTTTTAAAAATCAGCTTTGAGACCAGCATGGGCAGGAACATAGTGAGATCCCGTCTCTTCAAAAAAAAAAAAAAAAAAAAAAAGTTAGTCAGGCATGGTGGTGCACGCCTATAGTCCCAACTACTCAGGAGGCTGAGGTGGGAGGATCCCTGGAGCCCAAGAGGTTGAGGCTGCAGTGAGCCATGATCACGCCACTACACTCCAGCCTGGGCGACAGAGTGAGACCCTGTCTCAAAAAAAAAAAAAATCAGCTTTATTGGAGTATAATTTACATACAGTAAAATTCATCCTTTTGAGGTTTACAGTTCAATGAGTTTTGGTGAATGTTGTGTAACCATCACCAAAACCATGCTCTAGAACATCTCATCACCTCTCCAAATTCCCACATGCCCTTTGCAGCCAACCACTCCCTCCACCCCCTGCCCTTGGCCACCACTGATTTGATGTCTGTCTTTTCTAAACTTTATTATAAATTGAATCATGCGGTATGTATTCTTTTGTCTGGCTTCTTTCACGCAGCATACGTTTTGAGCTTTATCCATGTTGGGGTGTGTGTGTGTGTGTGTGTGAGAGAGAGAGAGAGAGAGCGCGAGAGCGAGAGAGAGAAGTGCATTTCCTTTTGATTGCCGAGTAGTATTCCATTGTTTGGCTGGATCAGGGTTTGTTCAGCCGTTCAGCCACTGAAGGACACTTGGGTGGTTTCCAGCTTTGTGTCATTATGATGGAGTGGCTCTAAACATTTATGTGCAGGCTTGTGTGTAAACGTGCATCTTCATTTCTCTAAGGTAACCGCTTAGGAGTGGATTGTTCGGTCAAGTGGTAGATTGACGTTGAACCTGCCTTTGTCTTTGGACTGTGCAGGTCAGCTGGTCGCACAGTGATGAGTGCTGTTATCTCTGGATGTAGTCATGCCAGCTGAGTGTTTGCTTTCTATTTGCCCTGCTTTCCCCATTTCTCTCCCCCACCTCCACTTTATTTTTTTTTATTAGTGTCGTTATTACTTTGAGACAGGCTCTCGCTCTGTTGCCCAGGCTGGAGTGCAGGGGTGTGACCATGGCTCACTGCAACCTCGACCTCCTGGGCTCAAGTGATCCTCCCACCACAGCCTCCTGAGTACTGGGATAACAGATGTGCCGCCACCATACCTGACTAATTTTTTTTTCTTTTTTTGGTAGAAGTGAGGTCTCACTATGTTGCCCAGACTGGTCTTGAACTCCTGGGCTCAAGTGGTGATCCACCTGCCTTGGCCTCACAAAAGTGCTGGGATTACAGGAGTGAGCCACTGCACCCGGCCTCATCCCCACTTTGTATCAGTGAAGGTGTGTCGGAGTTGCTTCCTTCCAGTGGCTTCTTGGTCTGGCTGACTTCAAGAATGACGCTGCGGCCCTTCGCAGTGAGTGTTACAGTTCTTAAAGGTGGCACGGACCCAAAGTGTGAGCAGCAGCAAGATTTATTGTGAAGAGCGAAAGAACAAAGCTTCCACGGCATGGAACGGGACCCAAGCAGGTTGCCCCTGCTGGTGGAGGGAAGTGGGGTGGGTAGCCAGCTTTTATTCCCTTATTTTTCCCCTCCCACATCCTGCTGATTGGTCCATTTTACAGACTGCTGATTGGTCCATTTTACAGAGTGCTGATTGGTGCATTTACAATCCTCTAGCTAGACACAGAGTGCTGATTGGTGCATTTTTACAGACTGCTGATTGGTGTGTTTACAATCCTCTGGCTAGATAGAAAAGTTCTCCAAGTCCCCACTCGACCCAGGAAGTCTAGCTGGCTTCACCTGTCAAAGGTTCAGGATAGGAAGCAGAAATTCCTCCTGTGATCATGAACAGAAAGGAATTCTGTAGAAGTGATCTGATGCGTACCTGACCATTGGATGGGTCAAAGGAGTGGACTCTGGGCTGGGTGTCGTAACACCAGTGCAGACCTGGCTCCCCAAGGAAGCTGCTGCCTCTGCCACCATCCACAAGGTGGGGGATTGGGAGGCGGCCAGTGTAACCTTTGAGTTCAAAAAGACACCACCAAAGTCATGACCTGAGGATCAGCAAGCTGGGACCTGGAAGCCATTGCCACAAGTGCCCCTCAACAACCAAGGAGTGGAGGTTAGACCCCCGATATTCCTTGATGTCTAGCAGAAACGCAGCCCCACACAGCAGAAGGGTGACTTCTCTTCCTTTGGTCATCCAAACTTCATGTGAGCACACCAGATTGGCAAAACTAAATTTGCTTCCCAAAGCCCAGCTGCTCTGGAGTCTGGGACATTTCCAGCCTCTGCCATGCAGAGAGGTGGGAGTGAGTGCCCAGAGCTGTCAACACGCCCAGGGAGACGCTCTGCTCTTGGTCATCTTTTAGATGGACTGGATTTGTTTTCTCATTCTATTTTCCCCTCTGTTTGTTTAGAAGTGCTCTATGAAATTTTTAGTAGTTCCTCTACCTATTTTAACATGTATTCTTAACAAAGTCTAAAGTTAACCAATACCTCTGCTCTGGTGATTTTAATGTAGGTGCATAAATTATTTGATACTCCTGCCTTCAAGAGGTAGTGCCTAATTCTCCTCCTCTTGAGTATAGGCTGGACTTGGTGGCTC
>NW_012117400.1:596942-597794 GCF_000951035.1 Colobus angolensis palliatus | reverse complement strand
GGCCTCCCAAAGTGCTGGAATTTCAGGCTTGAGCCACTGTGCCCGGCCTCACTTCTTTTTTAAATTTTATTTTGGAAGTTGGGGTCCTGCTCTGTCACTCAGGCTGGAGTGCTGTGGCATGATGATAGCTCACTGCAGCCTCGAACTCCTGGGCTCAAGTCATCCTCCCATCTCAGCCTTCTGAGGAGCTGGGACCACAAGCACACACCACCACACCTGGCTCATCACTTCTGAGGAATAAAATAAAGCAGAAGCAATGGCTGCAGCTGTGGGGACTAGGTCACACAGGCACTGCTGCTTCCTCCTTGTTCTCTCTCTCTCTCAGATTGGTCTGTTGGGTGAAGCCAGGTGCCACATCGTGAGGACACTCAACAGCCCTATGGAGGAGCTCACGTGGAGAGAAACAAAGGTCTTCCACCAACAACCATGAGTGTGCCACTTTGAAAAGGATCCTCCAGCCCCAGCCAAGCCTTTGCGTGACTGCAGTCATGGCCAGAATCGCACTGCAACCTCACAAGAGCCTTTGAGCTAGAACCATCCAGCTAAGCCACTCCTGAATCCTGACCCACAGAGATTATGATATAATAAATGGTTACTGTCATTTTGAATCACCTTTGGGGGTGATTTGGTTTGCAGCCATAGATCACTAATACATCTTCCCTCCTCCTACACAATGCACTGCCTGGGATAACATACTAGCCACATGAGGTGGACCCTATTCTCATGTAGGAACGAGGAAGGCAGTAATCTCATATGTAGACAGGAACCCAGGCAGAGTCAGCCATCTGAGCTTTGGGAAGCCTGGTTTTCAGTAGCTCTAGGGACCAGCTTATCTTACCCACACCCCCAAAC
>NW_012117400.1:584760-591292 GCF_000951035.1 Colobus angolensis palliatus | reverse complement strand
AGAAAGAAAGAAAGAAAGAAAGAAAGAAAGAAAGAAGAAAGAAAAGAAAGAAAGAAGAGGAAAAAAAGAGAAAGTAAAAGAACACAAGAAAAGCACTCTTCCCTCCCTTCCACCACTGCCCCTACCATGTGAGGACACAGTGAGGACACTGGTGGCTGTCTCCAAACCAGGAAGATAGCCCTCACCAGAAGTGGACCCTGCCAGAGCTTGATCTGGGACTTCCAACCTCCAGAATTGTGAGAAGATAAATTTCCATTGTTTAAGCCACCCAGTCTGTGGTATTTTGTGATGGCAGCTGGAGCTAAGACACCACGAATGTGTAAGTCACTGGCTAGTGGTGCTGCTGTAGCAGGGAGTATGTCTTGGTGGGCATCCTGCTCAGCCTCTCCTATCTAACCACACTGAAGTCATGCATTCCCTTGTTTTTACTTTATACTAGGCCCACGAAGCCCCGTGCTTTGAACAGAATTGCTTATTTGCCTTCACCACTCCTCCTCACAGCCTGGAGGTGATCATGTTACTGTGTAGACTGGTATCCCTAGGGACTTATGGGCTCCAAACAAGCTGCCCATGAATATCACAATCCTGCCACATTCCCTTAGCCAGCCCTGCTTCCCTTCCACTCAGTGCACCTTCTAGACTGTCTCCACATACTGTTGATTTGAAAATGAAAGTCACTGGCCGGGCGCGGTGGCTCCTGCCTGTAATCCCAGCACCTTGGGAGGCCAAGGCGGGCGGGTCACTTGAGGTCAGGAGTTTGAGACCAGCCTGTCCAACAAGGTGAAACCCTGTCTCTACAAAAAGTTAAAAAAAAAAAAAAAGCCAGGCATGATGGGGCACCTGTAATCCCAGCTACTTGGGAGACTGAGGCAGGAGAATCAGTTGAACCCGGGAGGCAGAGGTCGCAGTGAGCCGAGATCCTGCCACTACACTCCATTCTGGGCAACAGAGCAAGACTCCATCAGAAAGAAACACAGACAGACAGAAGGAAGAAAGGAAGGAAAGAAAGGAAGGAAAGAGAGAGAAAGCAAGCAAGCGAAAGTGACAGATGAAGCATTCAATTTCTCTTCCTCATGAAATCCCATCAAAATGACAGTAAATGACTTTTTTAAAAAAAAAACCTCCCAAGGACAGAAAGAATGGGAAAATAGATAATAGCAGCAAAATCATGGGAGCTGAACAGTAACTGATGAAGCAGACCCAGGAAAGTGGGACAATGGGGAAGGCTGAGCACCACCTGAATTTCACTGCAGAACCCACACACATCCTAGAGAGGAGCCAGAAAATGGGGGTGAGTATGGAAGTGCCATTAAAAGTCTGTTGAAAAGACAGTTAGATCTCCACGTGCTTTTCCCCATCCCAACAGAACAGAATGTTTACTCTTTGGAGATGATGAAGCAAAGAGTGTTCCAAGTGGGGAATAAATTCCAGGAGCAGCTTAGATGATAGCATACTAAAAATGAGGGGGTTCAATAAATATTTACCTACTGAATTTGGACCACTTTGGACCCTCTTGGCCCACTCTGTTTCTCAAGTGCTGACAACCAGCCTCAGGCATCAGGCTACCCATCTCTGGGTATTTGGCCATCTCAAGGTGAAGGAACTAAAGGTAGTAAAATTGGGGTTCTCCAGTAAAACAAGCCCAGCCAGATCATCCTGTGATGAAGCTCACAGTTGACATGTCCTTCCCTTCCATTCAGCTCATTAGTGCCCCATTCTTTTTTTTTTTTTTTTTGAGACGGAGTTTCGCTCTTGTCGCCCTGGCGGGAGTGCAGTGGAGCCATCTCGGCTCACTGCAATCTCCACCTCCCGGGTTCAAGCGATTCTCCTGCCTCAGGCTCCCGAGTAGCTGGCACTACAGGTGCACACCACCACGCCCGGCTAATTTTTGTATTTTTAGTAGAGAGAGGGTTTCACCATGTTGGCCAGGATGGCTTTGATCTCTTGACCTCAGGTGATCTGCCCACCTCAGCCTCCCAAAGTGTTGGGATTACAGGCGTGAGTTGCCACGCCCAGCTTGCCCTATTCTTAAATATGAGAAGACAACCAAGGATCACCAGACACCTGAGGAAAACCTCTAGCATGAAAGCAGGAAAGATCAAGATCAAAACAAAGAGGAAAACAATTGTTGGGAAACACAACTATGAGAGATAAGAATTTTTAAAACTAGGCCAGGCGCGGTGGCTCACGCCTGTAATCCCAGCACTTTGGGAGGATGAGGCTGAGGCAGGCGCATCACGAGGTCAGGAGTTTGAGACCAGCCTGACCAACATGGTAAAACCCGGTCTCTACTAAAAAATGCAAAAATTAGCTGGGCGTGGTGGCGCATGCCTGTCATCCCAGCTACTCAGAAGGTTGAAACAGGAGAATTGCTTGAACTCGGGAGGCAGAGATTGCAGTGAGCTGAGATTCCACCATGGCACTCCAACCTGGGCAACAGAGCAAGACTCGGTCTCATTAAAAAGAAAAAAAAAAAAGAATTTTTAAAACTATTAACTCACTCAGGGAGATAATAGAATGTAAAAATATCCATGAAACAAGAAGAGGACGCTATAAAAAAGGAACATTCAGAGAACAAACAAGAGTTTTTTGTGGAAGCATGCATGAAAAATTCAATAGATGGATATTTTTCTTCTAACAAAACATAGAAAGTTGCAAGACAACATCACTCCCATCTTAGCTACAAGAAGAAGCTGGATCACCTACAAATCATAGAATTTTTTATTTTATTTTATTTTAAGGCTATTGGGAAGCTGAGGTTGGGGGAAAAAAGAATCAAAATCTTGAAAAGCCCTTTCTAGGAGAAAAAAGCCCCATAGCTGCTTTTATTTTTGGCAGAGCAGCAGCAGGAAGAGGAAGCTGTCACAGACTTGTGTAAGAAAGAGAGAAACTTTGAACACATTTTAAAAGACTGAGTGTGGGATGGCATGAGGCTATAGACTCTCTAATGCCTCCAATTCAAGAGAGCTTACATTCACCTACTAACTCTTTTGCATGGGCCTTCACCAAGAGAGTTTGAAGGCAAAGCAGGTGGGCCAAGAGATACTCTCTGAGGTAGAGATGTGCTTAGGCTGCTGAAGTCTGGATGTAGAACAAGGGAACTGACAGGAACCCCCCTGGGGCTCCTGACCTTCCACTGAGTACACAGCAGCTGTAACTGGTGACTGAAGCAGGGCAGGAGGACTGAAGAGTTCATCCCCAGGCTCTAGGAAGTCTTAAGGCAGGACAGAAGAACTGAAACAAACCTTCCAGTTGGTTCTAAGCTTTACACTGAGTACAAACCGGGAGCCAACTATGGGGTGGTGTGGAGGCAAAAGGCCTACAATAGGCACCCGGGAACGTGCGTTCAGGGATCTGCTGAAGTCTACGGGTGAGGCAGAAGAGCCAAAGAAACTCCCAGCCACTCAGATCACAAGTCCTGCCAAAGAGAATGTTCTGATCCTGCTCTGAAATCATCTGAAGTATACAGGAAACTGAGTCTACGCAAAGCAACAAGAAACCCCAGACTCCACCTAACTACACACCAGCCTCTAATACACACACACACGAACAAACAAGAAGGGTCATGCCCTTTTTGGGGCATAATTTTATTTGTGTCCTCCCCACTGTTCTATTACATGTATTTACCCAAGAAGGAGTAAATATATATGATTATTTACTTCTTAAAATAGAAATAGGCCAGGTGTGGTGGCTCACACCTGTAATCCCAGCACTTTGGGAGGCTGAAGTGGGAGGATTGCTTGAGACCAGGAGTTTGAGAACAGCCTGGGCAACATGGCAAGACTGTGTCTCTACAAAAAATACAACAATTAGCTGGGTGTGGTGGTGCATGTCTACAGTCCCAGCTACTCAGGAGGCTGAGATGGGAGGATCCCTTGAGCCTGGGAGGTCGAGGCTGCAAAGAGCCGTGATCATGTCACTGCACTCCAGCTTGGCTGACAGAGTAAGACCCTGCCTTAAAAAAAAAAAAATGGAATTTGTGAAGGGCTCACCTGGGTAGTCCTGGGCCAGGTCTTCCATGTGGTGGCTGTCAGATGGTGGCTGAAGCTGGAACAGTGTGGTGCTGGAGCAACTGAGAGTTGCCTGGGCATCTCTCCCTCTTCATATTGCCTCAGAGCCTTTTTTTTTTTTTTTTTTTTTAAAGATGGTGTCTCACTTTGTTGCCCAGGCTAGAGTGCAGTGGCGGGATCTCAGCTCACTGCAACCTCTGCCTCCCGGGTTCAAGTGATTCTCCTGCCTCAGCCTCCCGAGTAGCTGGGATTACAGGCGTGCACAGCCATACCCCAGCTAATTTTTTGTATTTTTAGTAGAGATGGGGTTTCACCATGTTTGCCAGGCTGGTCTCCAACTTCTGACCTCAAGTGATCCGCCCACCTTGGCCTCCCAAAGTGCTGGGATTACGGATGTGAGCCACCATGCCTGGCCTTTTTTATTTTTTATTTTTGAGACAGAGTCACACTCTGTCCCCAGGCTGAAGTGCAGTGGCATGATCTCGGCTCACTGCAATCTCCGCCTCCCAGGTTCAAGCTATTCTCCTGCCTCAGCCTCCCGAGTAGCTGGGATTACAGGCACACGCCATCACACCCAGTTAATTTTTGTGTTTTTCAGTAGAGACGGGGTTTCACCATGTTGGTCAGGCTGGTCTCTACCTTCTGACCTTGTGATCCGCCTGCCTCAGCCTCCCAAAGTATTGGGATTACACGCATAGCCATGGTGTCTGGCCTCAGAGCTATTTTGTGTGGTCCTTCCATGATGGCTGATTTGAGCTATCTTGTAGCCTCAGGGAAGTTGGAATGCTTACATGGTGGCTAAAGGCTTGAAAAGTGAGTGTCCCTGTTAACAAGGCAGACGCTGCATTACCTCTGCACTAGCCTCAGAAATCAATCAGCACCACGATTACCATATTATCTTGAGTACAAGAAAGTCATAAGCCTGCCCAGATCAGAGGGGAGGGTTAAATTCCACCTCTTGATGGGGAAGTGGCAAGGTTCCAGGAGAGCATGTGGGATGGGAGATATTGTTGGGGCTACCTTTGAAAAACACAATCTGCCACACACACCAGTTAAAAGGCAGAGACTGTTGGGCTAGATAAAATAGCTATATGTTATTTACAAGAAGCACATTTGAAGCATAAAGACACAGACATGTTGAGAGTAAAAGTATGGAAAAAGATATACCAAGCAAACACTGAGCATAAGAAAGCCGCCATGGCATCATACTAATGTCAGGTAGAGCAGAATTCAAGACAAAGAGTATTACTAGAGATCAAGAGGGACAGTCATAATGAAAAAGGAACACATAATCAAGAAAACACAACCATTTCAAATATATAAGCACCTAATCTACCAAATATATGAAACAAAATTTATAGGACTAAAGGATTCTAGATACAGATAAATCTCCAAACATACTGGCTGACTTTAACACTCCTTTCTCAGTAAATGATAAAACAAATAGGAAAACAATCAGAAGAATATAGATTTGAACAACACTATCAACCTAATTGATTCAATTGATATATACGGAACTCTACATCCAACAACAGCAGAACACATATTCTTCTCAAGTGCAGATGGAACCCCAACCAGCATAGACAGCTTCTGGGCAATCAAGCAAGCCTCAATAAATTACAAAGGGTCAAAATCATACAAAGTACAATTTCTGACCACAATGATGTTGAATTAGAAATCAACAACAAAAAGACATCTAGGAATTTTCTAAGTATTTTGAAATGGAAAAATATCTACTTCCAAATAACCCAAGAACCAAAGAAGAAACCCCAAGTAAAATTATTGGTAGAACATATTTTTCACTGAATAGAAATGAAAACAAAGTATCAAAATTTTGGAATTCAACAAAACAACTGAGGAGAGGAAAATGAACTACTTATATTAGAAAAGCAGAAAGGTCCCAAAATAATTATTTAAGTTTCTACTTTAAGAAACTAGAGCCAGTCACGGTGGCTCACACCTGTAATCCCAGCACTTTGGGAGGCTGAGGCAGGCGGCAGATCACGAGGTCAAGAGATCGAGATGATCCTGGCCAATATGGTGAAATCCCATCTCCACTAAAAAATATAAAAATGAGCTGGGCATGGTGGCGTGTGCCTGTAATCCCAGCTACTGCTACTCAGGAGGCTGAGGCAGGAGAACTGCTTGAATCTGGGAGGCAGAAGGTGCAGTGAGCCGAGATCGCACCACTGCACTCCAGCCTGGCGACAAAGCGAGACTTCATCTCAAAAAAAAAGAAAAAGAAAAGAAAAAAGAAACTAGAAAGGAAAGGGCTAATTAAATCCAAAATAAGCATAAGGGAGGGAATAATAAACAGTATAAATCAGTAAAACAGAAAAAATTAAAAAGAGTAGGCAGTACATAGTGGCTCACGTCTGTAATTTCAGTGCTTTGGGAGGCCAAGGTGGGAGGATCACTTGAGGTCAGAAGTTCAAGACCAGCCTGGGCAACAGAGCGAGACCCTGTCTCTACAAGTAGCTAGGATTACAGGTAGTCACCACCACACCTGGCTATTTTTTTTT
>NW_012117400.1:583799-584333 GCF_000951035.1 Colobus angolensis palliatus | reverse complement strand
TTGTATTTTCAGTGGAGACGAGGTTTCACCATGTTGGCCAGGCTGGTCTCAAACTCCTGACCTCAAGTGATCCACCTGCCTCAGCCTCTCAGAGTACTAGGGTTGCAGGCGTGAGCCACTATGCTCGGCCTCTATAAAAAAATTTAAAATTAGCCAGGTGGACCGGGCGTGGTGGCTCATGCCTGTAATCCCAGCACTTTGGGAGGCCGAGGTGGGTGGATCCTGAGGTCAGGAGTTCAAGACCAGCCTGGCCAACATAGTAAAACCCCGTCTCTACTAAAAATACAAAAAAATTAGCCAGGCATGGTGGCACGTGCCTGTAGTCCCACCTACTCAGAAGGCTGAGGCAATAGAATCACTTGAACCCCGGAGGCAAAGGTTTTGGTGAGCCGAGATCACATCATTGCACTCCAGCTTGGGCGACAGAGTGAGACTCTATCTCAACAACAAAAAAAAAAAATTAGCCAAATGTGGTGGTGACTACCTGTAATCCTAGCTACTGGGGAGGCTGGGGCAGGAGGATTGTTTGAGCCC
>NW_012117400.1:545705-583348 GCF_000951035.1 Colobus angolensis palliatus | reverse complement strand
AGGAGGAGGAGGAGGAGGAGGAGGAGGAAGAAAGGAGAAAGAAGAAAGAAGAAGAATAAATGGATCAAAACAAAATCTGCTTCCTTGAAAAAATCAGGCTGGGTATGGTGCTATTCCCAGCACTTTGGGAGGTGGAGGCAGGTGAATTGCTTGAGCCTAGGAGTTTGAGACTAGCCTGGACAACCTGACAAAACCCTGTCTCTACACAAAATACAGAAATTAGCCAGATGTGGTGGCTCATGCCTGCAGTCATAGCTACTAGGGAGGCTAAGGTGGGAGGATCACTTGAGCTCAGGAGGTCCAGGTTGTAGTGAGCTGAGATCTCACCACTGCACTCCAGCCTGGATGACAGAGTGAGACCCTATCTCAAAAATAAAAAATAAAGAAAATAAAGAAAGAAACGAAAAGATCATGGGATGCTGAGATGGGTGGATTACCTGAGGTCAGGAGTTCAAGACCAGCCTGGCCGACATGGTGAAACCACATCTGTACTAAAAATACAAAAAATTAGCCAGGCATGGTGGTGGGCATCTGTAATTCCAGCTACTCGGGAGGCTGAGGCAGGAGAATCGCTTGAACCCAGGAGGCAGAGGTTGCAGTGAGCCGAGATCACACCACTGCACTCCAGCTTGGGCAACAAGAGCAAAACTTTGTTTCAAAACAGAAAGAAACAAAACAAAAAGATCAATGAAATTGATAAGCTTCTAGCCAGACTGATCAGAAAAAAAAAATGGAGAGAAGATACAAATTACCAATATAGAGATCCTACAAACATAAAAAAGTGATAATAAGAGGATGTTGTGGAAAACTTATTCCAATACATCCAACAACTTAGATGAAATGGACAAATTCCTTGAAAGATACAAATGGTCAAAGCTCATTTAGGAAAAAATAGATAACCTGATTAGCCCTATATCTGTTAGAGGAGTTGAATTTATAACTGAAAAAATTATCGGCTAGGCGTGATGGTTCACGCCTGTAATCCCAACACTTTGGGAGGCCGAGGCGGGTGGATCATGAGGTCAGGAGATCGAGACCATCCTGGCTAACACAGTGAACCCCCCCGTCTCTGTTAAAAAAAAAAATACAAAAAAATTAGCTGGGCGTGGTGTCGGGTGCCTGTAGTCCCAGCTACTCCAGAGGCTGAGGCAGGAGAATGGTGTGAACCCGGGAGGCAGAGCTTGCAGTGAGCTGAGATTGCACCACTGCACTCCAGCCTGGGCGACAGAGTGAGACTCAGTCTCAAAAAAAAAAAAAAAAAAAAAAAAAATTCTCTACAAACTCTTCCAGAAAATAGAGAGAGAGAACACTTCCCAACTCATTTTATAAAGTCAGCATTATAGCCATCCCCAAACCAAAGATATTACAGAAAGGGAAACTGTAGACCAGCATCTCTTATTAATACAGATGTAAAAATGGTAAACAATGGCCAGGCGCAGTGGCTCACGCCTGTAATCCCAGCACTTTGGGAGGCCAAGGGAGGTGGATCACCTGAGGTCAGGAGTAATAGTAAAACTCTGGCTCAAAAAAGAAAAAAAAGAAAAAATTCAATACTCACTTGTGATAAAAGCTTTCAGTGTACTGGGAGACAGAGTGAGAGACTATGCCTCCTCCCCACCAAAAAAAAATTTAAAAAAGAAAAAAAAGAAGTTACAAAGTACTACGTACTCATTTATTTATTTATTTTTATTTTTATTTTTTTTGAGATGGAGTCTTGCTCTGTCACCCAGGCTGGAGTGCAATGGCAAGATCTCGGCTCCCTGCAACCTCTGTCTCCCGGGTTCAAGTGATTCTCCTGCCTCAGCCTCTGAGTAGCCGGGATTACAGGCATGCACCACCACGCCCGGCTAATTTTTGTATTTTTCGTAGAGACAGGGTTTCACCATGTTGGTCAGACTGGTCTCCAACTCCTGACCTCAGGTGATCTGCCTGCCTCGGCCTCCCAAAGTGTTGGGATTATGGATGTGAGCCACTGCCCCTGGCCCTTATTTATTTATTTTTTGAGATGGAGTTTCACTCTTGTCACCCAGGCTGGAGTGCAGTGGTGTAATCTCGGCTCACCACAACTTCTTTCTCCTGGGTTCAAATGATTCTCCTGCCTCAGCCTCACAAGTAGCTGGGATTACAGGCGCACGCCATCATGCGCGGCTAATTTTTGAAAATACTACATACTCTATGATTCTATTTATATAAAGTTCTAGAAAAGAAAAATCTATAGTGATAGATCAGTGGTTGCTAGGCTTTCAGGTAGGGGAAGAAACTTGACTGCAGAAGGCCACGAGGGAACTTTCTGGAATGTTCAAAATTTTATTCTATGTCATGATTGTGGTTGTGGTTACATGACTGTATGCATTTGTCAAATCTTATTGAACAGTGCAATTAAAAATAATGAATTTTACTGTATGCTAATCATACCTCAATAAAGCCGGAAAAAAAAGTCACTCTGGAGGAGAGAAATCAGAGGAGAGAAATCATTGCCTGATGAGGGCCGTTCCAGGGTGGTGAGTGCGTGAGCACTGAGGACACCCGGAGCAGCTGCTGCAATAATCTGGGGGAGGAACGTGCAGGCGGAGAGAGCACGAGGAAGTCAGACTGGGGAACCCCACGCAGTTACCCAAACAGCCCGCTAACAGGAACTGCAGTCGCCCGCCGCTGGGAGGAAACGGGGAGGGCCCATTGCCTTTTAAAAAAAAAAATTTCTGCAGCTTTGCCAGGGAGCCGCCTCCTGCCTGACTGTCACGTGATGACCTGAAGGCCATCTATGGATACGGCCCTCAAGCCCTCAACGCTCACCCTTCTTCTATCCCCGGCCCCTCACCCCAGCACCTGCTGGAGACCCTGGCCCTCCCTTCCACTCCGCAGGGCTCCTAATCTATCCAGTTCCATGGGCTGCCTTCCCGCAGCCATCAACAGGCTCTGTCCAGCTTTCCCAGTTATTATTCACTTAGGTGAATGGACACAATTAGATGATCATCCGCAGACTGTCTTCCTGTCATCATTGGCACACGCACACACCGTCACACACACCACACACCCTCACATGCACACCCTCACACACGCACACCCTCACACACCATCACACACGCACACCCTCACACCGTCACACCCACACATGCACAACCCCCACACATGCACACCCCCTCACACACACGCACACATACACACACTCACACACGCACATCCTCATACACACACCCTCACACATGCACACCCTCACACCCACTCACACCATGACACACGCACACCCACACACACCATCACACATGCACACCCTCACACCGTCACGCACACCCTCACATACGCACACCCTCACACACACCCTCACATGCACACTGCCACACACACCCTCACATGCACACCCTCACACACACACACCCTCATACCCTCAAACCCTCACACACGCACACCCTCATACCCACAAACCTTCACACACATGCACACCCTCACACACACCCACACACACCCTCATACCCGCAAACCCTCACACACATGCACACCCTCACACACACACCCTCACACACCCTCGTACCCGCAAACCCTCACACACGCACCCCCCCCACACACACCGCCACACACACACACCCTCGTACCCTCAAACCCTCACACACATGCACACCCTCACACACACACCCTCACATTCACACATGTGCACTTGAGTTTTTGTTAAATTTGTTTTTGTCCCCTTCAATCCCATCCTCCAACCCGTTGTTCCTCCCTGTCTCCTGGGCTCTACGTATTGTGCTCCTTCGGGTCACAGTCCCTGTGAGGGCCGTTTCTGTTGACAGGTACTTGGCTCCTTCATCCTTCCCACTGCCCACAGGCTCCGCCATCTGCACATGCACCCCTCCCACACAATCAGGGGCCTCTTTCTCCACGTCCTTGGCTGCCTCCTCTGTCTTCCACCCCTTACAAATCCTTCAGGGCCCTTTAAATGCCTTTTCCACCTGCCTGCCCCCTCTAGCCCCGCTGCCCAGTGTTAGGTGGGTCGCATCATTTCTCTCCTGGGTGACAGGCACAGCTTCCACCGGCCTCCCTGCCTCCACTCTTCTCTGCACAAGCCCATGTGCTCCTGGGGCAGAGCCCAGGTCCTTCCATCTCTGTAGCCACAGTGCAGTTTGGTGAATGGAGGGTTCTGATCATGGGGAACCGGTGGATAGAGAGGGACAAACAGTGTCCCCCCAATCTGCGTCCTGTCCTCTTCTGCCCAGGTACTAGGCTGGAAGATCAGGAGCCACACCTTGGCACTCACAGGGCCCTTTCTGCAAGTCTTAGAGTGACCAGTGGGAGGTGTGCACAGGGGAGCTGCGCTGGCAGGAGTGGGGGCCTGGCACGCCCCCAGGTAGATGCCCTGCCCCTGTTAATGCCCAAGGGCAGGGGCTTGAGGCAGCCCAGTGCCATCCCTGCTGACTCACGTGGGCCTAGTGTGAATCAGCACAGTCTGCCCTTCTTCCCATGGGAGCTGCTGCCCAGCCCCATCTTTCTCGGCCCCGAGGGGTGTCAGTCCAGGGTCTGCCCAGGGCCTCTCTCCTGGCACAGCTCCATGCAGTGCCTGCCCATGTGGCTCCCAGTTCCTCCCAGGGGTCCTGGCTGAGCAGAGTAGTGTTGGGTCCTGATCTAGCTTCTTGTGTCCCAGAGGAGACCGCCATGGGGGCCCTTCCTCCAGACTCTTCCCCAGTTTAACAACAGGAAGTGAGGAGTCTAGGGGGCAGAGATTGCCACGGGCCTGGCCACGTTGGTAGGGGAGGTCCCAGCCCGCTGCTGAGATCTGGCACTGCACAGCCTCTTTCAGGCAGAGAAACTGATGAGGAGATGGTTGCCTGCTCACCCCAAAAGGCTGGCATGGATTCCTTGACCTAGCCGGCTTTAGACAGAGGGAACAAAGGTTTTCCCAAGGCCCTGCCAGTCCCCGACCCTCCCCATCTTACCACCATAGGTCCCCCTCAATCATCAAGTCCCATTGCGCAGAAGGGGAAGCTGAGGTGCCAAGAGCTGGCGTGGCCTATTCAAGGTCACACTACTGGGCAGGGGCCAAGGAGGGTCTGGAACCTTGCTTTCCTATTCCCCAGCCAGGGTCCCCAAATTCTCTGCCAATTGAGGGGAACCATCTCCTATTCCATTGATCTGGGTGACATTAGGAAGGCCATTTCTATGTTCCTAGGTTAGTGACATCGTGAGGATGTGCATGCACTGAGGAGATGCGGCTGAAGTGTCAGGCCCTGGGTGCCAGCACTCTGCAGCCTGCCCCCAAGGCGCTCTGCAAAAACATGGTAAAGATATGTGTGTGTGGTGCGGGGTGTGATGTGCACCTGTGTGTGCTGCGGGTGTGTGCATGCATGTGGGTGTGTGGTGTTGGCTGTGCATGTGTATGTGGTGTGGTGTGGTGTGCAGGTGCGTGCATGTGTGTGGTGTGTATGGCTGTGTGGTGGGTGCATGTGTGGGTGTGTGGCGTATGGGAGTGTGTGGTGTGTGCATGTGTGTGGTGTGTACGAGTGTGTGCATGGTGTGGTGTGTGTGTGGTGCGGCATATGGGTGTGTGGTGGGTGCATGTATGTGTGTGGTGTGACTGTGTACATGTATGTATGTGGTGTGGTGTGTGCGCTGTCTCTGGAAAATGCCCACCCTGTGTTCCCACCACCCTAACAGGGCCGGGAGGGGCCAGGGTGCTGCCAGGCTCTCTGGGCAGGAAGAGGAGGCCTTGGCCGCGGGCTGGACTTGGGCCTGGTCCGTGAGGCTGTTTTGGTCTCTGGCTTCACAGGGCAACAGAGAAGACAGATAAACAGGAAGAAAGCAGCTGCCTTGGGCTGGGCTGGGCTGGGCTGGCCTCGGCTGAGCTAAGCCAGGCCTGGGTGCGGGGGGAGTGGAAAGAGAATGACTGGGATGGGGGCTGGAGGGGGTGTGGGGGCAGGGGAAGGAGAGAGGTGTTGGGGGAGGGAGGAGAAGGGCCCAGGTACAGGGAAGGTGCGTGCACACTCACGGCATGTTCAGGAACATGAGCAAGCGTCTCTGTGTCATGTGTTTGTGGCTGTGTGGCTGTATCATGTATGTGAGGGCGTGTGTGGTGGGAGGGAGCCCTTGAGCACATGGAGATCCCCAGCCCCTCTTCCTGGGACAGGTAGTTGCAGGTGCGGCAGGAGGAAGAGGATGGGGGTGTCCCTGGATCTCACAGGGGTTTATGAAGCCTGGCTTGGCCCCTGCCCCACTCCTCCCTTTCCTGTCCCTCACCTCCGGCCAACTGGGCCCTAATTGAGGAGGAGGAGGGGCCTGCGTGGGCCTGGGAGGGGCCCAGCGAAAGTGTTTTCACCACTTCCTTGCCTGGGCCCAGCGAGGAGCAGGAGGACCCCAACTTGGGAAGGGGGCGTGAAGCTCCCACAAAAAAGCAGCGCAGTCCTGGGCCAGACCCACTGCTCTCTGGCCTCAGTTTCCCCACTTATAAAATGGGAATGCTGAACTAAGTGACCTCCCAGACAATCCAACCAGGGGAGTGTGGTAGGTGAGGGTGGGCGTGGAGGCTATAACAGTGGGAGGAGGGAGTCCTGGGCCAGGACCAGGGAGGCCCTGGGGAAAGGAAAGGAAACGGGAGGCCAGGGGAGGCCTGGGGGAAAGGGGGAGGGGGAGGAAGTCCCCTCCTGGCCAGGTCACTCCCAGAGGCTGGGCTGGGCCAGGGCGGAGCGGCCGATGGAGAGCAGATCTGAGCACCCAGCCACCTTTACGCCACCACCCAGCTGCCCAGGAGCCCAGGAGCCCAGCCAGGTAAGGGGCTACACAGGCCCGCCCCCGTGCCCAGTCCCCAGCCCTCGGATGGCCTCTCAGCCTCGGTTGGGGCAGGGGAGTTCTGCGTGTTTGCCTGGGGCGCCCACTCCCAAACCCGGGACTCATGGGCTGCCTGGGGGATCCTGGGTTCTGTGCATCCATCTGTCTGACTGGCCCTCTCAATTTTCCCTGCCCAGGACTGACCATACTCCCACCGCACACGTGCACACACACAAACAGGCACCCACTGTGCTAGCATCTCTGTAAGGGCTCCAGTTCAGAGACCTGGGTCATTGGGCTGGCCCCTCGGGCAGAGGCTGAGTCTGCCCATCTCCTCCAGGCCCTCAGAACACCTGCCCTGGCCCCACCATGCTCATGACGTTCACCACTTCCGGTAAGGCTTGCCCCCGCCATGAGCCCAGTGGGCAGAGTGGCTTTGACGATTCAGGGAAGCCCCACTTTCTAAAGACCTCCTTCACCCTCACCTCTGGATGCGCCTCTCCAGGCTGCCAACGAGCGGGGAGGGGGGCATAGCCCCACTTCCCTGACAGGCCTGGGGCTGGGGCTGCCCTTCCTTATGGACTGCATGAGCCTGGGGTGTGTATCCCCCATAACATGGCTTTCCTGGAGTCCCCTCTGCTAGGAGCCAGCAAGGGGGTGTCCAGATGGGGACATGGGAGGGAGGCCTGAGTCCCCCTGCACAGCACCCTCTCTAACCAGGCCTTCTTCCTGACCCCTGCCCAGCTGTGCTTGGGCACCTCTCCCTGCCCAGCAACAGCAGCCAGGAAAGGCCACCGGACACCCGGGACCCGCTGCTGGCCCAGGCGGAGCTGGCGCTGCTCTCCATAGTCTTTGTGGCCGTGACCCTGAGCAATGGCCTGGTGCTGGCGGCCCTAGCTCGGCGGGGCCGGCGGGGCCACTGGGCACCCATACACGTCTTCATCGGCCACTTGTGCCTGGCTGACCTGGCCGTGGCTCTGTTCCAAGTGCTGCCCCAGCTGGCCTGGAAGGCCACCGACCGCTTCCGTGGGCCAGATGCCCTGTGTCGGGCCGTGAAGTATCTGCAGATGGTGGGCATGTATGCCTCCTCCTACATGATCCTGGCCATGACGCTGGACCGCCACCGCGCCATCTGCCGTCCCATGCTGGCGTATCGCCATGGAGGTGGGGCTCACTGGAACCGGCCGGTACTGGTGGCTTGGGCCTTCTCACTCCTTCTCAGCCTGCCCCAGCTCTTCATCTTTGCCCAGCGCAACGTGGGAGGTGGCAGCGGGGTCACTGACTGCTGGGCCAGCTTTGTGGAGCCCTGGGGCCGTCGCACCTACGTCACCTGGATCGCCCTGATGGTGTTTGTGGCACCTACCCTGGGTATCGCTGCCTGCCAGGTGCTCATCTTCCGGGAGATTCACACCAGTCTGGTGCCAGGGCCGTCAGAGAGGCCTGGGGGGCGCCGCAGGGGACGCCGGACAGGCAACCCCAGTGAGGGAGCCTGCGTGTCAGCAGCTGTGGCCAAGACTGTGAGGATGACGCTGGTGATTGTGGTCGTCTATGTGCTGTGCTGGGCACCCTTCTTCCTGGTGCAGCTATGGGCTGCGTGGGACCCGGAGGCACCTCTGGAAGGTGGGTATAGCCATGGCTAGGGCTGTCGGGGGCCACTCGGGCTTGGCGGCGTGCCCCGGTGCACCACCAGCCATCCTGAGCCCAACCTGGATCCCACTACCTTCACAGGGGCGCCCTTCGTGCTGCTCATGTTGCTGGCCAGCCTCAACAGCTGCACCAACCCCTGGATCTATGCATCCTTCAGCAGCAGCGTCTCCTCAGAGCTGCGAAGCTTGCTCTGCTGTGCCCGGGGGCGCACCCCACCCAGCCTGGGTCCCCAAGATGAGTCCTGCACCACCGCCAGCTCCTCCCTGGCCAAGGACACTTCATCCTGAGGACCTATTGGGTGTCTTGCCTCCAGAGGCTTTGAGAAGCTCAGTTGCCTTCCTGGGGCTGGTCCTGGGGGCCACTGGGAGGGGGACCCATGGAGAATTGGCCAGAGCCTGTGGCCCCGAGGCTGGGACACTGTGTGTCCCTGGATAAGCCGCAGCCCCTGCCTGGGTCTCCACATCCCTAGCTGTATGAGGAGAGCTTCAGGCCCCAGGACTGTGGGGGCCCCTCAGGTCAGCTCACCATGCTGGGTGTGGGAGGGGCTGCAGCAGACGGCTGAGGGGCCTGGGGGTGGCAGGAAAGAGGGAGCAGGTGCCCCCAGGTGAGACAGCGGTCCCAGGGGCCCAAAAAGGAAGGACTGGGCTGGGGCCAGGGGACCTTCCTGTCTCTGCCTTTCTAATTCCTCCTTTCCTCCATCTCTCCTCATTCTCTCCCTAATAAAAGTTGCAGCTCAGCTCATTTTCCACATGGCAAGGGGTCTCTTTGGATCAGGGTAACAGTGGGTGTGGAGGCAGCACACAGCCATACACAGACCCCCCCCACATACCCATATGGTGCAGGCGGCCAAGTCTTCAAAGCTGCAGGACCCCCAGGGAAGCTGTTCTGGCCTCCAGCATCCACCCGCCCACCCCTGAGACAGAGAGCTGGCTCCCATCAGGGAATCAACGCGAGGTCTTTATGAATCACCACCCAGCCCTGCCAGGCATCTGAGCAAGGGTACCTGCCACCCAGCAGCCACTGACCAGCCCTCCACAAAGTCACAGAAGAGGCCTTTCCCCAGCCTCCAAAAGGGGCCTGGGCCAGGGCTGAGAGGCAGGCAGGGTGTGGAGTGGGCATCCCTGCGTGTGCAGCCCCATCCCACCTCTGCACAGGGTGAAGTGCAGGCACCCTGAACTTGCTGGACAGGGTTGGAGAGAAGCAAGAGGGCTGGGGACAGTGGTCGGTCCAGGGGGGTAGCCGCCTGGGGCACACAGCTCCAGTAGCAGCACCTCAGTGTGGCTTGGGGGTCGTGTCCAGGCCCTGGGGGTGGGATGCTGAGGGTGAGGCTGGGGCCCCAGGGCCCCGGGAGAAGCCTTTGTTCCTGCCCAAGCGGCTGCTGGCCGGTGCCTTTGGGCTTCGGGGCCCAGGGCTGGGAGAGGTGGCAGATGCTGGCCCGAGGCCCTGGCGGACAGAGGTCTTTCCCAAGAGCTCCTTAAACACAGAGTCCATGTTCTGTGCCACAGCCTAGTGGAGGGGAAAAAAAGGGAGGGTGATCAGTGAGCTCCCCTGACTGACCCTGCCCAAGACCCACCTGAGTTCCTCCCACTTCCAAAGCAAGTCCTCAGACAACATCCCCAGTCCCTCAGCCTCCAGGTCATTCTCCCCCACTTCGCACCTGGCATCCCTCCTGCCCCTTTTGGTGTCTCTGCCACAGTCTCCTCTGAGGACAGCGATTCCTTGGTTTAGCCCGGAAGTGGGGACCCCTCTCTTCTCGCCCCCACTCTTTCCTTGGCAGAGATCACAGTCCCCCTGCCCGTGGCCTCAGGGACCGCCAGCATGTGGGGAACTCCCAGGTCAGTGTCCTCCCATGGCATCTCCCGGCTGCTCTGTCCCTGGCTCCCGCTCCTGCGTGTCTACCCAACCCTCCCTGGGCTCCCTAAGCCTGGGGGCTTGGCCACACCTGGGACACCCACATGTTCTCAGGTCTCTCCTCCTTGGGCTTAGCAACTTTCCCTGGGCTTCCACGTTCAGCCCAACAGTGTTCACAGGTCCCATGGCACAGAGCATGGAGCAGGGTTCCCCAGGTTGTGCGCTTGCCAGGACCACATCTTGAGCCTGCGCTCTGCTCCTTCGAGAGCCACTGCTGCCCCACCCCAGTCCCCAACCAGCCACTCCCTCCTGCCTCCCTGCTATCTGTCCCTTTCATCCTCCCTGGCATGCCAGGCGCCTGCCATGGCACCGCCTGTTACCTAGCCCAGCTACAGATGCCAGCCTTGAAATCTACCCTGGAGTCCTTTGCCTCTACCAGGTAAATAGCCTTAACTCAGCCCTGCCACTCCCTGCTCTGAATGAATCCCAATGTGCAAGCCCCAGGCTCTAGCCAGGCCAGGTGTCTTCTGTCCCTCTCATCCCTGCCTCTGTGGCCATCCCTCTCCATCCCCACTCGCCCTCACATCTTTGCCTTCCTGCCCTCCATGGGGTCTGCCTTGGGCCTGTGTGTCTGGAGGCAGGTTCCCCTGAGCTAAGGCCAGGGAGGGCAAGGACTGGAACCTCAAGGAGGGAGGAGTTTAGCTCCCAACGGAAGGCAGAGATCCCCCCAGGACAGATGTCCCTCACCTGCCACATACCCACTCTCACCTTATCCACCTCCACGTGTTGCTCTGGGGAGGCTGGGACCAAGCAGCGTCGTCTGTGTCCAGAGAGTCCCACGGCCTCGGGTGAGATGCATGGCTCTGGCCTGCAGGACAGACGGGGAGCCTGGTCGGGGCTCTGGGAAGTCCCTGAGCTAACTGGGCAGTGGCTCCTCCCATCCTGGGGTGTGGTCAAGGAAAGGAGGCTGGCCCAGTGGTCCCCAAGCTCCTCTAGAGCCTCTTTCCCTGTCACAAGCTGGGTCACTCTGTCACGTCCTCATCTACCAACTCCTCCCACTCCCACGGGGACAAAGCCTGACCCCAGTCCCCTCTGGCCTAGAACAGCACATGTGGGCCCCCCTGAGCCCTGTCTTCTTGCTCACCGGTGAACCAGCTCTGATGCCAGGAGGCCCTCGGGACTGCTCCCAGACTCCCCTGCAGCCTGCGGCCCTGCGCCCACCACCTGCTTCTCTGCCCTGTGGTGGGAAGCACCAGCCTGTTTTTAGTGCTCCTTCCCTGCACGGGGTCCAGGGCCAGCAGCCTCTGTGCCAGTCAGAAGTAGTCAGACAGGCTCCATTCTCTGGCCTAGCCCAGAACTTCAGAATCCAACTTGGGGTCAGGGGAGGGCTGGATGAAGGGGAGGTGCGGAGACTCCAGGAGCCCTGGGGCCTGAGGACGCAGCTCACTTACCCCTCAGGCAGTGTGATATACTTGTGGGGGATGAGGACGCAGCTCACTCACCCCTCGGGCAGTGTGATATACTTGTGGGGGATGAGGCCCCGCACACCGTTGCGCTCCCCCCGCCACCAGTCGCTCGAGGCCCTCTCGTGCAGCCGCAGTACATCCCCCCGCTGGAAGCTCAGCTCCTGGGCCGTTCGGCCCGTGTAGGCAAAGCAGGCCACAGCCTCCATGACCCCCTCCAGGTCTGGGGAGGAGAGGGGGTCCAAGCTGTGGGGGGAGGCGGGTGTGAACCCTAGGACAGGGACAGGGTGGGGCTCTCTGCCCATTGCCCTCACCATCCTCCTGGGCAAGCATCTCAGCTTCCAGCTCCGGCTCGTTGTCCGCCCCCAGGCTCTCCAGCTGGGCGTCCCTGAGGTTCAGGGCAGAGCAAGGTGGATGAGGGGGGCTCTTCTCCAGTGGACCCCCCATCCCCTCTGCAGCACCAAGAGTGTACCCCAGGCAGCCGGCGGAAGGCGGTGCCATGCACTTCTCGTAGACGGGGCCAGGCAGCGAGGTCAGGGGCGGGAAGACCCGATCTGGCTGCAGTATGAGTGTTTGCACCAACTGGTTCACCCGGCCCTGCAGCGCCACCGGGTCCTGCCCAGCGGGCACCGGTAGCAGCGTGGGCCCAAAGCACACGGCCAGGTTGTAGGGGTCCATCATGTTCTCATCGCTGTACTGGGCCAGGCTGGGGGGACACACACATCACAAGCAGAGAGCCCGCACCCCGAGTCCCCTCGTCCCTTCGACCCCTGGCCCCCACCCCAGCACTTGCCCCACAGCACTCACTGGTTGAGGAAGGTGAAGAGGTAGCGCAGAACCACCAGCACTGGCGCGGGCAGCCGCCATAGCAGGCGGCTCACGTGCTCCACCCTCTCTGCCGCGGCCTCCAGCTCTGTGGCCAAAACCGCCCAGAGAGAGCCGAGTGAGTGGGGCTGCCCTAGCAGGTGCCCTACCCCCACCGGCCTCAGGCCCCGGCCTCACCCGAAGAAGCCAGCAGCTCGCTGAACAGGTCTGGGGGGAAGAGTGGGGGCTCCAGGCTCCGGAAGTAGAGCTTCAGCACCCCGGCCACCGAGTCCAGATCGTGGGCAGTGCAGCCCTCCACCAGTGGGTCCTCTCCTGCAGACAGGCGAGTGGTGCGGTGGGGGGAGAAAGCTGGTAACGTCTGCCCGAGCCCCCAGCCCTGCCCGCCCTGCCCGTCCCCACCTCTCTCGAAGGCATCACGGATCTCTGAGACCCGGAGCTGGGCACCCGACACCCGGAAGATGCCTTCGTGCTGCAGGCCTGTGGGAGGACAGCGAGCTGGTGGGCACTGAGCATTTTCCCCAGCCCCTCCAGGATGGCCTCCCATGCCAGGTGCTGGGAGCTGGGTGCTGGGTGCCAGGACAGCGGGAGGGGCTGGGTCCTGCTTACCGTTGAGGTTAATGAAGCGAATGCAGCTCTCCACCACCAGGGGCACAGGCTGGCCTGAGCTCTGGGGACAGAGGGTGTTTACTTCACCATGGACACAGCATGCCCTGTGTTGTCATTCAATTGCTTTTTTTTCTTTTTGTGAGACAAGGTCTCACTCTGTCACCCAGGCTGAAGTGCAGTGGCATGATCTCGGCTCACTGCAGCCTTGACTTCCTGGGCTCAAGTGATACTCCTGCCTCAACCTCCCCAAACGGTGGGATTACAGGCATGAGCCACCGCACCAGGCTGAGTGCTTTTATTTTCTCTCAAGAACACATCATCGTTGTCGGCATTGAGGCCTAGCACACTGTTTGTTAGATCCACTCTTAGGTGTCTGATATCTTTGATGAGGCTTTAGGCAGTGCCTTACATTTTATTCGCAAATTGTTGCTGGAATATAAAAATGCAATTGAATTCTGTACACCGACCTTGAATCAAGTAACATTTAGAAACTCCAGCTGGGTGTGGTGGCTCACGCCTGTAATCCCAGCCCTTTGGGAGACTGAGGCAGGAGGATCACCTGAGGTCAGAAGTTCGAGACCAACCTGACCAACATGGTGAAACCTCACCTCTACTAAAAATATAAAAATTAACCAGGTGTGGTGGTGCACACCTGTAGTCCCAGCTACTTGGGAGGCTGAGGCAGGAGAATCACTGGAACCCCAACAGGTGGGAGGTGAAGGCTGCAGTGAGCTGAGATCGTGCCACTGCACTTCAGCCTGGGCAACAGCACGAGACCCTGTCTCAACAAATAAAAAAAAATAAAATAAAAAAGAAAGAAACTCAAAGTTTTCATTTAAAGAATCTGTTGATTCTTTTGAATGTTCTACACACATAACTACACCACTGAAAATGATGGTATCAGTTCTGATCTTCTGGTATTCTCCATGCCTGGCCCCCTCTGATGCTTTCTTTACTTTTCTCTTTTCTTTTTTCTTTCTTTCTTTCCTTTTATTTCCCTGTATTTCTTTCTTTCTTTGTTTCTTTCCTTTTTTTTTTCCCCCTCCCTCCCTCCCTCTCTCTCTGTTTCTCTCTCTCTCTCTCGGATTACAGGCACGTGCCACCATGCCCGGCTAATTTTTGTATTTTTAGTAGATACGCGATTTCACCGTGTTGCCCAGGCTGGTCTTGAACACCTGGGCTGAAGGGATCTGCCCACCTTGGCCTCCCAAAGAGCCGGGATCACAGGCGTGAGCCACCATGCCTGGCACCCTCTGATAGTTTCTGATCTCAGTATTAGTTTTCTGATCTTTCTTGCTTCCCCTTATTTCACTGTCCAGGACCCCCAGTACCATGCTGGCCAGAAGTTGCAGGGGAGAAGCTCTCAATATCTCGCACCTAAAAATGCTGCTGCCCCAGGTTTTCTATACATTCCCATTACTAGTTAAGGATGCTCCCTTTAATCAGCGGAGGCTACAGGGGAGCCCAATAGCGGCCCGGAGGAGGCCCACCCGGAAAGGGACAGTTGATGACTGAGAGTGGAGGACCCTGGGATCAGGCAGATGCTCTGGTCACTGAGGTGACCCAGGGCTGAAGAAAGACCAGCATGTATAGGTGGGCTGGCATGTGGGGCAAAGCAAGTACCTGGATAAACTTCTCCATGTCTCCCCCAAAGAGTCTCTGGTTATACTGGGAGCTGGGGCGGGGGTGGCGGCTCTTCTGGAATTTTCTCTGTGTGTACTGGGTCCTGCGGTGAACGGGAACTAGCTCTGAGGGGACCGGGCATGGAGAATAGGGTGCCCAACCACCAGCCCAGCCAAGTAGGCCTCTAATTCTCTGAAGTTATTCCACAATCCAGTGCGAAAACTGGGATATTGAGGCCCAGGGAATTGGGCAGCTGAGCTGAGCCCGACGGACAGAAGAGATGGGGGACCATCGCAGGGCCCCAGCTCCTCAGAACACACCAGCCCCTCATGAAGGACTCACCAAGACATCTCCCGCTCCTCCTTGTCACCTGTGGGGTGGGAGAACACTGGTCTGCCTCTCAGGCCAAGGGTCTTCAATGCATCCCAGAGAAAAAGGTGTGGATAAGGGCCAAGGACAGGCAGGAGGGGAGGACCATGGGCTACATAGGATCCTGGGCAGGGGAGAGGCAGGGAAGGGGGCAGCACTGGGCCCACCTCGCTGAAGGGCCTCCTGCAGCTTCTCGTGCTTGGCCTGCAGCTTGGCGAGGATGCTCCGTCCACTCAGATACTCCTGGAGCTTCTAGGCAGCCCCAAGAAGAGCCCAAAAGGTTAGCCCTGGCTTGAGCCCCTCCCTCTGCCCCAGCCACGCCCCCACGGGTCCCACCCACCAGCCCAGCCCTCCCCACCGTGAGGTAGAAGGTTTCGGTCTCCTGTTGCTGGCCACGCCTCCGGCCTGCCTGCCGGCTGCCTGGGTCTGAGCTGGTGGACTTGAGGGACTCGGTGGAGGGGCTGGTCTGGAAGGAGTCGAGCACATCCCCGTCATCCGAGGCCACCACCTCCAGCAGGGCCTGCAGTGTTGCCTTCAGTGTCTTGTTCACCTGCAGAGGAGACGGCACAGGGTGGTAAGAGATAGGGGACAGGGATGGAGACAGGAAGTCCAAGTCAGAAGGAAGGAACCAGAGGGAGGCGGGCAGGCAGGGCAGCCACTTCCAACAGCAGGCTGTACAGGCTCCAGGTCCCTGTCTCCCTCTAACCCCCAGTGGGCTGCCCAGACCTCCTCCGTCTCGATGGTCTGTCGGTCCAGGCGGCTCTGGATGTTCTGGGCTCTGGGCACAATCTCGTCCTGCAGCTCCATTTCAACGCAGATCTCAGCCACCTGCAGAGGGTGGCGGCCAGGGGGCTGAGGGCTGTGCTTGGGCAGTAGGTGCCAAGATTCCCGGGGCATAACGGAAGCAAGCACCCTTTTGTGGCCTGGCGGCCAGACACAGGACCACCAGCCCAGACGCTCAGCTGAAGAATGGCAGAAGTGAACACATGCGTCCAAACCAAGACTTGTCCACAGAGGTGCATGGCAGCACCACTCATCCAACAGACGGATGGCTAAACTCAGCGCCGTCTACCCACAGAATGGAAAAGGATTCAGCCAGGAGAAGGAATGAATCCACTTATGTAAAGTGTTCAGCCAGGCAAATTCATAGAGACAGGAAGCAGAGGAGTGGGTGCCAGGGGCTGGAGAGGGGAACAGGGAGGAGTAGTGGCTAATGGCTCCTTTAGGGGGTGACAAAAATGTTCTGGAAGTAGATGGTGATGGCTGCACAACTCTAAATATACTAAAAACCACTGAACTGTACACTTTACAACGGTGAATTTTATGGTATATGAATCATACCTTAATAAAACTCTTATTTAAAACAGAATGGTGGCCCGGCGCAGTGGCACACGCCTGTAATCCTAGCACTTTGGGAGGCTGAGGTGGATGGATTATCTGAGGTCAGGAGTTCGAGACCAGCCTGGCCAACATAGTGAAACCCTGTATCTGCTAAAAATACAAAAAACTAACTGGGCATGGTGGTGTGCATCTGTAGTCCCAGCACTTTGGGAGGCCGAGGCAGGCAGATCACAAGGTCAGGAGTTCAAGACCAGCATGATCAGCATGGTGAAACCCCGTCTCTATTAAAGAAATACAAAAATTAGCCAGGCATGGTGGCGCGTGCCTGTACTACTTGGGAGGCTGAGGCAGGAGAATCGTTTGAACCTGGGAGGCAGAGGTTGCAGTGAGCCGAGATGGCGCCATTGCACTCCAGCCTGGGTGACAGAGTGAGACTCCATCTCAAAATAAAATAAAATAGAATAGAATGGTAAGGAAGACTGGGGTCTGAGACAGAACAGGGAGGGCCCAGCCCCACTTCTTCTAGGGAAAGGAGTAGACAGAAAAACTGCTCACTCTAACTGGGCAGACATAAATTTTTGTGTGGCGAGATGAGAGCAGCTTGCGTCACGGGCAGAGTGGGAGCCAATACTTTACGAAGGAAGGAATTACTCTTTTAAGCATGTAAACATCCAGAAAGTTGACATTACAGTTAAAATTGAAAGTGAGGACTCATCTGTGGCTAAACACTTGCCCTGCTCTCCATCTCCACTAAGCCCCACCTTACAGGACTGCAGGAAGGTGCAAGTCATAGAGAAGAAAGTAAGGCCATTTTGAGATGGGCTCTGACATGGCTGACCCTTGAGGACATGGGACTCAGTGAAAGGAGCCAGTCACAGAAAGGCCCGCACTGTAGGATTCCACTCCTGTGAGGGGCCTCAAAGGAGAGCCGTGAACTCTGTAGATGGACAGTGGAAGGGTGGGTGCCAGGGGCTGGGGGGTGGGGAGTTGGGGTTGAACGGGCCAGAGCTTCAGTTTGGGAAGATGAACAAGTTCTGCGGCCGGATGGTGGTGATGGCTGCACAGCACCGTGAATGTGCTTGTGCCCCTGGGCCGCACACTTAAAGATGGTGAACGTGGTATGTTTTATGCTATGTGTATTTTGCCACACATTTTTTTAAAAGTCCATCTAGGCTGGACTGGCTCACACCTGCAATCCCAGCACTTTGGGAGGCTGAGGCGGGTGGATCACTTGAGCCCAGGAGTTCAAGACCAGCCTTGACAATATGGTAAAATCCTGACTCTACCAAAAATACAAAAATTAGCCCGTCTCATAACCCGGTCTCAAAATAAATAAATAAATAGATTAAAATTTAAAAATAAAATAATTGTTTCTAAAGTACAAATCTTAGCCACACATGGTGGCATGCACCTATAGTCCCAGCTACTTGGGAGTCTCAGGCAGGAGGATGACTTGAGCCCAGGAGGTGGAGGCTGCAGTGAGCTATGATCACACCACTGCACTCCAGCCTGTACAACAGAGCCAGACCCTCTCTCTAGAGAAAAAATAAATCTATCCATACCCTAGGGAACACTGAAATTTGATCCCTCCCTTAAACTCACATGATGAGCAGAAAACTAATGATTTGCTCTCTGGAAAGGATATAGCAGGGATTTTGGACTCAGGGTCCTATCAGCCCAGTCTCAGTGCTGTCCTGCTGAACACGGGAAATGTCCCAGAGCATCAACATCAGGCAAGACCACTCTGCGATCACGTCTGAGTGAGGACAAAATCAAGAACTTCTTCCAAGCCACAAAATCATGCCTCCATCCTGGTTAATGTAAGTGACTATGACTTCCTCGCATCACTTCAGGTTCCACCCCTGTCTCCTTCTAGATAAGATGAATCAAGACATCCAATCATACATCATACAATTACTCTGCTTCCAGAAGGCAACTAATCCAGGACCAAGCCCCACTTACCTGGGCCCTCCCCACAGATCCCCTAAGGCAAGCCCAAGTCCTCTACCACCCTTCCACCACCCTCTCACTGAGAGGCCCCAGATTCCCCACGGAGCAGGGTTCCTCCAGCAATGGAGATTACAGGACTGTTCCTGCTAGGCTTTGGCTGGAGGGTGTGGAACTGAAACCAGGTAGTTCCAAGGAAATCCACACAGCAGAGTGAGCTCCCAGCCCTCTCGCCCCGTCTCCTCCCTAGACAGGGTCAGAAGAGTTTCTACTGGGGAAACTGGCTAAGCCAGGAGGAAACACCACAGACATCCACATTTGTGGGGTATGTGTTCAGGCCTCTTCTTAAATATGAACTGACGGCCAAGAATCACCAAATAGACACGATCAGCAGAAAACTAACGATTTGCTCTCTGGAAAGGATATAGCAGGGATTTTGGACTCAGGGACAAAAGCAAGAAAATAGAGCAGGTGCAGGAACAGGAGAAAACAAAAAACATTTCAGGCGGGGCATGGTGGCTCACGCCTGTAATCCCAGCACTTTGGGAGGCTGAGGCAAGCAGATCACCTGAAGTCAGGAGTTCGAGACAAGCCTGGCCAACATGGTGAAACCCTGTCTCTACTAAAAAATAAAAATAAAAGGGTCGGGCATGGTGGCCCACGCCTGTAATCCCAGCACTTTGTGAGGCTGAGGCGGGCGGATCACCTGAGATCAGGAGTTTGAGACCAGCCTGGCCAACATAGTGAAACCCCGTCTCTACTAAAAATACAAAAATCAGCCAGGCGTGGTGGTACACATCTGTGGTCCCAGCTACTTGGGAGGCTGAGGCAGGAGAATTGCTTGAACCTGGGAGGCGGAGGTTGCAGTGAGCCGAGATTGCGCCACAGCACTGTAGCCTGGGTGTCAGAGAAAGACTCTGTCTCAAAAAAGTTTTTTTAATTTAATTTAAAAAATTAAAAAATTAGCCCGGTGTGGTATCTGGTGCCTGTAATTCCAGCTAATTGGGAGGCTGAGGCAGGAGAATCACTTGAACCTAGGAGGTGAAGGTTGCAGTGGGCCAAGATCGTGCCACTGCACTCTAGCCTGGGCGACAAGAGGGAAACTTCGTCTCAAAAAAAATAAATAAATAAAAGTTTCAGAAAGATTCAAGAAGTACTGTATTCATGAAATAAGAATAAAGGGTTGGCCGGGCACAGTGGCACACCTGTAATCCCAGCACTTTGGGAGGCCGAGGCAGGCCAATTGTTTGAGCCCAGGAGTTTGAGACCAACCTGGGCAACATGGTGAAACTCCCTCGCTATAAAATATAGAAAAATTAGCCTGGCGTGGTAGTGCAAGCCTGTAGTCCCAGCTACTTGGGAAGCTGAGGTGAGAGGACCAGAAGGTTGCATCTGCAGTGAGCTGAGATCACATCACATCACTGCCCTCCAGCCGGGGAGACAGAGTGAGACCCTATCTCAAAAACAAAACAAAACAAAGAATACAGACATTTTCAGATGTGCTAAGTCAGGAAACCCTTGGTGAAGGCATCCACGAAAACAAGGGTATCAAACCAAGAAAGCTGCTGCCGTGGAATCCAGAAACAGAGCACTGGGCAGAAGTGAAGCAGGCCGGACTGGAGGGCTCTGGGGCTCTGAGGGAGGGCACAGAGGAGAAGGTGGACCCCACAGGGTGCCTGGTGTGGAGGACAGTGCGGGGACGAGGTAGCGATCAATTCCTAGCAATGGGTATGTTCTAGCAAACAGCATTCCTGAGGCAAGAGAGTTATAAATTTCAGAAGAAAAGGAAAAATTGTCCAAGGAAGGACATGTGATCCTAATACAGTACATGGCTCAGCTGCCAACAGTACCTGTTGTCATGGTGATTGAAACATTGAATGTTAATTTAGCCAAAAATTCTGGAATAAAGCCACTGGGAGAACAAGATGCAGGGAAGCGTGTGGTGGCTGTGAGAGATGCTAGTTGTCATTGGCCAGTGGAAAATGGCTCCTTGATGCTGGGAGGTGGGTGGCTGTTTCTGGGGGTGGGAGCTGGGAACAGGAGGGGTAGGTTAGGGAGCAGCTGTGTGCCATCAGAAGCCCTGGTGATGCTGGACTCTTTGTAAAGTTCCAAGTCGGCCCACAAGGGGCCCAGTGTAATCCCAGGTCATTGCCAACGCCCATCAGGATAAACTGCTGCAGGAAAAACTAGCTCGAAGAAGAATAAAGAAGCCCAATTCCATCTTACTGTGTGTGTGCTTCATTTCCTCCCAAGTTTGTGTCACGAAATTTAAAAACACAGAGAAACCAGCCTAGAACAATGCATGGGCAGCTACATGGCTGCCTGCTGCACGGTTCAAACAGTTAGTTAGTGTCTTGCCCTCCTTGGCCATTGTGGCAGTGCACCCTTGGAGCGAGGCTGCAAATGGAAGTGGGACAGTTCTCTAGCTGCTGCACTGCCTGAGACCATGGAGAACTTGGATTCCTGAGCAAAGCGTGGGTCACGCCACTCCACTGCCCGCCAGTACAGCGAAGGCCAGAGAATGCCGAGCCCAGCAGGGGGTAACCCTCACCTCATCCCCATCATGGGGGTGGTAGTCAAAGCGCAGCGGGGGACAGAAGATGGTAGCATGCACCTCGAGAACCTTGGCCTTGTCCCCTGGAGGATCCAGGGCCTCCACGGCTTCTTCCAGGCTGCCCAGGCCCTGCACGTGGGAGGCTTGGGTGCGGCTCTCAGCGGCCGTGTAGCTTCGGAGCACCTGCCCCAGGGCCAGGTGGAACCCTGTGTCACAGCACTGAGGAGGAAACAAGGAGATGCTTGGGTGGGTCCTGGAGCCGTAACTTCCCAGCCCCAGGGCACCAGGCACCTTTTCCCACCTGCCCACCAAGGACTCACATCCATGAGGTCCAAGACGTCATGCAGGTAGTAGTTACTGACAGCGGCGTTGACGCTGGCCAGGCTAAGCAGGTACTCGTTGCGCGCCTTTGTGCACTTGAGTTTGTGCTCCATAAACTTGGCCTGCCGCTACTCAAGACAATGCAAGTGTGCCAGGGTCACGCACGTGGCCAGCCCCTATCTCTGGCCTTTCATGTAATGCCCATCGCCACCCCTCTCGCTGTGGACAACTACACTGGAACTGGTGAAGCCCAGAAGTCCTGCTGCCTTCCCCACACCACAGCCCAATGCCAGGAGGTGACTTGACTCCCCGGCTATTCACGTGCCAGTGCTGGCGCCGCCTGCTGTGCTTCCGCCACTTGCCTTGGTTCGAGCCACAGCATTCCCCACAGAGGTGGGGGGTGACACAGAACTATTCACAGATACCTGATGAGTGGAAGATGCACGCGTGGCACCTCACCATGGAGGGTGTACGAGAAACCCAGCTTGGAGCCAGCACACAGGTGCACAGCTGGAAGTGGCCACAGGCCTCTGCAGGGGCCAGGGCTGAGGGGCAACGAGCACCCCAAGAGGTAGGGATAGATCATCGAGGGCCATGAGACAGAACCTGGTGGCAACTGGGTTCTAAAGCTGGCACTCTATTTTTTTTTTTGAGACACAGTTTCACTCTGTCGCCCAGGCTGGAGTACAGTGGCATGATCTTAGATCACTGCAACCTCCGCCTCCAGTGTTCAAGTTATTCTCCTGCCTCAACCTCCCGAGTAGCTGGGATTACAGGCACCCGCCATCATGCCTGGCTAATTTTTGTATTTTTAGTAGAGATGGGGTTTCACCATGTTGGCCAGGCTGGTCTTGAACTCATGACCTCAGGTGATCCACTCACCTCGGCCTCCCAAAGTGCTGGGATTACCGGCGTGAGCCACCGTGCCCGGCTAAAGTTGGCACTTTAACCACAGCAGCCAGGGAGACCTTCCCCCAACACAGCCAAACTCTGTCATTTCCCCTAAGAACACCTGAGATGCCCGACTCCCTCCTCTGCTCCCAGAGTCCCAGAGACCATCACTCTCAGCCCTGCACAGCCTGGCAGCTCCATCTAGGCATTTCCCAACCTCCCCACTCTCTCTACTGGGCTCACCTCGAACGCCCTTTCTCCATGCGTGTCATCCCATCGCCCACCATAAGTGTCTTCTCGCCCCTTTCAAACCTTATGGAATGGCTGGCAGAACAGCAGAGCTGCAGGAGCCCTGCTCAGAGCTTGCAGAGGCTGCGTGGGGCTGTCCAGGACCGGGTGACTATTTTCCCCGCTCTCTCAGGCCCTGGGAGCCTTCCGTATGGAATCCCTGGAACCTGATGGCACTGTCCTGCCACTCCCGCCCTCCCCTGCACCCAGCCCTGGCTTCCCCCTCAGCACAGCAGGTCCTAGTCAGGGCCCATGCCCCATAGGCCTGCATCCGAGGTGCCCCCCAGGCCCACCTTCTCCACCAGCCGCCCTCCCTTCTTGAGGGAGCTCTTGCGGAGGGGCCCTGCCTCAGTGGCAGCAGCAGTGGTGGTGGGGACACTCCGGCCTGCCCGTTTCTCCTCCTGCCGCTCGGCCTCCCGGAGCTTGGCCTCGGCATTCACGCTCTCCATGTGATATGCCTGGTACGTCTTCTTGGCCTGCAAGGAGACGCAAAGCAAGGTAGTGCTGCTGAAGGCCACGGCCGGGCCAGCCCCAACCCTCCATCCCTGCCCCTCTGGAACTTGGACCTCAGAGCTGGGCAGTCCCATGTGAGCACTTAGCCTAATGCCCTGTGCCTAGGGAGAGAGGGCCTGTGCCCCTAGGTGCGTGCTTCTCCCTGAGCCTGGCTTGGGGAGATGTGATGGTGTGGGGATGTTCTTCCCCAGCTGTGAGTGGCATTTCTCCCTGGGCCATTGGGGCAGGCCCCTCCCCAGCCCTTTCCTCACCGTCTGCAGCTCTGAGACCACCTCCAGGAGCTCGTCCTGCAGCTGCTGCTCCAGATCCCTGCTCTAGAGGCAGAGGCAGGGGTGAGCACGGCACTGCCCAGAGAGGCCCCGCCAGGCACTGGAAGCTCTGCCCAGCTCAAGCCCCATCTGGGAGGCACACAGATTCACTCTGCCTGGTCCCCACCTGGGCTCCAGTGCCCTCCCAGCCTCCTGATCCCAAAGCCTTGAACACTTCCCATGGCCCAGGGTGAGAGCCTCACCTTCTTGACCAGGCGCCCCACGTCCTCCGCAATGTGACTCAGGCGCTGGGCCAGGGGCCCGGCCAGCACCTCGCTCAGGGCCGCGCTTTCCCGGCTCTGCTGCCGCGTATGCTGCAGCAGCACTGCCCAGCAGTGCAAGGGCGACAGGAGTGATGGCTCCTTCCTGGGGGTAGAGGGGCAGTGAGACCTGCAAGCAGACCCTGCCGTGGCCCCCCTGCCAGCACATCACCTACCGGAAGCTTTGGTGCTCCCGGCTGCTACCCAGGCGGCCTCCACGGCTGGAGAAGCGCTCGGCCAGCTTTTCCAGGCCCCGGGAGTACTCCAGCTCCACCTCAGCGCGGCGCCGCATGAACTCTGCCAGTTCCTGCAGCAGCTCCCGCCGCAGCTCACCCTGCAGCTCCAGGCAGCGCAGCTGCTCGCTCAGCTGCCAGCGCATCTCTGTGGGGGGAACCACGGCTCAGGCCTGGCCAGCGCGCCCTGCCTGGGTCAGCCAGGCCAGTGTGGGGTGGGAGAGGCAAAGACACACAGACCCCAGTCCCGTCTGCTCTGAGGGCTCCTTTGGACCCAGCCTAGGTTGAAGGCAGGAGCTAAGAGGGGAGGAAAGAGGCTAGGCCCCTGCAGGCAGATCTGGCCTCAGCTGTCCAGCCCACCTCTGTGCCACCCGGTTGAGGGGGAAAGAGAAGGGTGTCCCAGAGAGAGGGGAGAGCCGCACAAAGGCCCAGAGTAAGAGGGAGCAAGGCCGCCCTGGGAAGGGTGAAGCCATTCACGGTGGGTGGAACACAAGGCTGCCCAGCCCTGTCTCACCCCAACGCCAGCCAGGCACCTTTCAGTTTGGCTTCCTGTCTCTCCCTCATTCCTGGAAAGCCACTGAATGGTTTCCCCTGCCACTTCCTTTCCCCCAGTACCCAGGCCCCAGGAGGTGACAGCCTCCCCTGCAAACACACAGATACACAACACACAGATCATAGCGCTGCTCAGGGCAAGCCTGCAGCGATCTCGCAGTCTCAGTGGCTGGGGAACCCCGCCCTCAGGCCCCAGGGGAAAGGACAGTCCACAGTGAGGGCTGGGCACCAAGGAGAGCTGATCCCGCCTTGGAAGTGAAAGGATGGGGCAGGGAGCTAGCCCCTGTCTTCCGTCCCCACTTCCCACTCCCAATCATCCCCCGCCCCACCTGTGCATTCCCTCACCGTGCAGAGTCACACCCAGGGCCCCATACCGCCAGCCTTTTGACACCCTATCACTGGCTTGATTTGGCAACGCTGCTTCCCCTACACAGGCCTGAAGCAAAGAAGTGCCTGTCCAGCAAGTTTAAGCAACCTGCGGAAGACACTTTTGCCACCTCCTGAGTGCCCAGCCAGGCACTGAGGGTCCCAAGTAAATAAGATGCTAGCTCAGCTTCTGGCCAGCAGGCTACCCACCTACTCATCTCCATCCACATCCCCAGGCAGGGACATGAATGGATTTCTTCCTTCAGCAGAATGTTGATTATACACCCATTCTGTGGCAGGCACGTTTTAAATACAGAGGCGAAAAGGGTTGACCAAGTGTCTGCCCTCTTGGAGCTGGGATTGGAATGGGGCACGGACACACACCAGAATGTGCAGGAGTGATGGCTGCTGAGAAGATGAACACACAAAGCAAGATCAGAGCCGGGGGTAGGTGGGGACAGGGAGGACCTCTTTTTAAAGGAGGGTGGTCAAGAACAAGCTGCATCGTTGGAGCAGCAGGCTGCAGCTGGCTGTGTGGGGGCAGTAGGGGGAGTCCGAGAGACCGGCAGGGACAGATGGCACAGAGCCCGTGCTCTAGGCGGAACTCCCAGCTGGACTCCGAGTGAGAGAGGAGCCACAGTAGCGGGGGAATGTGGTCCAGCTTCGTTTTCAGGGCCCACTCACACTGCCAGGTGGAGCCCAGGTGGCCGCTACTGCACTAGTCCAGGCAAAAGACGGCAGGGATTCAGACCAGGACAAGCGACGGAGGACTCCACTGGGAAGAGCTCAATCCCGTTGGATGTCTGTCCCGCCAGTGACTTCCCAGGGCCTGTTGCATGGGGGCCCTGTGGGTTCGGCCTGCCCAGCATCCTTACCTCCTCCCCGATCTCCACTTGCAGAATGTCCCCTCCCTAGTCTCAGCTCCCCTGACTCCAGGTGCCTCATCCCTGGCGGCATGCGTCACCCACCCCTCCGTCCCTCCACTCCCTGCCCTCACCAGACTATCCAGGTGAGGGACCCAGGAGCCTGATCCTTCCAATTGAATTACTGAACAGGAGAGCACTTCCCACTGGGGGATCAAGCTGGGTAAGTGGAAGCCTGGGGCGGGGGACCTCCCGACAGGGCAGGGCAGAGCCCACGATGCCAAGTGAGACAGATGGAGAGTGTCCTCATCCTATCTGAGGCTGGCCTCCTGTGGTTAACTTGTCAGCTCCAAGGCCAGGTGGGGTGGGCGCTAATGCCATTTGAAATCAGGAGAGTCCTCACTGAATCAGTTTAACGTTTTGTTTTGTTTATTTATTTATTTATTTTGAGACGGGGTCTCGCTCTGCCGCCCAGGCTGGAGTGCAGTGGCCGGGTCTCAGCTCACCGCAAGCTCCGCCTCCCGGGTTCACTCCATTCTCCTGCCTCAGCCTCTCGAGTAAGCTGGGACTACAGGCACCGGCCACCTCGCCCGGCTAGCTTTTTGTAGCTTTTTGTATTTTTTAGTAGAGACGGGGTTTCACTGTGTTAGCCAGGATGGTCTTGATCTCCTGACCTCGTGATCCGCCCGTCTCGGCCTCCCAAAGTGCTGGGATTACAGGCTTGAGCCACCGCGCCCGGCCTTGTTTTGTTTATTTTGTTTTGAGACGGAGGATATTGCCCAGGCTGGAATACAGTGGCGCAATCTCGGCTCCCTGAAACCTCCGCCTCCCGGGTTCAAGCGATTCTCCCACCTCAGCCTCCCGAGTAGCTGGGACTACAGGCATGCACCACCACACCCAGCTAATTTTTGTATTTTTAGTAGAGACAGGGGTTCACCATGTTGGCCAGGCTGGGTCTCAAACTCCTGACCTCAGGTGATCCGCCAGCCTCGGCCTCCCAAAGTGCTGGGATTACAGGCGTGAGCCACCACGCCCAGCCCGGTTTAACATTTTTTGATAGAAGTAAATTTCATTTCATTCCAAGAAAGGTGCGACTGCTCGCCTCACTGGCCCTCTGGAGCCTGTCCTGCCCTGCTTCCCCCAGAGGAATACAATCTCTGGGGACTTATGACAACTGAACAGTGCAGAAGGAACCAGCAGAGGGAACCGCTGCCTTTCTTCATCACTGCCGGCAGTAAAAGCTGACTGGAAGCCATGTCCCAGTCCAGATCCGGGCATGCACACCCGGCTGGTGTTGAGCAGGAAACTTGTGAATTGCAAGTTGATTGCACTGGTGGCTTTCCCGGCAGAGCTTTCAGATCTCAGTTCAGACAAACTCTTCAGCACACCCTGTCCTGGCCTTCCCCCAAACTAGGGCTGGCCCTCTTCCGACCCCTTCTTGGCACACTGCACTTTCCCTCTGTGGTGCTTATTATCATAATGGAAAGTCTATGTCTCCCCCACTAGACCCATGAGCCATGTGAGGGCAGGGTGGGTGCTGACGCCATTTGAAATCGGGAGAGTCCTCATTGAATCACTGTTTTTACTCTGGGTAAAAAGCCAGGGCTGGAGGGGCTGGAGTCGGGGTTCTCTCCTGTACAGCAGTATACTTCCAGGGCCTGGGACAGCACAGATACATAGGAAACATCTGGCAAAAGGAGAGCTGGAATCCACGTCTGCCTGAATTACAGAGCTGGGCCAGGGCCCCACCAGCACTTCCTGTGAGCAAGGCATTTGGTCTCACTTCTGCTGACAAGCAAAACAGAAGAGAAGATGGTCTCCAAAACCACGGCTATGCTGACCTTTGAGAATTTAGGGTATCAAGACAGTGACCCCGTTTTGTAGCACGGTGGGAAGTTTTTCTAGGGTGTGGGATGCAGACCCAGAGCAAGTGAGGAACCCTTAGACAGTCTTGCTCGAAACCCCAACTTTTCAGTGTGAAATCACTGACCCATATTTGCTGATTGAAGTTTTCCAAGTCTTTCAGCTTCATGGCATTTTGGGGAAGCAGGATGGAGATGATTACTTCCATCTGAGCAAGATGATGGTGAGGCTTGGAAAGCTGGCTCACCATGTGTAGTCACCTCAAGCTGGTTCTGGACACAGGCTGCCTTTTCCAAAGGAGGAGGACTGGGGCATACTTTAAAGGGTATAAATTGCTTGCACTGAATAATGATGTTAGAACCTACATCTCTGGGTTGAAAGGCACTTCAAGGGTCATTGTATTCTACGTCCTCTTGTAGTGCTGTGTGCCCACGGGCAAGTCACTGCACCTCTCTGAGCTTGTTTCCGTAATTGGTAAAATGGAGTGATTGAGAGTGACATGGAGGAGCTGCTGGCGCTGAGATGCTGCCTCTTTCCTTTGCAAGAGTTACCATGCCCTGAATAAGATGGGCACAAGCTATTGGCTAAGAATTTGCAAAGCTGATTTGCATGTGATTTGCACATGGGTGTTTATCAGAACCCAAAGAGGTTCAATTTCAGAAGGCTGAGAAGCCAGCCCTGTTAAATCTCTCAACCAAGACTCACTGCGCCAGCTTGACCCAGAGACAGTGGCCCTTGCCTCTGATCCCCCTCAGTGCTAAAGGGGGGCAAAAGGTGCTGAGGCTCCAGGGACTACACGGGGGTTAGGGGCAGGTGATCTCCACCAATCCACTCACCTCAGACTCCCTTACTCACCCCCCACCCCTCAGCCCAATCAAGGTGGTCGACTTCACTGTAGCTAAAATACCGCCTTCTGGGGGGCACGTTGGTACATCCGGCTCCCCTTTACCGGCGGCCACCAGTGTCTACACTGAACCTTGGGTGAGGAGCAGAGACCCAAGGAGGACAGAGACCAAAAGAAGGAAGACAGGAAAGAAGGAAGGGAAGATGGCAGGCGGTTGAGGCCAAATGGGCGTGGGGAGGCAGGCAAGGGGCTCAGGCTCCCTCCTCCACCCCCACTCCAGAGGTCGCTGGGGACAGCATCGGGCCCTGGGTCAGCGCAGGGACGCTTGGGACTCCCTCACGACCTTGGGGTCTCCGCAGGAAACGGACCGGGAGCGCCCGGCGCCCTCTCACCTTTGACTTGCGTCTCATACTCAGCCTGCAGCCCCCGCTCCCGCCGCAGCTTCCCGTGAGCCGCCATGGCGGCCTAGCGGCCGCGCCGTCGAACCCCACTGCTCCCACGCGGCCGTGAGCGGGCCCGGCGCCGGGACTTGGGGGCGCTGCGGCCAGCACCCTGCGCGGGCTCCGCCCAGCCCCGCCCCCAGCGCGGCTCCCGGTGGGGCGGGGCGGCCCAGGGCTGGCACTGCCCGCGAGGGGCTCCTGGGGGCAGGGCGCCCCTTCCAGCCCCACTGTGCCCCGGTCTTGCCGTCTCCTCCCACTGGGCCTGAACCTAGGCTGCCTGGTGCCCAAAGCCCCGCTGTCAAGCAGCCGGAGCGGGCGTGAGAGCCCCAACGTAAGCTGGCATCCCAGGCTGCCATCCCCCCACCTCCAGAAGGCTGTCCCTGGTCACCACTGCCAGACTGCACCGTTCACAGCGGGGCCGCTGGCCCACAGTACCAGTGGACATGAACACCATTGCTGCCCCAGGCTCTGGACTCCCCCTGGGTGGCCTGCTTCCCCCAGACATCGGATGGGGTCCTCCCTTCCCAAGTCAGCCCCCAGAGAGGTCCAAGGAGCCTTGAGAACTGGGGTGGGAAGTTCAGAGGGGAGGGGGAAGGAAGGTCAGCACCAGAGAGCAGAACCTCAGCAGCTGGCTGCCGTTCCCTCCAGGCCCCCTTGGTAGGGGAGGAGAGTTCAGCTCCGGTTCCCCTTCTGCTCAGCCCCACGATTTCCCCATAGGCGGTTACCACTTCCTGCTGCCGGAAGAGACTGCTCTGCCTCCCTTCCCCTGCAGCTGCACCTGCCCGTCATAGGCCTGAGGGGGGCAGCCCCCTCGGAGTGAGGTCTTAGCTACCCTGGGGGCAAGTCTTGGGGCCTCCCTCATCCAGGGGTGGTGGGGCTCTCCTCCACTCTCTACCACAGGGCAGCAGCTTTTCTCCAGGAAATCGGGAAGGCAGGAGGCAGGAGGCGGTTGACAAGTCAAGCAGACAACTTACTTCAATTTGGTGGGAGGGAAATCCCTGGGGTATAGATGGGGGGAGAGGGGCAAGGCACTTGGGCACCAGGCGTCTGTTCCGAAGGCGGGCCTGCGGGCACTAGTGCAGGGGTACTAGGCGTGTGTTTGCACGCATGTCAGAGTAAGGCTCTGTGCAAATGTAGGCACATATGACCCTGACCTGCAGATCTGGGGAGGAGAGGCTGTGCGGGTACTTCCTGCCTTTCAACTATGAGCAATTAATTCTCTTGCCCAGAAAGAAAAAAAACACTCCCTCAGCTCCCCGCCCCCTTCTCCCAGTACCAAGGCCCTTCTCGAACACGTCGTCGAGGGTGTCTGCAGGACCTGGGGCTTCAAGGCCTGGGAGCTAGCCAGACCCAGGCAGGCCCAGGACCTGGACTTCCAGCAGCTGCCCTCGGAAGTACCGATGTTCGAGTCCTCCAGCGAGACTAGAGAGCCTGCGCCCCTGCCCACGGCCGCACCCACACCCCAAACTGCTCCTGGTCGGGAGACTCCCACGTCCCACCTCTGCCTCAGGCCAAGGGGAAGCAGGGACCCCCGCCTCTCACTAGCTGGCCCCAACACACCCTGCCCCTCCATCCGAGCCCCGACTGGTCCCCAAAGATCCCTCCACCCAGCAGAGCCAGACACAGGGCTCAGGCAGGAAAGGCCTCAGTCCGTGCCTTCAAACGCTCTCTTCGCTCCTTTTTTCACTCCAGAGCTATTCCTAGGATGCCCCATTCAGCCCGTGCTTTAGAGCCTGAGTGTTTGGCCCTGGCTTTTAGGGCACTTGTTTGGCATTTAAGGCCCTGAACGCAACTGCCCCCTGCTGCTCGCTCTATCCTTCGCTCCATTGTTCCCCTGCAAAGCATTCAAAAGCCAGGCAGCCCGCAGAAGGCGGGGACCTTTCCGCAAGGGGACAGAGGGAGCGGCCGACAGGCATCGGGCCCGCCAGGGATGGATGGCAGAGGGCGGGCCGGGTCCCGCGGGCCGGGCAGGGGCGGAAGGAGGGCGCCGCGGACGCCGTGGGAGCCTGGGCCAGCTCCCTTCCACCGGCGCCGGGGCGCGGCCGAAGCAGGGCGCAAGCCTGCCCTTCCCCCGCACCCCACGCGCAGAACCCAGAGCCGCCGGACCAATCAGAGCCTGGGAACGAAGCTTGCCGCGGGCTTGCGAACCGGAAGACACTGACGCCAGGCGCGGGGCGGGCCAGAGCGCCGCCTCCGGCCCATACAAAAGGAAGCCCACGGCTTAAGCCAATCAGAACACAGCCTCGCCCGAGCCGGGAACCGGAGAGCTGCGGGCGTGCGCAGACGCGCCTTTCCGGCCCCGGCCCCGGCTCCGCCCTGCCGGTCTCCGGGCTCCGCTTCCACAGCAGCTGGCTGCCTGCTGGTCACGTGCGAGGCGCCAGCCAAAGAGAACCGAGCTCCAGGTCTGTTTGGCGAATTTTCAACCTGGCGGAGGAGCAGTGCCACCTGCAGTAGCAGCGTACACAGAGGGCTCAGGAATACAGGGCCTGCCCAGGGACTAGGAACAGCAAGCGATGGCTTTCCAGCCGGAGGGGAGGGAAAGGAAGGGAGGAGACACAGGAGCGCGCGTTACGGTTAGGGTGACTCCATGAAAAACAGGATTTTGATGTGTGTGTGTGTGTGTGTGTATTTTATTTATTTATTTGAGACCGGTTTCTGTCCCTGGAGTGTGGTGGCGTGATCAGGGCTCACAGCAAACCTCCACCTCCCGGGCTCAAGCGATCCTCCTGCTTAAGCCTCCCGAGTAGCTGGGATTATAGGCGTGCACCACCACGCCCGGATAAGTTTTCTATTTTTAGTAGAGATGGGGTTTCGCCATGCTGCCCAGGCTGGTCTCCAACTCCTGAGCTCAAGTGATCCGCCCACCTCGGCCTCCCAAAGTGCTGTAATTACAGGCATGAGCCACCGCACCCAACAGCCGCCCAGTTTTGTATTCTGCATGAAATTATTTTGAGGGAATACATGGCTTTATGTATTTGTGTAACCCCATAGAAACTGTACAACACAGACAGGAAACCTAATGTAAACCATGGGCTATAGTTTACAATAACTTATCAATATTAGCTCATCAACAATAACAAATACACCAATACAAAATGTCAATAGGGGAAACGGGGGGAATTGTACTAAAAATAAATTATTTTCAAATGCAAACTCAGGGAGTAGACTCAAGAGGTATCATGGACTCACTGACCATTAGGGTGGCAGGGAAGGGAGGACTCAAGGACCGTTGACAGGGCGCCTGGCTGGGTCATTACTCAGGACAGCTGTAGCTAAGCCCAGTGAGCAGTCAGATGTCCGCATCTGGAGCCCAGGGTATGCCGCACAGCTGCTGGAGCCCAGAGCAGGTGTGATTAGGGAGAAAAAAGGTCTGAAGGTGAAGATGGGAGGAGAACTGAAGGCCACCAAGAGTGGGAGCCCTGCTGTTGAGCTTTGAGCCTAAGCGGCCCAGGCTTGTGCCACAAAACACATTCAGCGTGGCCAAGCAGACTTCCAAGGCAGGGTCTCTCCCTAAGCCCAGGGCCTCCTTCCCGGGGCCGCAGCCGCTGAAGGCCATGAGACTGGGGAGTCCCACGTCCAAAGTTCTTCCCTTCTATTCGGACTGGCAGGATGCTCTGGGTCAGAAGGCTGAGGCTCACCTCCCCACCAGAGGACCTGGAGAAACACACCCTCTAAATGTGCACACGCACACACACGAAGTTCCCCAGTGCCACGGAGCAAATTTATTGTAAAAGCTCGTGGGGTGAGGAAGGGATGGGGCAGGCTCTAGGAGGCCGAGTCAGAGGCCTCTGAGCTGTCCTTGACATCTGTGCTCTCTGTGGTCTCGCTGACCTCGCTGAGGTCCTTGCTGTCCCCACCACTATCCTCGGCAGCCAGGCCCTTCTCCTCGCGACAGGCCTCTCCTGAGCTCGGAGGTGAATTGCCTTTGCTCTCCACCTTGTTCTCGATGGCACCCAGCACCACGTGCCTGCCCTTCTCCTTCAGCTCCAGGTGCCGCCTCAGCTGCCACCAGGAACCCAGGGAGAAGCAGGAGGTAAAGAGATGGGGCCTAAGTTTCCAGACAAAGGGAGCCTGGCCCTGTCGCTGGCTGAGGAGAGGGGCATAGTGAGGCAGCAGGGCTAGGCAGGACATGTGGGACTGAGTGGGGACACCTGGCTAGAGCCCCAGTCCACCGCTACCTGGGCTCACTGACTACCATGGAGGCCCCCACGACACAGCGTTGCCCCTTGACCAGCCCTGCCACCCGAGGAGCCTGGGGCAGAACCCTGACTCAGAACTACTTCTGAGCAGGCAGGCCACCCACTGGTCCCTAGGCCTCCCCACTTCCCTTCTAAAAGCCTCCTCCCTCTGTCTCTCCCATCACCCTCCAGGCTGCTAGGCAGATGGCCTCCTCTAAAGCCCAACCTAGGAAACTGAGGTTGTGACTCCTGGCAACGTAGCCGCAAGGGCTGGCATTCAAAGTTGGTCGCACCTCCAGCCACTGTCTCGGGGCTCCCCAATGCAACCCCCGCTTGCCTTGCTTGGCTTCATGCAGGCTCTTACCTCGTCGGCCATCTGAGTGAGGTCTCGCTTCATGGCATAGGCGTCCTCCCCATCTGCATAGTATTTGGGCTCCACTTCACTGATCCTGGGGGCAGAGGGTAGAGAGCAAGGAGGAAGACCCATACCTGGGGGACCCCCTCCTCCACTCCTGGTATCATGGCTACTGGAGCAAGATGCCATGTTTTCTCCCTGAAGGCTCCTTCCTGAGACAGCAAGTCCAGTGTGACCTGCCCTCTGTTCTCTCCAGCAAAGGCTCCAGGAAACAGCGGCCCGCCCCACCCCTGTCCTGCTCCCATTCTGTGTCCTTAGCCTGGCTACTAAGGATTCATTTCTGTGGTTTCTTGTGAGCTGAAGTCCTGAATTCAGCCTTCCCCTTCCCTCCCTGCCCTGTGTCCTATCCCTTACTGAGCTGCCTCACGACAGCCATCAGAACCCAGGAAAGACAGTGAGCTCTGTTTAGGGGAGTCACCCCTAGCCAGCACGGGCCCTGCCTGAGCAGCTCAGGGGCCGTGCCTGCACTGGGGAGGCATGTGTGCAGACTCGGGTGGCCATGTCCCTGAAAGGGGAGCTGGACTCAATGGCCTAGGCTGGCCCTGCCAGGCCTAAGACATGAGGATTGTTGACTTAGCTATAAAGCAGTTCCCATCAGACATCCTCATCTGGGTCACAGATCCCTCTTGCCAGCATCCAGCCCAGAGGCCACCGCCCTTCCCAACAGTCCCTCCTCTTCATCCCCTACCAAACAGGGGCTGACTGCAGTTAGTGTCCCTACACAGGCAGCCCACCCCAGCTTCACTTGCAAGCACTTTTTTCCACTGTCTACTGGGCACGCTGACTGCCAGGTTCTCTCTCCTGTGCTAGGCACACGGGGCCTCCCAGTCCTCAGGCAGACCTGCTCCATCCACTAGGCTGCCTGGCCGCCGGTCCTTCCTTCCTGAACGTGCATTCTCCTTGATTCTGCTCTCTCTTGGATTCTTCCAGGTGCTTGGCCATGCTATGATCTGCTCACGCCAGGGACCCACACCTCTTTATTCCCAAACATTACTAAACAGCCCGTGTGCCCTTCACCAGCCTCTGCCAGCATGGGCCAGAGCTCCTCCATCACAACACACACGGAGCACGTTTCAGCAGGCAGCTGCTGTCTCCATGCCGGCTTTTCAACCATCAGCCACCGAGTCAATGTGGAGGCATCCTGGCGGCACTGGGGTCCACAGCGTCCTCCCCACATCCGGCCCACCCCTGGCCTGGAAGGCAACTCAGCCGGTCTCAGGTGCCCTGATGGGCCAGACCTGGGGCCAACCCCAGCCCACGAGAAAACTCGAGATCTACTTACTGAAAGTTGAGGGTGTTGGAATAGAGGTGCAGGGCGGCCCGGTTACTGCAGGGGAACAAGGCACTGCTGAGCTGCACGGACATGGCCAGGGAGAGGTAGCACGTCCAGTGCCTGCCCCTCCTCTTGGTCCCTCCTTCACCCCAATCCCACTTCCTGGATCTTCACCAAAAGCCGAGGTACCCCAGGACCCCCGTCAAGGCAGTATCTCTCCCCCTCAATCCCCCTTCCCTCAGCCCGGCTTCCACCTCTTCCTGACATGCAGGGAGACGTATTTGGCATTGAAGTTCTCTATCATGGCTCGAGAGGCCTGGTCCATCAGTTTCTGAGCCAGACCGAGGCGCCGGTGGGAACGCTTCACAGCCTGGTAGGAGAAGAGCAGAGAGGGGGTGAAGGACTGGGACCTTGAGGGTTGCCTCAACTAACCCCCACTTCCACCCCCACCAGAGAGCCTGGGTGAACCTTACATACCAATGAAGTGATATGTCCATGGGGCACATCATCTGGGTCCTCTTCCCTGGAGAGGGAGAAAGGAGAGGCTGCAAAGGAGCTCAGTGTAGGCACAGCCACCCCTACGCCCCTGCCATCTGTAAAGTCGATATGCAAATTCTAGGCTGGCCCTACAGCCCCCTAAGACCCCAGCTGGGGGAGAGCCAGGAGCCTCTTGGATCAGAGCAGCCGATCCTGCCACCCTCTGCTGCCTGAAAACCCCATGCCTGCCAGGTATGGGGCACACGCCTATAGTTCCAGCTACTCGGCAAGCTGGGTCAAGAGGACTGCTTGAGCCCAGGAGTTCGAGACCAGCCTGGACAACACCTTTTTTGTCTCTACAAAAAAAAAAAAAAAAAAATCAAAAAAATTAGCTGGGTGTGGTGGCGTATGCCTGTGGTCTCAGCTACTTGGGAGGCAGAGGTGAGAGGATCACTTGAGCCTGGGAGGTTGAGGCTGCAGTGAGCCATGATCATGCCACTGCACTGCAGCCTGGGCAAGAGAGCAAGACCCTATCTCAAAAAATAAAAATAAAAAAAGAAAGGAGCTGTCAACCCACACAAAGACAAGGCAGAAGCTTAAATGAGCACTACTAAGTGAAAAAAAGCCAGCCTGAAAAGGCTGTATACAGTATGATTCCAACTCTATGACATCCTGGAAAAGGCAAAAACTATGCAGACAGTAAAAAATCAGTGGTTGCCAGGGGTTAAGGAGAGGAAGGGATAAATGCGTGGAACACAGTGAAACTATCCTGTGATAATATAAAGGTGGACACATATCATTTGGTCAAAACCATGGGGCTTACAACACAACAAAGAGAAAGTGCAGAGGGGTTTAGTTAATATTTTTTTTTTTTGAGACGGAGTCTCGCTCTGTCCTCCATGCTGGAGTGCAGTGGCGCGATCTCGGCTCACTACAAGCTCCGCCTCCCTGGTTCACGCCATTCTCCTGCCTCAGCCTCCCGAGTAGCTGGGACTACAGGCACCCGCCACCACGCCCGGCTAATTTTTTTTTGTACTTTTAGTAGAGACAGGGTTTCACCGTGTTCGCCAGGATGGTCTCGATCTCCTGATCTCGTGATCTGCCTGCCTCGGCCTCCCAAAGTGCTGGGATTACAGGCGTGAGCCACCGCGCCCAGCCTAGTTAATATTAATATATCGGCTGGGTGCAGTGGCTAATGCCTGTGATCCTAGCACTTTGGGAGGCCAAGGTGGGTGGAACACCTGAGGTCAGGAGTTCGAGACCAGCCTGGCCAACATAGTGAAACCCCATCTCTACTAAAAAAATTAAAAAATTAGCCAGGTGTGGTGTCGGGTGCCTGTAGTCCCAGTTACTCGGGAGGCTGAGGCAGGAGAATGGCTTGAACCCGGGAGGTGGAGGTTGCAGTGAGCCGAGATCACGCCACTGCACTCCAGCCTGGGCAACAGAGCAAGACTCTGTCTCAAAAAATAAAAAATAAATAATAATAATAGTAATATATCACAGTAGTTTATCACTTGTCACAAGTGGACCACACAAATCCAACATGCTACTAATAGAGGAAACTGACAGAGAGGGAATGCTGAGGGCTTCTATGGAACTCCATGTCCTTTCTGTTCAATTTTTCTATAAACTTTCAACTGTACTGAAAAGAAAAGAGCCTATTCATTTTTTTAAAGCCCACAGAGGCATCCACCAGACACGTGTAGCTTCTCTCTTCCTCCTTGGTGACTCACATTTTGGCCAGGACATACCCCACAATCTTCCCATTCTCGTCCTCAGCAATGTAAGAGAGCTGGTGACAGAGAGGAAAAGGGAGTGAGAAAACTTCATGTCGGAGCTGGAGGAGCCCTTTAGAGGGACACAAGCTGGACAAGTGGCCAGTAGTGATGGCTCATGACCTCCAGGCTGGGTGACTTGGTCTCCCCCGCGCCACACCGTGCCCTGCCCATGCCCAGAAAGAAGACACAAAGTGGGGATCCTGCCCCTATTCTCTGCTCCCTTCAGGCGCCTTCTTTTCCTCTGCCCCTGCCTGCCAGCTGAAAACACTAGGGACGTCACCAACCATACAGCCCCCTGGGCTCTGACAGACTTGTCCACTCCCTCCAAGATGGCCCGACTGGATTTTCCTCGGCCTGGTTTCCCCCACGCCCAAATTCAGAAGCTGCCCACCTGGGGCCAGGAAAGGCCATGGTAGAAGTAGTATTTCATCTGGTAGTTCTCGGGCAGGCAGAGGAGGTTGCAGTGCTGCATGTTCATTAGGTCCTCTGGCTGCAGGGAAGGAGGGCAGTGGAACTCGCTCAGTCCAAGGCGGCGGTGACCACGGGTGAGAAGTCTGCTACCCGTCGGTCTGCTCGGCCCCCCTCCCTCGGGGCTGAGCAGGCGCTGTGACGATCTGACTTTGCACAACGCCCGGAGTACAGGAACAGGAGTGGGCGCCCGGAGGTCCCCGGAGCCCACCCAACGCAGGCCCGACATCACGCAAACAGGAGGGAATCGCAGCCCCAGCCCCGCGCCCCGGCCTCTTCGGCGGGCTGGGCCAGCCCCATAGGTCCAGAGGTCGCAGGCACACGCAGGGCCACCGG
>NW_012117400.1:508984-545400 GCF_000951035.1 Colobus angolensis palliatus | reverse complement strand
CGGGGCGGCTCAGCAGTGCGCCCAGCATCTCCTCGCACATGGCTAGGCACCGCGGCACGTGGAAGCAGCCTGCGGGTGGAGGCGGGCAGGTAGTGAGGGCCGGGGGCAGCCGAGAGGCGCAACCCCTGCGGCCCTGCCCTGTCCCCCACTCACCTTTGAAAGGACCTCCCTTGATGGAGAGGGCCACCTTGCCCTCTCGGCTCAGGTAGCCAAACCATTCCCCGTACTCTGGATCGCGAAACTGGAATAACAGAGACAGTGACAGCTAGCGCCTGCAGGACCCGCCCAGATGCCACTGCATCGCTACCAGGGGTCAGAGCCTGGGTTGATCCCAGGTAACATGGCTCCAGAACCAGCGATGTGAACCGCGACACTGCGTCCTCCACAAAGATGAAAGCAGGGGTGGGCGCAGCAAGCAGGCTACAACTATATAACCGACTGGGCAAGGGGACGAGACACTGCTAGATGGAATGAAAGAACCCTGCCCTGGGATGTAGAAACGTTCTCTATCAAGCCAGGCGCTGTGGCTCGCGCCTGAAATCCAGCACTTTGGTAGGCCGAGGCGGGCGGATCACCTGAGGTCAGGAGTTCAAGATCAGCCTGGACAACATAGGGAAACCTCATCTTTACTGAAAACACAAAATTAGCTGGGCGTGGTGGCGCACCTGTAATCCCAGCTACTCGGGAGGCTGAAGCGGGAGAATCGCTTGAACACAGGAGGCGGAGGTTGCAGTGAGCCGAGATCACGCCATTGGGCTCCAGCCTGGGTGACAGAGCGAGGCTCCATCTCAAAGAAAGAAAGGAAAGAAAGAAAAGAAAAGAGAGGAAGAAAGAGAAAGGTTCTCTATCGTGATTGTAGTGGTGGTTACGTTGATTTAAAGAAACAAAGAACCCTGATGGAGGCAACGACCTGTCACAAAACTCTTAAGAAGTGACTCCCTTGGAGCTCCCATTCCCAGCTTCACAGGCCTGTCTTCCAGTAGATGTACAATCTCATCTGACTCCTGTCCTGGCTCACCATTGGTCCCAAATGCATCTTGTCCTCCCTCTGCCCCTGCCCAGTGCCCATTCCACTGTCTTTCCTTCTCTCTCCACTAGCATTCCATGGGGCACCTGTCTCAGGGAGGCTTGTCAGTTCAGCCTCTTCTCAAAAGGATCATGGAATCAATTACATTGAAGTCCAGTATGAAAATGTCTCTTTAAATGGTAGCCCATAAGAGTTGGTGTATTGTTCTTTGTAGGAAGTAAAACTAGTCCTGGGCTGGGCACAGTGGCTCACGCCTGTAATCCCAGCACTTTGGGAGGCCGAGGCGGGAGGATCACTTGAGTCCAGGAGTTTAAGACCAGCCTGGGAAACATAGTGAGACCCCATGTATACAAAAAAAAAATTAAAGAATTAGCTGGGTGTGATGGGACACAGCTCTAGTCCCAGCTACCTGGGCGGCTGAGGTGGGAGGATCGCTTGAGCCCAGGAGGTTGAGGCTGCAGTGAGCCACTCAGTCTGGGCGATAGAGACCCTGTCTCAAAAAAATAAAAAAAAAAATTAATAAATAATACTAGTTCTGTGTGTATTCATTCTATCTTTTGAGTTACATTGTTCAAGTCCTTACTTATTTTTTGACTACTTGACATGACACAGGAAGGTAAAGAAGAATTTCCCTCAATGTCTGGATTTTTGCCTTCTGTATTCTGTTATGTTGGTTGATGCATAATGACTTACCTGGTTTTTTTTGTTTGTTGGTTGGTTGGTTTTTTGGTTTTTATTTATTTATTTATTTTGAGATGGAGTCTCGCTCTGTTGCCCGGGCTGAAGTGCAGTGGCCGGATCTCAGCTCACTGCAAGCTCCGCCTCCCGGGTTTATACCATTCTCCTGCCTCAACCTCCCGAGTAGCTGGGACTACAGGCGCCCACCACCTCGCCCGGCTAGCTTTTTGTATTTTTTAGTAGAGACGGGGTTTCACTGTGTTAGCCAGGATGGTCTCGATCTCCTGACCTCGTGATCCGCCCGTCTCGGCCTCCCGAGGTGCTGGGATTACAGGCTTGAGCCACCGCGCCCGGCCGGTTTTTGTTTTTTTAAGACAGAGTTTCGCTCTTGTCGCCCAGACTGGAGTGCAGTGGCGTGATCTCAGCTCACTGCAACCTTCACCTCCCAGGTTCCAGTGATTCTCCGGCTTCAGCCTCCTGAGTAGCTGGGATTACAAGCACCTGCCACCACGCCTGGCTAATTTTCTGTATTTTTAGTAGAGATGGGGTTTCACCACGTTGGCCAGGCTGTTCTCGAACTCCTGACCTCAAGTGATTCGCCTGCCTCGGCCTTTCAAAGTGCTGGAATGATGGGAGTGAGCCAAGGCACCCAGCCCAATTTTTGTATGTTTAGTAGAGACAGGGTTTCGCCATGTTGGCCAGGCTGGTCCAGAACTCCTGACCTCAGGTGATCCGCCCGCCTCCGTCTCCTAAAGTGCGGAGATCACAGGTGTGAGTCACCATGCCCGGCCGATTTACCTGTTAATCATAGCTTTTGTAATTGTTTCATGTCATCTATATCTTATTATTTCATTTTTGAGTTATAACTGGTAGCCCCTAATACATACTCTATGAATGCATTAATATTAATAATATTGCATTGCAGTTAGAGAGACATCTGCAAGTATCACATATGCTCATCACTACTTCCAAACCACCAGGGTTGCAATATAAGCACATCTGGCATTTCTATCGGTGACAAAGCCAGGCACTTCTATTACCAATGCGGTTCACTGCCTCCACTCATAATGGAAGCAAATGCTAGTTTCCGTTAGAGGTTAGGACAAATACAGATGTGATTCTCCGCCCCCGGTTTCAAAGCCCACACACCCCAGAATAAGATCCCCTGCTATAGTCCTCCCAGTACCAGGGTTTACCAGTGGAGTCGGAGTCGTGGCTTTAGAAACACATGATGAATCTTCATTCATTCACCACCCAGGCCTTGCCACCACTGGGTGCCATGTCCTTTCCTGCATTCAGCAGCTCGAGGTGCCTCCTGGGCAGCAGTCAGGACAGCTTATCACTCTGCTTCTAGCACTTGGGCCTCAGGGGGCCCCTGGTTTGGTCTTCTTCCTATGTCACCACTGATTCCTGTCTCCTTTGCTGGGCCTCCATTTCCCTTTTTGCCTCATAGATCTCAGCAGCATCTGTACTCTTTTTTTTTTTTTTTTTTTTTTTGAGACCAAGTCTTGCTGTTGTTCCCCAGGCTGGAGTGCGCAATGGTGCGATCTCGGCTCACTGCAACCTCTGCCTCCTGGGTTCAAGCGATTCTCCTGCCTCAGCCTCCCAAGTAGCTGGGATCACAGGCGCCTGCCACCACGCTTGGATAATTTTTGTATTTTTAGTAGAGACGGGGTTTCACCATGTTGGCCAGACTGGTCTTGAACTCCTGACTTCAGGTGATCTGCCCACCTTAGTCTCCCAAAGTGCAGGGATTACAGGCATGAGGCACCACGCCCGGCCTTTTTTTTTTTTTTTGAGACATAGTCTTGCTCTGTTGCCCAGCTCAGGCTGGAGTGCAGTGGTGTGATCATAACTCACTGCAGCCTCAAACTCCTGGGCTTAAACCGTCCTCCTGCCTCAGCCTCCTGAGTAGCTAGGAGTACAGGTGTGCATCACACCCAGTTAATTTTAAAAATTTTTTTGTAGAGACCAGGTCTCACTATGTTGCCCAGACTGGTTTTGAACTCCTGGGTTCAAGTGATCCTCCTGCCTCATCCTCCCAAAGTGCTAGGATTATAGGCATGAGCCACTGTGCCAGGCAGCATCTACATTCTTATGATATTGAAAACATTCATGGTGAGTCCAGATCTCTCCATCTGAACTAGAGACTCAGGAATCCCACTGCTGCTCCACCAGACTCTGAACCCTCTGTCCCCACCAGTTCCCACCTGGGCCAGCCCTCACTGACTGGGATGACAGCTACAGCTTCCTCTGCTGTCCCAGTTTCTGCCCTATACCCTACAGGCTTCCCCCCTAACACCCTCCCCCTCCAAGCCCCAGGACCCAGGTAACAGTGGAATCAGACCAGGCGGCTGCAGTCCGTCCCTTGCCCACTCTGCCTTTATCCTTCCAGGCTGCCAGGCCCCTCTGCTGTGCCACATGCCCAGACTCCCAGTCCCTCAGACACACCCCTGATTGACTTGGCCCGTGTTCAGTGCTTCCCCGTTGCCACCCCATAGGAAAGAGCCCCCACAACCCTCTCCAGTGGTGGTATTCCCACAGCTTCACTCTCACCACCACCTAGGTCTGCTTGCTAACAGTCTGCTCTCCCGGCCCCACCACCAAAATTCCAGCTCTAGGAGGACAGCGGCTTCTCCGTTGACTGAACGAACAGCACTGGGGCTCCAGAAACTCTCAGACCAGCCGAGCGACTGTGCTCAGCAAGGGGACAAGAGCACAGCCTGGCCGGACTCCCCCCATTACCCCACTCAGCCTCTAGAGGGGACAAGGAGGCGGCGCTCACCTGGCGGAAGGTGTACTCAGCCACTTGGTAGAAGAGGCGCAGCAGCACAGGGTCCCCACTCTCACTGTAACCCATGAGGAAGGCAATCATGGCTTCGCTGTGTGGCCACCAGAGCTTCATGGCCCACTCCAGCTGAGGGGAGAGCAGGGGCAGGCATCTCAGCAGGACATTCCCCTCCCCAACTTTCCAGACCTGGCTGTGTCTCCATTGACCCAACCTCCTGGAGGTGAATTGTGGGACATCTTTGGAGGTTCTGAAGGACCCCTCCCAGTGACATCAGCTTCCTGACCTGTAGATCCCTGCATAGACACCAGGGCTCCAGACGAATGGCATATATGTCTGAGCATCAGCGTTTCACCAGCTCCCTGGTGGCCTCCATATGACATGGGACTGGGGAGCACTGCTGTCCGAGGTGTGTGAACCAGAGCAACTCCATCTTAAATAGGAGCTGGGTCAAATGAAGCTGAAACCTACTGGGCTGCGTTCCCAGACGGTTGAGGCATTCCTAAGCCACAGGACGAGGTAGGAGGTCGGCACCGAATACAGGTCATAAAGACCTTGCTGATAAAACAGGTTGCAGTAAAGGAGCCGGCCAAAACCCACCAAAACCAAGGTGGCCATGAGAGTGACCTCTGGTGGTCCTCACTGCTATACTCCCACTAATGCCATGACAGTCTACAAATGCCATGGCGACATCAGGAAGTTACTCTATATGGTCTAAAAAGGGTAGGCATGACTAATCCACCCCTGGTTTAGCATATCATCAATAAATAACCATAAAAAGGGGCAACCAGCCGGGTGCGGTGGCTCTCGCCTGTAATCCCAGCACTTTGGGAGGACGAGGTGGGCGGATCACCTGAGGTCGGGAGTTCGAGACCAGCCTAACCAACATAGAGAAATCCCGTCTCTACTAAAAATACAAAATTAGCCGGGCATGGTGGCCCATGCCCGTAATCCTAGCTACTCGGGAGGCTAGGGCAGGAGAATCGCTTGAACCCGGGAAGCAGAGGTTGCGGTGAGCTGAGATGGCGCCATTGCACTCCAGCCCGGGCAACAAGAACAAAACTCCACCTCAAATAAATAAATAAAATAAAATAAAATAAAATAAAAATGAAAAATAAAAAGGCAACCAGCAGCCCTCAGGGCTGCGCTGCCTATGGAGAAACCATTCTTTTATTCCTTCACTTTCTTTAAATAAACTTGCTTTCACTTTGCGTTGCCGACTCGCCCTGAATTCTTTCTTGCGCAAGATCCAAGAACCCTCTTCTGGGGTCTGGATCACAACCCCTTTCCTGTAACACTGGCACAGAAGCTGAGAGCAGGCCTCTAGGTTCCAATCCAGCCCCAGGTTGCCCTCTAGAGAAGCACCCACCTCCCCAGGCAGAAAGCCTTAGATCAGCGTGTGCCACACATGGCCCTGGGCGCTCTCCCACCTGGGTGGGGCAGAAGTCATCAGCATCCTGGAAGTAAAAGAGGCCTCCATGGTCAGGGTCCCATCCAGAGCGGAAGGGCAACAACAGGAACTTGTCAACCACGTGGGCTCGAAGTTCAGGGTCGCCTTTCCGAATGCAATGACGGAGCAGAAACCAGCCGGCTTCCAGTGCGTGGCCTGGTGAGGGTTGGAGTACGGAAGAGCGGGCTTGGGGTTGAGGGAGGGGACAGAGGGAGCAAAAGCCCTTGGCACCTCTCTGCTCCCTCCCTAACAGTGAGCAAGGCTCTGAGCTCCCTGGCCCTGGAAGCCTGCTCCTCTGCAGAAACCCCCAGCCTCCGGAAGCCCATCCTCTCTCCTCTGCCTCCTCAAGGCGTCCCCCCAGGCACTCCCACATCTGAAGCCCAGAACGCAAGGCTCGGTGTTCCCTTCCTCCTGGGTGGCCCCCAGCCTACCCTGCCCCTCACCTGGGTTCTGCTGTCTCCCCAGGCAGCCAGAAAGTTCCTTGCCATCCTCTGACACGTTCTCCAGCACAGCTTGTCCATCCCTCTACCGGGAAGGAGCAGAAGGGAGTGTTGCCTCCAGCCCTTTCACTCACCCAGCCACCCAACTAGGAAGACCCAGCCCCAGAAATCCCTTCCTCCCTCCCTCTCACCCAAGCCCCTGGACCTGCTGGCTTGGGTGGGCCAGGCTCAGAGGGGCATTTGAGGAGGGGCTGATTCACTCCCTTGGGCCTAGCAAGTTGTTTTTTCATTTTTTAGACAGAGTCTTGCTCTGTCACCCAGGCTGGAGTGCAGAGGCCACAATCTCGATTCACTACAACCTCCACCTCCTGGGTTCATGTAATTCTCCTGCCTCAGTCTCCCTAGTAGCTGGGATTACAGGCATGCATGCACCAGCACGCCCAGCTAATTTTTGTATTTTTAGTAGAGACAGGGTTTCACTATGTTGGCCAGGCTGGTCTCGAACTCCTGACCTCAAGTGATCCGCCCGCCTCAGCCTCCCAAAGTGCTGGGATTACAGCCAGGAGCCACCGAGTCCCGCCAGGGCCTAGGAAGTTGTAATCCTCGCTTCTGGCCTGATCCTCTCCAGCAGAGGAGGGTGAAACATTGAATGGGGACAGACGGTGGGTTTCACGGCCCAGAGGCCTGGTAGGGACTTGGGTGGGGCAGGGGTCTCCTTCTGTCAGGCCTTGCCTGGGGCTCCACACCCTCCCGCCAGCCTTCAGGCCCTCCACCTTCCCCAGGTGGGGACCTCCCCGAATCTCTGTCTCTCCAGGTGTGTCAAGCCCCAGGGCATCCAGGGGAGTGGGGAAGTGGAGGGCCTCCCACCACCCCAGCTCCCCAGGCATCCCCCACCTGCACGTGCTGCAGAATCCTCCGGGCGCACCAGTCCCCCAGCTCTGTGTATTTGCCCGCCAGCTCCTCATCTGCCTCCCCAAGCTGCTCTACCAGGTTCAGCAGCATCATGGGCACTGCCATGGGCTCCGCAGTCGGGGCCCCCTGGAGCTGGGGCCGGCCCAGTCCCGACGCGTCCTCCCGCACCCAGTGGACGATCTGATCCATCATCTCCACCGCTTCTGTCTGGGAGTACAGGAGGCGAGGGGAGGCCCAGGCTGAGGCTACATCCTGTCCCATCCCCCAGGACACAGCCCTGGGATGGGAGAGTCAATTCCTCTCCTGAATCCCAGAGACACCTTCACCCAGGGCCTACTCGGGGCCTGGCACCTGGTATCCAGTAGGGACCAGGCAGATGCGCCCACTCTGCCTTGGGGGCTCCCAGTCTGGGGGTGCAGTCCCTTCCAGGCTGTGGGGTCAAAGTCTGGAAGCACAGGGAGCCCAGGGAGGAGGGAGGGGCCTCTTCCCAGTTGGGGGCAGGGCACGGATAGGGCCCTCTCTGTCTGCGCCCCTGTGGGGGTAGGGGAGCGTTCAGAGGTGAAGGGGACTTGGCCCCACAGATGGGTCCATGGCAGTGGACTTGCGTAGTGAGTGGGAATGCATCAGGTGGCCATGGCAGGGTCCCAGGGTGGGGTCTTCAGGGGCACCGTCCTCTCACACACCTGGTACCGCACTTCACCTGTTGCCCTCCACAGCTCGTTCATGGCCATGGTGTAGAAACACTCGCTGAAGATGGTCCGCTGCACCTTGACCGGGCGGCCGTCCCGAGTCAGCACAAAGGCACACTTCTTGCCAGGAGGTGCCAGCCGGGCATAACGCAGCAAGAACTCACCACCTGGAGGTTGGGGGGTTGGCATGCCAGGAGTAAGGCCCGGACGCCCCGCACACACCACCCTTGAGCCTCCCCAGTCCATCCCTGCTTCCAGACCCCTCTAGGAACTCCGCACATGTGCCCTGCTGAGTAAACATGGCCAGAGTCACTGGGAGATGGGCAGGAAGGGAGCACCTGCTTTTGCTGCATTCAGAAGCTGAGAGTGGTGGAAGCGCTGGAAAGTGCGGTACAGGCGACAATACATCCACACCTGTGGGTACGGGAGGGAACGTGGCCTAAGCGGCCGGCTGGGGTGAGGTGGGGAGACCTTTGAGGCGATGGGCCGTGTGCCTGAAGCTTCCAGGCTGGGAACACCGTACCTGCCTCCCCTGCAGCCACACGTACTTGAGGTCATCGTACACCCGTCCCTCGCGGCTAAGGCACGTGAAGAAGCCCCTGTGGGAACGCGGGATTAGCAAAGTCTGGAAGGGGCCTTGCCAGCCCCTCCTGCCTCTCCGGGGTCAGCAAATCTGTGAGGTGCCTGAGAGTGAGGAGGGGCCTCAGGAAGGCCAAAAACCCTGCCGAGGACTCCAGAAGCCTCCGAGTACCCGTGCTCCTGGTCGTGGGAGTGCTCCACCCAGAACGCCACCACACGGTCCAGCTCCTGCCCCACGCGCTCCTTCCAGGCCTGCAGAGTCTCTCGCTCTTTCTCCATGTCCTAGGAGAACTGGGGCTTGAAGGCGCAGCCCCTGCATGGGACCTAGGCCCCCCAGCCTCGGAAACCAGCCCTCGGGGATCCCCCCACCTCTGCACGGGTCTTCAGACGTCACCATCCCCGGGACCCTCCAAGGCAGGACTCCCCGCACGCACCCCACCACTGGCCTGCCGCGCTCGGAGACCCTTGCTCATCCCTCCCTCTCCTCTAGGAAGCCAGACAGAGTTGGTCGCGGTCCCGTGACTGTCACTCAGCTGACAGAGCCGCGCCCGGCTCACCCACCCCCTCCTCTTCAGGTTCCGCTGGGCCTGGGGGCGGGGCTTTGAGGCCCCGCCCCCGCGCTTGTTCCTGCCGCGACCCTCCCCTAGAAAGGGCCAGTCCCGCCAGGGCCCCTGCTGGGTGCCCTGGTCTCAAGATCCTGCTTGGTGGGAAAAGCTGGGATGGCCGGACGGTCTGGGATGAGGGGGAAGGGGAAACGGGGCTGCCACCCACCCCGCCCTACACCAGCTACCTTTAAGGGAGCCCTGAGAGGGGCCCTAATGTGCCCTTCTAATGCGCCCCCTAATGTGTCAGGGGCCCAGGCAGGGCGGCTGAGGGCCTTGGCCCTACCAAGCCTGTAGGGCAGGGGTGCAGCAGGACAGGGAACAGCTAGTGGGCCTGAATGCAGGTCCCTCTGACCTGTCACCACATAGGGTAGACAAGAGGCAAGCTCTTTTTTTTTTTTTTTGACATAGTGTCCTGTCGCCCAGGTAGCTCACTGCAGCCTCGACCTGCCAGGCTCAAGCGATCTTCCCACCTCAGCCTCCTGAGTAGCTGGGACCACAGTTGTGTGCCACCACGCCTGGCCAATTTTTGTATTTTTAGTGGAGACAGGGTTTTGCAATGTTGCCCAGGCTGGTCTCGAACTCCTAAGCTCAAGCGATCCTCCTGCCTCAGCCACCCAAAGTGCTGGGATTACAGGCATGAGCCACCGCACCCAGCCTAGCAAATCCTCTCTTTTGAATCAGTTTGTCACCAACTACCTCAATAGTCAGTAATGGGCAGCCATTGGCGCTGACTTCTTTTTTCTGAGATGAAGTCTTGCTCTGTCACCCAGGCTGGAGTGCAGTGGCACAATCTTGGCTCACTGCAACCTCTGCTTCCCGGGTTTAAGCAGTTCTCCTGCCTCAGCCTCTGGAGTAGCTGGGGTTACAGGCGGTGCCACCACACTTGGATAATTTTTTTTTGTATTTTTAGTAGAGACAGGGTTTTGCCATGTTGGCCAGGCTGGTCTCAAACTCCTGACCTCAAGTGATCCACCTGCCTCGGCCTCCCAAAGTGCTGGGATTACAGGTGTGAGCCTCCGCACCCAGCCTCGGCACTGACTTCTTTACACAAGTGACACAGCTCTAAGGCCAGACAGTAACTGCAGGTGAGCCCACACCCCCCTTCTCTGGGCCTGTTTTCCAGCTGCCCAGATCTGTCTGTAGCTCTATGACTGACCCGATGATGCTACAAGGCAGCTGGGCTGAGCTGTTCCCTACCTTCCAGGCCAACAGCCCACAGAATGGTTCCAGCCTTTGGGCGTGGTGCTGCACTGCTGGTCTTTGATGCCACAGTGACTGTCTCAGTCCCTGCTGCAGGCTGACCCACCCAACCCCAAACAGTTCCCCTTCGGGGTGCTTGGTAATGAGGCTGATGCCCCTGGCAGCTGGGGAGGCATCCTCTGTGTGCTCACACCCACCCTCGGCCTTGGCTCATGCTCAGGGGATGAGCTTTGTGCCGAGCCGGGCTGTATCTACCTGCCCTGCTCACAGGCCCGTCATGTTCATGTCCAGCCTCCCTCCTGCCTCCCCAGGCTGAGTGGTGCCCTCAGACGGAAACTCGGTATTTTCAGATAAACACCAGAGGCATGACTGATGTGGCCCTTGCCTTCTGGAGTGTGATGCAGCCGCGGTGAGACAGGTGAGCTGAAGGAAGGCAGAGGGTGGGTATGCCCGCAGGTGCCAGCTACAGGAGTGGGGTGGGAAGAACCCTTGTACCACCCCCACCAGGCAAAGCACCCAAAAAGTCATTTGCCAAAGGTATGGCAAATCCGCAAGTCCCCTTGGTTCTGGGGCCAGCCCCATGTGGACCCTGGCCTCCACCAGCCCCAGCCATGACTCCTACCACTCTGCTCTAAAGGACACTTTCCCACCCCTCTCCTTAGGCCTCTGCCAGGCTAGGCTCCAAGGCAGGTCACAGTTGCTGCAGTGGGTAAGACAGAGCCATGGCTCCTGGTGTCAAGCCCTGGCCCGTCTGCTTTCCCCACCCCCACATGGCACAGCACACCCCACATGACAGAGGCTTCCCAGAAGAGGTCGCATTCGACAGGGCCTTGCACACACACCCATGCCACAGGTGGAGACGTGGAGGCTTTTGTTACTCGGGGAGCTTCTGGTAGCAGAGTGCCTGGGTACTCTGAAGAAGGTTGGGCAGTAGAGGTGTGTGGGGGAAACAAAGGCAGGAGGCGGGGGCTTTGAGGGGGCAGGAATACAGGTGCACCAGGAGCACCAGGCCCCAGAAGCGGGATGTCACTCCCCTCGGACTCGCCTAGGTCTATGCTGCTCTGGCCGCCTTGCCTTGGGGCTTTCTGGGCCTCCTGGTACAAATTCAGCCCACAGGATCCCAGCTGTCCCACCAACCCAGCCACTAGGTGGTCAGTCTGGATCACAAGCTCTGCTTCTTCCCCTTGGGGGCATGGCTCACATGTAAGAGGAAGCCAGAAGAAGGGATCCACCTCTGCAGTACCCATGGTGTACTTGACTCAGCCCACCTACCCCCAACCCACCCGAGGCGGCTGCCGCTGGTGACCTGCCAGGCCTTTGCCCCATCCTATTCTCTAGTGTAGGAGGGGAGGGAGGGAGATCTGGCCCCAGACACAGGAACTCAGCAGCAGCTGCCGAAGGGATCCTTTGGCCCTTGCCCTGCAAGGCAGCTGCCAAGCAACCTGCTGGAACCTGGTCCGACTTGGTCCAAAGACCGCAGGCCACAGCAGGGGCCTCACTCTGGGGCCTTCCACACTTTCACCAGAGCTCAAGTTCCCCTCCAGGGGGCTCCCGTGAGCCTAGGGCAGGTCTCAGCCTTCCTGCTCAGGCCTCCTGTGAGGATGCCGGGACACAGTGAGACACCTAGTGGTTATTTCAAAAAAAGTCTTTTAATTGTTCAAAATAGCACAAAACGACATCGCACTATGGTAATATTGAGTCACAGGGGTTACTCTACAATAGTGAACGGTGTACTCTCCTCAGAAACAAATCAATAGGCGCGCGAGAGAAGGGATGGGGTAAAACAACAGGACCAGGTGAGTGGGCTCCAAGGTGACTAAACGTGACATTTTCCACAGCGAAATATACTATAATACAACAAACCAGAGGTCCTAGAGGACACAGGCTGCTGCATCTCCAGGCAGAGGTCAGTGGGGGCAGGGCTGGAAAGATTGGCTGCTCAGTTTAAATCCTTCTGACTTGCTGGCAAGCCTTGCTCCTCGACGGAAGTTCAGGGTCGGGGGCAGAAAACTCCACACAGATCCCCCAGCCATGGAGGCTGGCCTGGGTTCCAAGCTGCACAGCTGCTGCTGGCGGCCTGCTCCACTGCCCTAGCCTCCCTTGTGGGTGACACTACAGTTGCCCTCCTGGACTGCCTCCAAGAACGCCTGGTTCCCCTCCATTCTCCACTTCCATGACAATTTGGGGGAGGTGGAGCAGTGCCTGCGGAAAGCAGCAGCCCTGTGTGGGAGGCGGTGCCGGGGGTGCTTAGGGAGGGGGCGTGGGGAGAGCTGGGAACGCAGGACAAGGAGGCCCCAGCCCTCCCTCAAGCTCCCCCGGCCTCGGCACTATAGATGCAGAGTGATCGCCCATGAGGAATGAGCTGTCCTTCCTTTGTTCCAGCGGCCTGAGGACAGGCAAAAGGGCAGAGGGCAGGGGCCAGCAACAGGAAGTTGGGCTGGGTGGCAAACAGCACGCCCCACGTAGCAGATTTCACACCTCTCCTGCCCTGGCTGGCCCCAGCTTTTCCTCCAGAAAGATCCCTGCCAAGAAAAAAATAAAAAAACAAAAACAAAACAAAAAACAAAAAAACAAACAAAAAAAGATTACACATTCTGTACACAGCTAACAACAAGAAAAAAGGGACAAAACCCCACACGCTAAAATTACAATGAAAGTGTGAACTTCACCAATTTCAACCTAAAAAACACAACAAATGCAGCAGTTGGCAGTGCGGCCTGCAGGGAGGTCTGCACAGGCGCTGCCTAGGCCGCCGCGGGGCTCCTTGCCCCTTTTTTCTTTTTCCTTCTTTGCTTTTTTAAAATGGGAAAGAAGAGGGGGAGGGTAGAAGAGGTGGGAGCACAAAGGCCTCTGAGAAAATGTGTAAGCTTCCTGTGGGGTCACTGAGCAGGGCGGGCCGGGGGAGTCTGAGGAAGGGAAGTTAGGTGACTGGAAACACAGGGGAAGAAAAGAAAACAGAACCAGACACCCAGGCCAGGGTGCTGGGAAAGCCACTCTGGGGAAGGCCAAGAGGGGGGCCTTTCCTCACTCCATGCCCGCCCCTGACCTGGCCCTCAGGAACGCACAGCCTGGGAGGGCGGAGCTGGCTGTCCTCAGCTCCGCCTTCCCTCCCCGCAAAGGTCTCTCCCCAGGGTGGGCAGCAGCAGGGAGGAAAGGAAGCGCACTCCTCTCTCTGCTTTCCCATCTGCCTCTGCTTCCTCCCAACAGCAATGGTAAAATGTGCTTTCTTTAGATTATTTTAAAAACAGAGAGAAAGAGAAAGGGGAGAGGAGTGAACAGCGGCTCGCGAGGGTGAAGTGCGAATGCCAGGACGGGGCGGGAGGGATGGGCCCTGGTGGGTGTTCCTGAAGCAGGGGGTTCTGGAGAAGAATCCAGGGGCTGGTCAGCTTCCTCTCACTGACCATCGGCCTTAGATTTCTTTGGAGCAGATTTCCTTGGAAGGCAAAAAAAGGAAAGAGAAAGTTAGTGTGGGTCCCGCACCACTGGAGGCCCTGCCAGTGCAGGGCCTGGTATGGGGCCATTATGGGCCCCCAGTCATTTGACGAGAGGCTGAGCCCAGCTACTTCCACCCCCCAGGCTCGAAGGTTCCTGAAAGGGGCTTCCTGCTTACATTTCTGGAGAGGACATGGGCCGCTTGTTGGCCGGCTTGGTGCCAGAGCTGTCTTTACTGGTTTCTGGAAGGAAAGAGAGAGATGGGTGAGCAGCACTGTAACAGAACAAGAGCAAGGAACACATGCGCCCTGCCCGCCCGCAGAGCCTCTTGGTGCCACATGGCATGACCAGCAGCTGGCAAGGGTGGGGCACCTGCCCTGTGGGTGGTCACCTTTTACGCCACACCTTGGGACCAGAACACACCATCACTCACTCCCCTCTGGACGTAGGTTAGAAACCCACTCAGCTCAGCTCAGCTTCCACCTCTCACTGTCCTCCCATGTCCCAGAGCCCAGGGGAGCTGGAGTAGGAGCATGACCTGACAGGCTGGCCTCCACCCTTCACCAGCTGCACTCCAGGGACGTGGGACATGCTGTTTTCAGGCCTGGAAACCTACACTTTCATACCAGCTCTCTCACTGCTTGTCCCCTCAAACATCCTGAGGCAGTGTCCCCTGCACCTCCAGGCTGGGAGCTGGGTCCCCTGCTCCACTCGATGGCCGCCCCCATGGGGGGCTGTGTGCACACCAAAGGAAGCAGGGAGACACCGCACATGGGAAGAAATCTCAGGTGGTGACAGTTCCTCCTGCTGCACCCAGCTTCCTGTGCCTTCCCTAGAAGCTGCCTGAGGAGTCCCACAAAGGACACTCACCCTGCAGCCACCTCACTTGTGTGGCCGGGCCATAGCCCTTCTCATTGCGGGCGGCGATGCGGAAGATGATGGCGGGCTTGGTGGTGTAGTCGATATGGGCGTTGGAGAGGCTGGAGGACTGCACCAGGCAGGAGGGGCTGGGCCCACAGTACACCCGCATGAAGGCCAGCTGGGCCGGGGTGGAGCTCTTGAGCTCGCCCCCAGCCTGTGAGCTCTGGATGGCCAGGTACACCGAGTACTCGATGATCTTGCCGGAGGTCACAGAGGGTGGCTCCCAGGTGAGGTGAGCACCGTCCGGACTCTAGAACCCAGGGGGTCAGGTCAACAACAGAACAGGCTAGAAGCTTCCATAACTGACTGATCATGGTTCCCATAAGCCATTTTCTAACACAGTAGAGATATTCCATGTCGTAGTTCAAGGGGCTTCAAAGAGATCTTCCCCCAAGTGGAAGGACTAAGACAAACTGGGACTCAAAACCTAGCCCTCCTATCCCTCCCCGGCCACCTCATGTGCAGGAACCAACCAGGGACAGACGGCCACCTGATGGCAAGACTCACTTTGCTGATTTTAATGGCACAAGGGGCCCCTGGGAAACCAGGCAGACACGTCTTAAAGGCTGAGATTTCGCTGAAGGGCCCCCGGCCACAGGCATTGATTCCGGCAACACGAAACTTATAGGCTGTGCCTGGCTGCAGCTCCTGCTTCTTCAGCTGGTTATAGTCGGGGACGGTGCCCGAATCATCCTGGGAAGAGAGGAGTGGCATGAACTCCACTGTGGAGAAGGCAGCTCTGAGCCACCCCAGGAACGTTGCAGGTCCATGGTGATTACGGGCCAGAGGGAAAAGAGGTCAGCGGTGGCTGGCCCCTCACAGCAAGGAGGGATGTGGCAAGGCTGACTGTGGCCAGGTACTGGAGGGAAGGAACCAAAGCTCTCCTTTTCTGCTGCTTCAGGGGGGATGGTCTCTGCCCACCTTCCTCAGGCTTCCTGGCTACTCAGCTTGGCCCAAAGATGGAAGAGTTTCCTGTAAGCCCCGCTCAGGGCGGTGGAGTCAAGACTCACCCACTTGAGGACATCAGCACCTGGGGACACTTACGTCTGATGGGACAGCATCATCTGGTGGCAGGAAATAGTGTGTCACCATTACATTGGTGCCCTTAATGACCCCTACATCAAACCACTGGTTCTCCTTCTTCATGGGGGCTTTGCTGGGTGGGGGTGGCAGGTCTGGCTTCTGGAAGACAGAATCAGTGCGACGAGAGCAGGCCTTCAGTACCCAGAGGAAGTGCTGCCCCCCAGGCCCTGGCCTCAGGAGCCCCAACACACCCGACTCACCACACCCAGGGTCTCGATGCCATTGGCCACTTCAGTCAGGGTAGCTGCAGCCTGCAGCTTGGCTGGGCTGGCCACCACAACCGGCTGGGGGGCCACAAATGTGTTGGATGGGGCTAGGCCTGGGAAGAAAGAAGGTGTCAGCAGGAAAGACTCTGGAGACCTGGCTCCCAAGTGGGACCGAGCCTCCCATCCTGCCCTCACCTCCCTGGGTGCCCCTACCACCCCAGCACCAATGTGCCCTCAGTCGCTTACTCTCAGTGGCCGTTGAGGGCAGCAGCGCCACAGTGCTGGGGACTGTGCCGGCGAGCTCATTGAGGCAGTTGCTCTCAATGGCCGGGTCGTTGAGACTGTCGGCAGGGGCCAGGGCCTCAGTGGGGAGGTGGTGATGCTGCTGCTGGGCCTGGGCCTCCTGCAGCTGCTGCTGCTGCACCAGGGCAGCCAGCTCCTGCTGTGTCAGCACAATGGGGATGGTGGTGGCCTGGCCCTCCTGACCCTCGGCTGACAGGTGCCCCAGCTCTGCCTGCGTCACGGTTGCTGCTGCCTCGGAGGTGTCCATAGGCTCGCCAGTGCCTGCTCCAGGGTGGAGAGAAACACTACTCACTAGGAAGGCTGGCTGCAAGCGGGCAGCCCGGGCGGAGGCCCCCAGAGCCTGTCCCAGAGACCCTGTTCACCTCCCACTGTGCTCCACTGTAGGCTAAGCCCTGGCTGAGGGGCCCTGTCTGTTTCCCGGGCGCTAACCCCGGCTAGCCTGTCTTACATGGCAGTCCCTACTACCTGGTCTGCCTGGGGTCCCGTACCTGTCCTGCCCATCACATCTGGCTCATGCCACCCTCGAGGGAAATGGGCTCCTCTTCCCGGGATGTCTCCATAGCCTACTGCTCCCCCAAGGTGGCACCAGTGCTCACCCATGACGGCCTGCTGCGCGGCCTGGAGCACCGCCTGGATGGCCAGGGCCTGGGCTTCCTCCGTGGCTGCGGCCTGGGCGGCTGCTTCTGCAGCGGCAGTCACTGCCAGCTCCTCAGGGGTGAGCCCCGTTACCATGAGGGTGGTGGTGCCAGCTTGGGCCTCGGCCATTAGCTCTTGGGGAAGTGATAACTGGTCTACTTCGGACTGCGCAGGTGGGGTTGGCTGGACCACCACGGTGGCCACCACCGCAGAGCTGGCAGACTCCTGGCCCGAGGATGGCTCCCCTGTGCTGCTCAGATCCACGGCGGCTGGGAGCTCAGGGGTCTGGGAGGCTGACAGGACCTCAGTGGACTCCCCCATCAGGGCTGTGGAAGCCGACTGTAGAAGCTGCCGTGGCGGCAGCTGCTGGCGAGGCCCTGGTGACACCTGGAGTTCCTCTGGGGGCTGCAGGATGTCAACAGCAGAGAAGGGCATGTCAGAAGTTTCTGTGTTGGCTATGGTCACTGTTATTTTGGCCGGGATGGGGACTTCAGTAGTCAGAGCCCTTGGGGCAGTCTCAGTCATTGATGAAATCTTCTAGAAAGGGAGAGAAGCCCCTGTCAGAGGGGAGGAGAGGGGCCAGAGCCAGGCAGCAGGGCTGAGAAGCAAGCCAGCCTTCACCTTTCCTTGTGGGCCTAAGTTTTCATTCTTGATGGGCCAGCTCGAGCCCATGTTATATAGGGAGGGAACAGTGGTTCTCTGAGCAGCATGAGGACAAAGGCCCTTGAGATCCCCAGTCAGGTTTAACCTGTCCTCAGTCGTCCTGGCCTGGACAAATAGGCACTCAGATCCCCACGTCTTATACAGACTGCGGTGAAGTGACACGCGATGGGAACCAGTCACAGAAATAAAAGCGCTCCAGGGATGTGGGGGACGGTGAGGCTCCTGCCTCCTGCCACAGCAGGCACCGAGGCTGCCCTTTTATGGTCCGGAAAAGGGACCAGGAGCGGCCCCATGCCTGGTACAAGAGCGACATCTGGTGTCTAAGTGTGGAACTGCACGGGCGTAGGCGAGGAAGGCGGGGAGGAAAACGGCCCCCTGGGCTCTTACCGGCACGGAGGGGCCCGGGACCGGCGTGGACTGCGTCACAGTGGTCACAGCCCGCGTCAGTGTGGAGGACACAGTTGTTGTGATGGCACTGGAGCTGGTGATGTTCACGCCGTCGCCCTGGGTGCTCTCCACCTCTCCCTGATCGCTGGCAGCGGGTGGGGGGTCTGTGGGGGGCGACAGGCAGGTGGCTGCTCAGCAGAAACCCCCCGGGCCTGCACTTGGCTTGACCACCACAGACTTCCTCTGCCACCAAGGGGAGGGCCAGAGAGTGCAGGACGGGCTCCTGGAGACCTCCGTCTGCTTCAGGTATAGCCAGGATGCCCCAGCCCACCCCACTGGTAAATTGGGCACCAAGGAGCCTGACTGGTAGACTCTGGATGGATCCCCGCCACCGCTGTCTTGGCCTCTCGGCCTGGGGGGCTGGGACACCATAAAAGCCAAGCTACCTGCCTTCACTCACCTTGGTTTGAGCTCATGTTGGAAGTGACAGTGGTGGCCGTGTGAGTGGTGCCCGTCTCGTGGGTCTCACAGGGGGGGTTGGAGCACACCCTCTGCGTTGGGAAAGGAGCCAGCAGCGCGGTGCCAGCCTGGGGGGTGACGTTGGGTGCCGCCGCCACCTCTAGACCAGACTCCAGGGTCCTGTGGGAAGAAGTGGCGTCGGGAAGCAGGGCGCCCACGCTGACTGACATGGTGGTGCCGGTGGAAGTGGTCTGGTGTGTCTCACAGGGGTGACCAGCAGGGGGCTGTTGCCCACCCTCGGGCTGGCCCGTGCCCCCGTTTGAAGTGGCGGTGGTGGCTGTGTGGGTGGTGCCCGTCTCGTGGGTTTCGCATGGTGGGTTGGAGCACACCCTCTGGGCGCTGCCTGCATTCGAGGTAGTGGCGGTGTTGGTGGTGCCTGTCTCGTGGGTCTCACATGGTGGGTTGGAGCAGACTTGGGTCACGGTAGCCGAGGGGCACAGCAGTGCCTCCAGGGCCGTCACAGTCACCGTGGTGCTAGGTGAGCCACCCTGGAGGCTCTCGCATGCAGGTGCCGTGCGGGGCTCCCCAGCACCCATGCTGGAACGGGCCATGGCAGCGGTGTTGGCCACATGGCTGTGGCGCCCCGTGGGCAGGTCCTTGCTGCCTGGGCTGCTCAGCCTGACTTTGCTACTCAGAGGGGCCAACTGCACAAAAGCAGGGCCACGGCCCCCAGGTTCCCGTGCCACGCTTGGCCCAAGGAGTGGGCCGGCCGAGCACGGGGCCCCGGTGGCCATCACAGTCATGGTGGTGCTGGTCGTGCTGGTCTGGCGGGTTTGGCACTGGGGCTTAGAGCCCTGAGCTGCCTCCAGCGCCCCAGTGGCCACACTGATCCGGATCACGGCAGGGGTGCCGGCTGCACAGGCCCGACGGGCATCTCGCTGGTGGTTGGCACCGACACTTGACATGGCTGTAGTGGCAGTGTTGGTGGTGCCCGTCTCATGGGTCTCGCAGGGTGGGTTTGAGCAGCCATGCTGCCCGGCCATGTTGGAGGTGGCGGTGGTGGCGGTGCTGGTGGTGCCCGTCTCGTGGGTCTCACAGGGTGGGTTTGAGCAGACTCGAACCACACTACCATTCTGCTGCCCCACAGTCGAGGTCACAAGAGAAGCAGCTGCCTCCTGTCTGTCACAGACGAACTGCACTTGGGTGGGCTGGGGGTGTCCCCCAAGGTTAGCCACAACAGTGGTGGTGGCTGTGTTGGTGGTGCCAGTCTCGTGGGTCTCACAGGGTGGGTTGGAGCACACCAAGGTGACAGTACCAGGCTGCACATCACCCTGGCCTGAGTCGGCGATGGTGACTGTGGCAGTGGGCTGTTCTGTAGTCGGGGAGGCCAGAATGGACACAGGGAGGTCGTGCACAGGCTGAGCCTCCACCCCACTGGGTGCCGTGATCAGAGTTACCTGGGTGGGCTGGGACACGGGCTGGGGAGACATACAAGGAAGAGAGTTAGTGCCACAGCTGGCTGTCTGCCTGTCCCTCCCACTGTCCTGTACTGTCACCGCACAGGCTGGGACCACTGACCACTTCTCAATGGCCCTGGCAAACGTAAGACCCACTTGCCCCTGCCCCCAAGACACTGACTTGCTCAGACGCCAAGGAAGAGGCACCACTTTGCCTCAAAGGCAGCTAGGATGAGGAAGAGGCTGTGGGGACAGGGCAAGGGGAAGGCAGGAGCCTGGCTGGAGTCAAGTCCTTTGTCAGAGAATGGAAATCTCCCTCAGTGCTCAAAGGCCAACAACATGTTTCACCGTTTTCCTTAATACATATGAAGAGAACACCGCACACACGTGCAGACGAGCTGTGGTGTCCTCTAGAACACAGCGAGAGGAAGAACTCGGTGTTCAAACAACAGGCATGGCCAAAACATGACGGCCAAACCACGGACTATGACACAGGGACCATGTGACACCAGGAAAAATACCCCAGGTGAGGAAAGGCCCGTCATGGCTGTGCCCGGCAGCAGTGCGACACCAGGAAGGAAAGGCCTGTGGCTGGACGGTGTGAGCCTCATGTGCTTCCGCTTGTGTGGGGTCCCTCGCCCACACGTGCCCTCAGGCCCTGCCCTACCTGCATGGTGATGGTTGGGGTCGTGAGCCCGCCTGCCGCTGTCAGCGTGGTCTGTGCGGCAGACACAGTGATGGCAGTGGGGTTGATCACCTGGCTTGAGAGGGTGGCGATGGTACCCAAGGTGGTGATGGGCGTGGCCAGGGAAGCACTGGTGCTGTGGCCCCCCGCCCCGGCAAGGCTGGTGGAGACTGTGCCTGTCACTGTGCCTAGGGTCGTGACACCTAAAGGAAAGGAGGCAGAGTTGGGCCAAGGCTGCTGCTGTCTCCTTCCCAGCGGCTCCTCCCACACAGGCTGGGGCACTCTGGAGCTGCTTGCACAGACGGCTCGGGAGAGAGCAGCTGCTGTGCCCCCCAGCTGTGCCACAGGGATTGGAGGCCAGCCTGCTTCATCATAATCTAGGGGCAGCAGGGGCCCTGGCCTGTGGGTACACACCTGTGGTGCCTTTCACAACCAATGTGGTGACAGCTGGCTTGACAGCGGAGACGGTGACGGGTGTGACTAGGCGAACACCCCCCATGGGCACAGTGCGGAGAATGGTGCCTGGCTGTCCCGGGGCCCCCTTAAGCACCACCTGGAACACCAGAGGAAAGTGCCAACAACGTCACCACCAGGCTGGTGGATGCCGCCAACGCTGCCCCTCCCAGGCCCGTCGGGAGGACCTGCGTGGCATGCTGGGGTGGACTACACTAGGACGAGACGGCTGGGGGTGCCTCACCTGCGTCACTCCCTGCTGCCCATGACCAGTGGCAATTTTGGGGACAGCAGTGATGATTTTGGCAGGTGCTCCAGTTCCTGAAGTCATCACCTTGGTGGTGATGATGGTGATGGGGGACTTGATGCCAGGACTGCTGGTCACACCTGGATGGGAGAGTGGGGGCCCAGGGAAGACAGGTTCTGTGAGGGCTGCCCCTGCTGCCCCTAGATTATAATGACGACCCACAAGTCACAGTCATAGCCCGGCCCATCTCCCCACCAACCTTAGACACCAAAGGCGGCAAGGAGAAGGTAGAAAAGGGTAAACTAAACGGAAACACAGCATGCCTCATAACCCAGACTCCATTTCCCCTCCAGCGAGGACTTGCAGACATCCGTATGTCGGGGGAGGCCCCTACCTGTGGCGCCCGCCTGGGTAATGATGGCCGACATGGGGATGGTTTTGATGATGGTGGTCGTGCCGGGCTTGGTGGTACTGGGGGAGACGCTACTGATGCCCAGGATGGTGGGCTTGGTCCCCGCCCCACTGGCCTGCGTGGTAGTGATGATGGTGGTGGGCTTGCCATCTGCTGAGGTCACCAGCTTCAGGATTGTTCCCGCTGGCAGAGGCCCTTTGGTCTGAAAGGGGGAAGCAGGTGCATGAGCCGGCATCACTGCCAGAATGGGAAGTGTGGTCTGGCTACTCTCCACTGGCAGCCTTGGTGGGTCAGGGAATGTTCTGGAGGCTGTGGGCGAGGGGACTGAGCGGCAGAACTTTCTGAGCCATGTGTGCTCATGGGATCTTCCATGGGCAGGGACGCGAGTTCTTCCTGTGGCCTGGCACCCAGGCCCCCACTCTTGCGTATGTGTAGAGACTGAGAGCTCACCTGGATGATCTGAGTCACAGGACCCGTGGACGCCTGGCCTGTGACTGCTGAAGTCTGAACTGGTTTGGTCTGGACCACCGACATCACTTTGCCCAGATTGGAAATCTAAAAAGGAAGGGATGGAGCAGGGAGTGATCTGGAAACCAAACAAGGGCATGGCCTGGCTGAGACTCTCCTGGAGCTGGCCCAGGGCAGCCAGTCGCCACTGGCAGTGGCTGTAGCCTGGCAGCACCCATCACTCACCAGAGCGCTGCCTCCTGGGACAGAGATGGGGCTCTTCACCAGGGTGATGGTCTTGGTGACCCCACCCACGACTGTGGTCACCACCTGGGCTTGCTGGGCCACTGTCACGGTGCCTGACTTGTGCACTGTGATGATAGGGCGCGTAGACGTGTTGGTGGCGGAGGAAACCGATGTCCCCACCTGGGCAGCTGCAGTCTTCAGCATGCGAGTGGCAGGGTTGCTCACCTGGAGGAGGCAGAGACGAGTGATGGGCCAGGCAGAGAGAGATGGGGAAACCACCTGAGAGGTCCACAGCGGGCCCACAGCTCCTGCCTCAACACTCACCTTCCTCCTCCTCCGGGTCCCAAGCCCAAGAACAGCTTGGTTCCCCCTTCCTTTAACAGGCAAGGGAGGAGGCTGAGCCCGCAGGTCTCGCCTGAGGTGGTGATGCCCTTAATGGAGACAGCTTATTCTGCAGCCCATGGTCCAACGGCTAGCTCTAAAGAGCCCGGAGGGAATGACTATGCTTGTTTGATCACAGCGATAAGCCCCGGAAGACACTCACCATGACTGGCGAGGAGGCCACCTTCACAGTGGCTGGGAGGGTGGTAGTGCCAGGCGTCACAGCCATGGTCTTCACGATGGTGGTGCCCGCTGGGACACTCAGCACTGTGGGTGCCGAGGAAGGGGGGATCTTCTGGGTGGCAGCAGCCGCAGCGGCCAGTGCGGCCATCCCACTCATCTGTGGGCTACTGCCAATCACCTGCAGCGGGCACAGGCATGTGAGGCCAGGTCACAGGTGCCACCTACCTCCCTGCTTGGTGGACCTCAACGGAACCTGCCCAGGGGTTCAGCCCTGCTCTGGGGAGCCTCATCCCGCCAGCATGGCTCAGCTTTCTCTACTGCCAGACCCTGCTCTCCTGGGCCCAGACACAGAGAGCTTCCACCATCGACCGTGCACGGCAACCCCCGCGGCAAGAGGCGGCTGGGAGCTCTGGATCCTTTCTAAAGACCAGAGTCAGGTCCAGTTCATTCTCATTGGCCTGTGGCAAGCCCAGCTGGCTAGATCCTCCTCTCAGGCTGCAGGGCAAGAAAGTCCACGTGGCAAATGCCCTTAGGCCTTCTAAGCATTCACTTATTAATTCCCACCACGACCTCACAGGAGCGCTGTCCCGTCTGCACGTCCCAGGAGAGAAAGGCGTGAGGTGCGTGGTGCCAGAGCCTGAGAGGGATGTGAACCCCTCAGTACACTTGCACCTTAGTCCACTGGATCAGCAGGAAGTCCCACCCGCCCCAGTGACCACTCCTCACCGTCCCCTGGGCACTCTGCGTTGGCACAACCATCCGCACTCCGGCGGGCAGGGAAGTCACGGTGACAGGGGCTTTCCCGGCCTGGCTGGTAGGTCGCATGGTGACCAATGGAGTTCCTGTTGTAGCCTGAGGACCGGTCACTTTGAGAACAGCAGGGACACCTGATGAGAGAAGGGGCCAGCTGTCAGCCATCACCTTCTGCATGACGTCCCTAGTCCCTAGCCCCTTTGCCGAGGCTCAGCAGGCAGCCCTGAGCCACTTCTGTTGGCCTGCTTGTGTGGGAGTCTGGCTCTTCCCTGTGCCCTGAGGGTGATCATCTCCACAGGCGGGGCCAGTCTTTAGCATCCCCCCACAACCCTTGGAGACGAGCCCAAAGCTCCCGGCTGCTGGCCTGCTGTCTAGGCTGCTGCCTCGCAGCCCCTACTTGGCCACTGCCTCTCCCTGGAGGCCAGCCCCCTACTTTCAAATGTCCCTGGTCCCCTGGCTCACCTTGAGTCCTGGCTGCAGTGGGCACAGAAATGGAGCTGCCAGGCACCGTCGGCAAGACCTGGATGGTGGTGGTGGTCGGGGGCGCGGGGGCAGCCTGGGGCAGGAGCGTGATGCCTACTTGGGTCAGCGGCTGCACAGCAGGTGCGGCTGCTGCTGGGGCAGGGCTCTTGGGAGGGTTGGCAGGCACAGATGGGACTGGATTGGGTGTAGGGGAGGTGGCAGTAGCGGCCGTGGCAGGAATGTCATATTTCTGGAGCTGGAGAAGGTAGCTGTCGGCTGTTGCCACTGCCCCCCAGCTCACCTCCAGGGAGTTGGTGTTGGCGCGTACCAGCTGTACTCGGGCTGGGGGTGGTGGCTTTTCTGTGGGAGAACGCAGTTGGTGAGAAGGGGTGGGAGGCTGCGGGAGGAGGGGGGTCGCCTGGGCTGGGCCTACCTGTCTCTAGGTACCAGAGGTCCTTGCAGCAGACCTGGTTGTTCCAGGCCTTGCGGTAGCCGTCACGCCCACTCCAAATGTACAAGCGAGTGTTGATGGCGACTGCGCAGTGGCCAGCCCGAGCGCGGGGGATGTTGTCCTCCAGTGTATCCATCAGGATGGTCTCCCAGGCCATGGTATCTGGGGGAGGGCAGACAGGGGAGGTCAGCGGGGAGGATGAAGGAAACCCGCCACCCCTGATTACCCTTGGTTCTTTTGTTGTCAAGGATGGGAATTAAAATCGAGAAGTTATTGGATTATTACATTAAAACAACAAAACAAAGAAACCCTTTGTGGCAAAAAGCAACACAAAAAATAAAATTACAAACCACCAATGGCCAAGAAAACCATGAGAAACACAGTCAGAGGTTTACCTCCTTGCCCATTAAGGAACACTACAACTCACAGAAAGAGACAGCAATGGGTAAGGCGGTTTAGGGAAAACGTGATAGAAAAATCTTAAGAAAAAACACACACCCCCACGCAGAAGAAATCTAAACTTCAGCCACTGGTGCCAGGGATTTTGATTTTTGGGCCTGCAGCAGCTGGGGCTCAAGGTGACCCAGAGGGGAGCTTCGGCCACCCATCAGGCTTGGCAAAGAGTGGCCTGACCATTCCGTGAGGGCACCACCAGAGGTGCCTATGTGGGCACAGCCTCTGTGCAGGGCAGTTCAGATGCATCGGACAGCAACCGTACTTCTAGGTTTTCATCCCTAGGATATACACTTGCACACGGGTGGAGATGGTGCAAGGATACTCACGGAGCGGCGCCTGTACAAGTTACAGCAGCACAACCACAACTCGAAGGAGGCTGCTGCGGGGCAGAGATGTGGAGTGATCTCCAAGATACGGCGGATGAGAAAGGCCAGGTGCGGCCCTGCGTGCGCCAGGCTGCCATTGTTTGTTTCTAAAGGGACCTATAGCTAATGCTTGGATATGAAGAGCCCCTGCAGGGTGGACAGGAAACCACCGACATGGCTGCCTCTGAGAAGCAGAACCAGGAGGAAGGAGGAAGGCCCTGCGCTGTAGAGGCTTTTGCACTTTTGGATGTTAGGCCATTTGGATGGAGAGCTCATTCAAAAAACTCAGAGGCAGAACATTGCTTCAGAGAGCTCTGCCCAATGGATCCTTCCAGTGGATTCGAAAGGGAGCCGCGGGCTCAGCTTGCTCCCCGCACACCCCACACAGCTCTTAGGCTGGGAAGGGCCGGCCTCCTGCAGCCTCCCACAGGCCACTTGGAGCCCGAGGAGGCCATACCCAGGTTGAGACAAGCCAGCGTGTTGGTACACTTCCACTCCTTCTCGTGTGTGGCCACTTTGACGTCATCCATGACGAGAGGCACCCAGCCACCAAACACGTACATTCTGGGAGTGAGGAGGGAAGAGTGGGAAAGGATTGTAGAGTTGGTGCCAAGCTAGAGGCCACCTCTGCTACCCCAGTTCTAGAGCTTGGTCCTCTGGCTCTCCCCAGGAGAGTCCCCAAGGATGCATGAAGCCTCCTGACGTGGCCCTCTCCTGCCTGGTGGCTCAGCCCTCAGGAGAACTGTGTCACCTCTACCACACAAAAGTGCCATTCGGCTCATTTAAAGCTCACCTTCCTGTCCACAGTTCCTAGGTTCCCTTTAGGACCTGGGCATTCACAAAGACACCCAGGTGCTTGCACAGAGGACCTATAACACTCTGCACCCGATGGGGTGGAGCCTCACAGGCCCAGGGAGGGTCTCAGACTCAGCTTGTGTGTGGCCCTCTCCCCCCTGAATCTGTCTTTCCTTGGTCCCCCAGGGTCGTAATGGAAAAATAGGGCTGCTGAATGCCAGCCCAGCCAGAAAGAGGCATCCTCAAGCCTTAGGGTCTGACAGGACAAAACTGAGTGAGAGCCCTTCGGGGGAGGGGCCACGCCAGTCTAGAGAGGAGAGACGCAGGCGAGCAGCCACTCACTTATTTCCGATGGTGGTTGCCGAGTGGAGACTGCGAGGAAGAGGCGCCACCCCGCTGAGACTGGGCTTATTCCACGTCAATGTGTCTGCAGAGAGACGGAGGAGAAAGGATTACACAAGCTAGACTGCACACAGGCCATTCCCTGGATTCAAGCTAGCTCAGGAAGGTAGGATCTGTCTCAGTGAGAGAATTCCATCCCTGGCTTCCCTACAGCCCATGGCAGGCCCTCTGATTGTTGTCATGGTAGCTAGATTCCCGTGTTACCCAGGCGGTTTTGACCAGCCTAGCAATTGCGCTCCTTCAGCACATCCTGAGCACCTGCCTTGAGCCAGCACTGCACTCTGTGCTGGGGGAGGAGTGGTGAGCGCACCCTGAACTCTCCATGAAATATGTTCATTGCCATAACCACCTTAGGCTACAGACATTTTGGCAAACACTGTTGGAAATTTCTCTCACAGGAAACTGTTTCTATGGAGTGCCGACTCTGATCTATAGGACAACGTCGGCATCTCCTCTCTCCCAGCGGAAGAGGCCTCCGGAGATCCACAGTTAGCAATCTTCCCCAACCACTCCTAATACCACTACCTGGTGACCTGCCCAAGCAGTCCCCGAAGGCCTCACGGTTTACCGCCATCCAATGGTACCACAGCAGTCAGACCAGGATGCAGCACTCCACACACAGTCTGACCACTGACGAGTCAAGGGGGACTAACGCTACCAAGATCCAGATAATTCCATTCTGGAAAGCCTTACTGTCTTATTCTCTTATAGGCCCACAGACCAATTCAGCCCACTGAGCCAGCACAGGGCAGAGATAACAACCCCAAACCTAGGGACAATGCAGGGTTCCCCACCCTGGCCCACCATGACAAGAGGAAAGCACAAAGCGGTACGCTCCAGCTCCCTACCTCACCACACAACAGCACCACCCATGGGGCCAGCCAAGAGGCAGACCCACTTTGTCCCACAGCTGCTGGGGTGCTACCACCCTGCTCACCAATATCTAGGGTCCACAGGTCCCCTAGCCTGCAGCCACTCATCCCGCCGTAGATCACCAGCTTGGACTTCTTGTTGTCTTTTTCGGTGTAGACCACGGCAGTATGTGACTCCCGGGGTGGTGGCAGGACCCCATAAGTGATGGGGATATCCCAGGCTACCACTCCGGAGCCTGGCCGTAATTCCAGGATATATAAGTCATTCAGGTACCTGACGAGGAAACATCAGTTATGGCAAGTCTCAACTCCTCACGCCAGAGGCTTCGCTGGATGGCTATCAGTGAGTGGCGGCCTCCCCCGAACACCAAGGGGCTAGGGCCATGGGAGGTCTGAAGTTCTGCTCCGGCTCTTGAGGCAGGGGTTGTCAGAAGCTCCCTAGCATGAATCCAGTTGGAACAGGGGACAGGGTGGATGAGGCTGCACAGCAGCCCCGAGTCCAGACCCAACAGCAGGCGCCCACCATGCACACAAAGCTGGGCATTATACGAGGGCTGCACAGAGCAAGAGGGGGCGCCGGCTTGGGACTACCTCCAGACAAAGAGTCCTTGGCCACGGGCCTTAGAAAATACCCATCAAAGGAAACTTGTAGGCAGCGGAGGCCGACAAGGAACGCGAGCAGCTCTAAGCCGAGTCTGAGAGCTGGGCCAGCCCAAAGCAAAGTGGCTTCCACCTCCGGCTTGGCCCTTCTCCCACGAGGCCTGCTCAGGGTCAGTAGTGATTTTGGAGCCTGAAAGCTCCTGAGAGGGCATCTGGTGCTGCTCTCCCATTTACAACCCACCACAAGAAAGGGACCCAGCTGCGGGGCTCTGCTGTGCACATTCTTTAGGACACCACGGAGCCCTGTGCATGTGAGAGCACACCCATCCGGGGGGTTCCACAGAGAAAAGGACCAAGCCTCACCTCGGAATGTTGTTCTTTGGGTCCTCGCTATCATTGGCCAGACCCCCAAACAGGTAGCATTTGTTGCCCACAAGGGAGAAGCTGTGCCCGAGTCGAGGACATGGTGGGGGCCCGTTTTTGGGCGTCTTTGCTTTGAGTCTCTTCCACTCCCACCGGCTCGCCTGCAAAATCAAGACCTGGAGACTGAACCGTGGGATGAGAAGGCCACCACCGGGGGCCCAGGGCAACTTGTGGTGGAGGAGGAAATGGCTGGGGGTGAGTTCGGTGGCTTGCTGGAGCAAGAAGGTCCTGGGTCTTGGGCCCTGCCTTCTCCTGAGGTGGGCCAAGTTCAGAGCGGCCTTGGCAGACTCTTAAGCATCCCTTCCACCTCCCACTTGCCTCAACCCTGAAGCTACTACCATCAGGTCACGTGAGGCCAAGGAGACAAAGTGAGAACCTGGAGTTGCTTTACCTGGAGCTCATAGAGGTCATTGCTGTATTTTCCATACTCCACCATCCCGCCAAACACCAGGAGGCGAGTCCCGTCACACACGAAGCCATAGGCTGCACACCCAGGGGGAATGTCCCCCCTCACGGCTGGGATGAACCACTGGTTGGTTGCTGGGGAACAGAAGGAGGCAGAAGTCAGAACACCCAGCAGCCCCATTCCTCTCATTCCCCAAATCTGCCAGCCGTCAAGCTTGGTGAGAGGGGCTGAGCCAGCACCATTCCTGCAGGCACTCTAGCAACTCCAGCTGCGCTACCTGGGCCATCTTCCAAACCCCTCGACTTCAGGCCACTGCAAAAGAGCCTGTGACCACCCTGCTTCTAGCCAAGGTCATCTTAATGAGTGGGAAGTTACTGTGCAAGATCCCTCGTCAGCTACTGGGAATCTAGCCCCTGCCTTCCTTCCCTAGCACTCAGTGATCCGACATGAACTTCTCCCCAAAATACCCTATTGGTGGGCCTGTGCTCCTCCTCCCTGGAGCCCACATTTTTGTCCCTTCATCACAGGATCAGGAGAGCCAGAGCCCAGAGCAGCACTTTCAAGTGGCCAAAAACAGCGACCGCTGCAGGCTGCGAAGAGCCACGGGGATGAGACCCAGCCTCTGCTCTGACCTCCTGGACCTCCTCTGGTCTCCTAGGTGATGGTCCACCAGCATCCCTCCCTGCCCCTGCTGCCACACCTATGCTACTCCAGAACATTCTTGCAAGCCAGAGGTGGCAGTCTCAGCAGAGCCGTGACAGGAGCTTCTCAAAAGCTCGTGGTAGGGTTAGGAGACCACCAAGAAAGAGGGGAATCAGACCCTGGGCACTGCTTTGCTTCCGCAGGATGTCGCGGCCAGCCTTCAGCTGGGACCAGGCCCTTCCCTCATGTCCTCGAACTTGACCCCCCTCACACCTGGCAGGCCAGGGCTTCCCCGAAATCCTATGAGGGGTCCCTCAGAGGATTTGCCACACTCTTTCCAGAAACCCCAAACTGGGGGCCAGGTGCAACCCCGACTCCGTGCCTCTGAGCTGGCCTGGGTGAGATCTCAGCGAGCAGATGGCAGAAGGAGCTGAGGCCTCCTCCACGTGACTCGATGCAAGATGGGTCTCCCAGGACATGACAGGGCATGGGGGGGATTCCTGTGGGGTGGGAACTGGGAAGGCTTCCACACAGGGATGCTGTGATATTGTGATATAACACAGACTATTCAGTTTGGTGGCCAAAAGTGTTGTGAGACCATAGAAGAGAAAAAACAAAGTGTTTTTTTTCCCGTATTCAGGTGTGCACTCGGGGCCAGGCGGCTGGCCATGGTTGGGAATGCACGCCCCACTGTACTCTGGTCCCACCCAGTCTCACGCTGTCACCCCCAGGGCTCGGTGCAGAACTGTGTGCAAGGCTAGCCCTCATCCAAAGCACAACTCCCAGCCTGGGTAGCACAGGGAGACCCCGTCTCTACAAATAATTTTAAAACATTGGCTGAGTGTGGTGGCATACACTTGTGGTCCTAGCTACTCAAGAGGCTGAGGCGGGAGGACTGCCTGAGCCTCAGAGTTCGAGGCTGCAGTGAGCTGAGACGGCATCCCAGCCTGGGCAACAGAGCAAGATCTAACCTCAAAAACAAAAACAAAACCAGAAAAACCCCCACAGCACAACTGTACCACCACCACTCCTCCCGAGGCAAGAGCATCCCCACCCCGCTCTTCAGCACCCACTCTAATGGTAGGCTTCGAGCAGGCTGACAGTCTCTGCAGCCATCCAGCTGAGTCACTGGGCCTCGGACATGCCAAGCACTAGAGCTCCCCTGCCATTTCCCTAAAGCAGAGGGGCAACACCTGTCCCACCCGCATGTGCAAGCTTGGATCCTGGCCCTCTGCCTCTTTTTCATTCCCAGTGCAAAAACCACCCCAGAAAAGCAAGAGCTGCCAAGGCCAACAGCCTTGCGCACTGGAGAGCCATCTTGACCAATCCCTGGAGGGAGCTCCATGCAAGCTACCAGGGTAAATGCATAACGAGACCCAAGGCTGCCTGGGTCAACTGCTCTCGGTAAGTAAAGGGGCAGAGCCCAGGAGGGCAAGCGACACCTGAGGTCACAGTGTAAAACAGAGACAGAGACAAGAGCCCTGTCATTGACTTGAAGTGACCAACCTGTGCCTGCCCAACGGTCCCATGTCCAAGCAGCCACCCTCACTCCCCTAAGCACCCACCCTCGTGGTCAAAGCTCACAGCTATGGGGCCGTGGGTCAGGGTTTGGGACAAAGCTAAATGGCACATGGGGTCAGCTGGCAGCTTTCCTATCACACGCTGATCAGTGAGCCAGGAGGCCAGGCCAGAAGCGCCCTGTGATATCTTCGGGGCTCCTGCTCACCGGATCCTTCTACAGGACCCAAGAGGTGCCAATCTCATTCTAGAACACTCCATGAAGGGCAGCGGCCCTCCCCACCCCCATCAAGAGAGGTCTGTCAGGGAGCACAGCTCCTGGTGTGAAGACAAGCCTGCGGCTCCTCATCTCACCCACGAGTCCGGGTTCTACCCCCTGAAAGCACACGAGCAAGCTCTCCTCCCTTCTCCCAGCTTTTCAATGTGACAGCTGCTCTCAGTCACCTCTGAATCATCTGGGGGGTGTCATGTAACCCAATCCTTGGGCCCCTCATCCTGGAAATGCTGGCTCTCAACTGGGAGGGGAAGATGGGGAAAGGACCCTGCTCTAGATGAACACCACTCCAGCTCTCCTCTCCTAAGCAAGGCCGTGCCCTGGCCTCTCCGTGTTTCATCAGCTCCCCCATTCACTTCATGCTCTGCCAGCTCCATCCCTTGTTCACTTCATGTTCTGCCAGATCCACCCCTTGTTGCCACTGTCCCATCACCACCTAGAGACTGGTGCCCATGCAGTGAGGTGGCCGGTCAAATTCAACGAGCTGCCTTCCTCTCTGTTACACCTGTCACATTAGAGCATTTCCTGTGTGGCACATGACGTGCTGAGAGGCACAGAAGACACCGCTCTTGTGCTCATGCTCCCAATGGGGTAGGAAGGCTGCGTGCCCCCCTCCCACGATGAGACAAACACCCTAGAAGAGCTCTGACCCAAGCCCGGCCCTTGGGAGCACACAGCAGAGTAACTGCTGGAGAGGGCAGGGCAGGAGTGGAAAGGGCTTCTCAGAAGAGGTGACATTTCAGCTGGGCCTTGAAGGGTGAACAGGATTTCCCGACAAATGAAACTAGTAGGGCCAATCAGGAAGTGACTGCAAGAGTCTAGTAAGAGGAGAGGAGAGTTTGGTGTGGAAGGGGACAGATCTGATGCCTGCCCGACGCAATGACCAATTAGATATAGGGACAGAGAAGAAGGGAGGCGTTTCAAAGGTGATGGGCCCCAAGAGACAGGTGGCAGAACGGCCTCTATGAAGGTGTGCACTCCCGCCCAACTCTGCCACCAGCTGGGGGGGCGACCCTGGACCTGTCACTTCCCCTCTTGGACCCCAATTTCCTCATCTGCAGAAACAAGGAAGTAGTTCCACTAGATGTTTTCCAAGGCTCCCTCCAGCTCCAAGAGCCTATGGACATTACAGAGCCACCGTGGTCAAAGCTCTCGCTTCCCCCTCTACCCCCCAATACCTGGCAGCACTCTGAATCCTTTGGCTTGCCACGTGGAACTGAAATTCCCTAAGGACAAGGACAGTAACTACCCTAAGACCTCTCAAAGCATGCACCCCCTGAAGCTTTCTTATCCTAGCCGGGGACCCCTTCCAGATCAGCTCTCTCCAAAGGTGGAAGGCTTTTTGAGGACTGATCCCGCAGAAGTGCAAGGGGCACAGGCATGAGAATATGCCCTGACCTCATCCCAAACACAACAAAAGGAGACAAGACAAAGGTGATGAGGCCGGGCTGGCGGGAGGGGGCAACTCCCACCGATTCTGCTGATTCCTGTTGGCAGAAACCTCGGTGAGGAAGAGGGCGTCGGGTCTGCCAGCTGCTCTCTCGAGAAGTCTGAGGAATTGCCGATGACAGTTTCCAAACTGCTACCCTGGAGGATCCCAGAGCTTCATTTTAAGCAGCCTTTTGGAAGGCAGGCTACCCTCTAATGCACAACCTGTCTTTGCAGACTGGTAATGAATTCATGCCAAAGTGGTCAATTCATTTTAATAAACAAATGAATATGCAGAGGCCCCAGGAAGCCAAGGCAGCAGTGGCGGTGGACTTTGGAGCCGATTGTAATTAGGCCCCTGCCCTACTTTCTAAAATTGCGTTTCCCTGCCAGGGAGCCTGCTCCAGGCCTTATGAGAAGAAAGTCGGTCCAAAGAGTGGAGAAGGTGCTGCTCATGGTGACGGTGCCTCTATAAACAGCCCCACCACTGGAGAAGCCTTAGCTTACTGAGCTAATTCCTGCTACTGCAGCTGCCTGGGCTGGCACGGGGCACCACCAACCACCAAGCGCCCCCGCCCAGGGGGTGCTGAGAAAGGCCCTGCTCCCTGGAGGCAACAGGTGCTGAGAGACCTGGAACAAAAAAGGGCCACCCGCAACCCCCCAGCCTTTCAAAGTCAATGTGGTAGGTGGTGATAATCTCCGAGATGTGGAGAAACCAGTACTTTCTGCCTTGGGGGGGTGGGGAAGGAAGCAGCACCCAAGAGCCCAGCTCCAGCCTTCCCAACTCCCTCAACCAACTTTCTCCCTCCAGGCAGCTCCAACTTCCCATCCCCAGAGCCTAGAGGCGCTGGAGCTCAGTCAAAAGACAGTAGCCTCTCACCGCCCAGGACACAAAGCCCACCCAGCAAGGGTTTGTCTGCGGGGCCACCACCGAGGCCAGGAGATCACCAGAGCCCCCAGGAGAGAACAGCCGCGGAGCAAGGGGTTAGTGCTGGGAGGCATACCTGCCACTGAGGACTAGGGCTTCCCAAGCCCCCCTCACCCGCCTGCAGGGGGCTTTTCCGTTACCCACCCTCTTCCAGGTCTTGCCTGGGACAGAACTCATCCTGACTCTGCCTTCTGGGCAAGGCCAGGGTCCTGTGGGCCAACGGGCAGTCAGTAGGCAACTTGGCAGCTGACCCTTGTGCTAGGGGCACAAAACGGACCAAGAGGCCACCAAGAAAAAGGATGCCACAAAGCTGTCATGGCCAGCAGTAGGCTTTCTGCCCTAGAGACTAGGCAAGGCTACTAGGCAGGGGCAACAACAAACAGACCCCACAAAGGCCATGGTGCATCAGCCATACCTGAAGAAAGAGGTTCCTTCCCCTCCCAACTAACAAGGGCTTGGGTTTTGCAGGGAGGCAGAAGAGCGGGTGGGGTAATCCCCTGGATCCGCAGAAGCGGAGAGACACAGGACTACGCAGGCCGCTGGGGGGTAACCGGAATTCAGCTTGTAAACCAGAAGTCACCACATTAGGAGAAGGGGCGACTTGGAAAGAAATGCTGCAGAAGTCAATGTCGAAAGGGAGACGCGGCCCTGCCGCCGGCCCGTCCTAGGGGGTCCCCAAGGCTCCAGCATGACCCGGGTCGGCGGATGTTAAACTCTGCGCCCTAAGAGCGCTTCCCTTCCCTCCCTTTTTCAAGACACAGAGAACGAATTTGTAATCTAGAAGTGGTCATTTCTCCAGAATGGGCACTCGAGATGAGGGAGAGCTGAGCAGGCGCAGGAGAAGGGAGGGAGGGAGCAGAGCTCTGCTTGCGCCAAGGCGACACATCCGCCCGCCCCAGCCCCAGCCCGCTGGGTAACGGTGTGGGTCTGAAGTCACCACCGCTGGCGACAGCCCCTCTCCCTCACCAGTCGGACTAGGGGCTTTCTTTTAACTAACGAAAACCAATCCACAAACACAGGAGAGACAGGGGAACGGGGAGAAGATCAGAGGAAAGCACTGAAGCCCGGCACAGCAAAGGGGAGGGGCAAGCCGATCAGTGGGGAGGGAGGCGGAGGAGGGAGGGAGGGGGAGGAGACGAGGAGGGGGGAGAGGGACGGGGAAGGGAGGAGGGGGGAGAGAGCGAGGGAAGGGTAGAGGGTGAGGGAGGGAGGAGAGGGAGGGAGAGAGGGAGGGAGGGAGGAAAGAGGAGGGAGAGGGAGGAGATGGAGGGAGGGAAAGAGCCGAGAACCCAGCGGGCTTTGCACTCACCCGTGTTGTACACGTGCAGTTCGTCCACTATTCCCTCGTTGCCGCCGCCAAACACCACGATGAGCTCCTTGATGGCCACGGCCCGGTGGCCGTGGCGGGGCCGCGGCACCGGACCCGACCAGCCCACCACTCGCTTCCAGCGGGGCTGCAGGAGTACCGCTGGCGAGTTGGCGGGCGACACGGCCAAAGCCATAGTTCCGGGAAAGGGTGCAGTGGGGAGAACTCAACAAGCGGAAAGGAGCCCCTCAATTCCTTTCACACACCCCCTTTCGTCTAAGGCAGCTCTCACGGAGAAGCGGTTCCTCACACAGCGGTAGACGACTCCATGGAGGCCGCCATCTTAACTGCCCTCCTTCCCTTTGGCTCTTCCCTTTCTTCTCGCTCACCCCGTCTCCTCAAGAGCCGCCCGAAACTGTCGAGCGCCTAGGCTCAAGAAGCTGGAGGCCGCCGAGTCCCGTCGCCCCGACTACTTGCCCGGGCGCTCCCGCTTACAAGCTCGGGCGGGAGGCCCTGGGAGCCGCCATCTTGAGCCGCCTCTCTCTCCTCCCTTCCTCAGTCGTAGCCCTCCCCCGCCGGAAATGGCGGAGCCCCGGCCCGGTTCCCACACCCCCAAGTCCCCAGCACTGGCCGGCTTCCGGGGCGGGTGGAAAGGAGCCACAAGCGCCGCGGTCGTCGCAGCCCCGCCGGCGCTCACACCACAATTGTGGGAGCCGCCATCTTGAGACCGTCCCGCTTCCCCGCCCAGCGCCTTAGTGCAGCCGCCGCTCCCGAAACAGCCTCGACACACCTAACGAATGGAGGCGGGCCGGAGGCCGGTGGAACCAGCTCGAGCTCCTGAGGGCCGTTTGGGGGCTCGCGCCGTACGGCTTGTGAAGTCTCGCGCCTCTCCCCTTAGTCCGCCTCTGCTGCTCAGGCTGCGCCTGCCGCCGTGGGAGCCGCCATCTTGAGACTAGCTCCCCGTTCCCCCCTATTCTCTTTCTCCTGGGTCAGTTCTTCCACTGCAAACCAAACTCAAGGCAGTGTCCGATCCTCACTTCCCGCCTTATGACTCCTTCCCACAGGAGCCGCTTCAAAGAGCTAGAGTTAGGCCCCGACGCGGCAACTGTACGGCAGAAGGAGCGGTAACGGCAGGGCGCTCATGCCTCCTCCCTGGGAGCCGCCATCTTGTGTGAAGAAGTAACAACTAAACATGGCGGCAGCGGAGCCGGCGGTCGGGCGAGGGGGCGGAGTCGGGTGACGTCACCTCTTCTCCCCACTCGCCCTCGCACCGCTTAGCCCCTAGGCCCAAGCCTCTTAAAGGACCCCTGCGCTGCCTCGCGGCGGGGGTGGGGGTCGGCTCGAGCCGCGCTCAGGTCAGGTGCAG
>NW_012117400.1:508587-508934 GCF_000951035.1 Colobus angolensis palliatus | reverse complement strand
CAGGGCGAGCCTCCACGCCTCCGCCCTGGGAGCCGCCATCTTGCCACTTCCCCTCGCCCGGCCGTCCGCGGGCGTCAATAGCGACTTTTCAGCACAAAACAAAGATGGCGGCGACAGCATCTCGGAAATGCCCGGATGAGAGTGCTAACCCCTCCGACGCGCTCGGCCCCGCCCCCCTTGGGAATAGTCTCTCCGGTCGCTGAAGGGACGCACGCCCGAGGAACTGCCTTTAACTGGCAGTGGGGACAAGGGAACGTTGGTGGCCGGGGGAGGCGAAGAGCCACTGCAGCCGTGCCTGCGGCCGGGAAGCGAGCGTTTTCCCGCCCTGCACACACAGCAGCCGCAGG
>NW_012117400.1:505419-508302 GCF_000951035.1 Colobus angolensis palliatus | reverse complement strand
CGCCCCGCCCGCTTCCCAGGCCCCGAGTCCCGCCCTGCGCGCAGGCGCACCGGCGCTGCTTGGGTCCGCCCTTTTCGGAGATTTGAATTTTCCCCAGCGAGGCGAGTGAGGCGAAATACCCGTATGGTGATCGCTGGCCTTTTCGCGCCAATACTGTAAGTGCTTACCGCATCCCCGGGAGGTGGGTCCTAGCCTCCCCCGCACGTTCCGCCTCCTCCAGGAGGCTGCCCGGGCGCGGCGGCGGCGGCATCATTTTCTCTGCTACGCGCAGGCCGCAGCGCGGGGGCCCAAGCTGCTGCCCGCGAGCGGCAGTCGCCAGTAGAATTGGACAGACAGGTCCTGTAAGAACCTATGGCTTTTGTTGTAAACGTCTAGAAGTTCAATTAAATTACAAGATCTACCAGATCTACTGGCGGGCAGAATTATTACTTTGAAGTTACTGAAGTTATGCGTCCTGCTGGAAGACCTTGTAATTTAATGCGTTAGTAAAGAAGCACATATCACCGTCTCACACATTTTCAACAGTATTTTTAAAGTCACCTGTCAACATATTGCATGAATTTTGTAATCCTGTGTGTTTTAGTTCATGCAGTTGGAAGTATCCATTTGAGAAGGGACAAAGAGAAGAATTCCTGCTTGCCGGGCTGTGCCACCACCTGCTCCTTGTGACCTTGGATAGTTACCTCACTTCTATGTCCCCAAGTTCCCCACCCATAGTAAATAAGAAAACTAAGGCCTGACGCGTTGGCTCATGCCTGTAATCCCAACACTTTGGAAGGATGAGTTGGGAGGATCACTTGAGCCTAGTCGGGGCAACATAGCGAGACCCGGAGGCATGGTGGCACACGCCTGTGGTCCCAGTTACTTGGGACGCTGAAGTGGGAGGATGGCTTGAGCCAGGGAGTTCAAGTCTGCAGTGAGCTGAGATCGCGCCACTGCTCTAACCTGCGCAACAGAGCAAGACCCTGTCTCAAACACACACACACACACACACACACACACAAACAGCTGCTGGTTTCCAAGGGCCTTGCCTGGAATCAGTCCAGAAGCCAAATTAATGTTAATTGATGTCCCCTTACTCACAGAATGCAAGGAAGGTCATGCGGGGGGGAGGAGGGGGACATAACTAACCATAAATGCTAAAGGCCTGGAGGTGACAGTGCCTGCTGTTTAAATGTGTGCGGGAGAGTCTGGGGCCTTTAGCCAGGAGATTATCAGGCTTTCCAGGGCTTCCCTGAAAGACCCCAGACCCAGGGGCCAGTGCTGTTGAGGTGTTGGCCTTCCCATGCCAGGAGCTGGGGGAAGCTGTGATGAGATTTGAGTGTCACATAATAAGGATCATGGCAATTCAAAGGTACAGGGAAGCTAGGCTATACGGTAACCAGCTCGGTTTTCCTGGGGGTCTTGGACAGGTGCTTTGATTACATTGTCACTGTCAGCCTGTACCCTGGGTCAGGTAGACTGAACCCCTGCAGCCGGAAAGAGGAGTTGCTTTCCATGTCCTTCCTGGAGTTCCTCCTTGATCAAGTTGACAGTGTTTGACTCCTGTTCCAGCTCTCCGCCCTGCTTACTGGCAGGCAGGAGGGCCAGGCTAGCACCGGTGCCATGGAGCCCTAGGTGGGTGCAGGGAAGGACCTGTAGACGTCAGGCGGGGCCTCAGCTGGTGTCTCAGCTGGAGTCAGGAGCTGAATGGGGAAGTGCCTGAGAGGAAATAACAGCTGAGTCAAGGGCAGTGGCCAGGCGCAGTGAGCAAAGGGCTTTCAGGACAGAGCTGAGCCTGAGGAGCTCACAGGGCTGGATGGGGATGGCACTTTAAGTCTGGCCAAGACTTTGGGACATGATCCGGGGCATGGAATGGGAAGCTGGTCATGGAAGGGTGGAAAGCCAGGGCAGACATGATCCCATCCAGGACTGCTCAGCAAAGATGCTGGGGCTGCTGTGTGCACACTTCTGGACCCAGAGGCTTTTTTGACTGGGAGGAGGGTGCAGGAGGAGTTCGGGTGCCCCATGCTGAGATGGCAGGCTTGTGTGAAGCAAGGACATATGGAGTGATAGTGAGGGCTGCGGTTCCTATGTGGCAACACCATGCTTCAGAGGGCAGTGGGCCACCCACATGCCAAGCCTGCTGGTCCTCCTCAGCAACGGAACTCCAAGGCAAGAAGACTGAGAATGAGGCCCAGGAGGATGCAGGTGGGCCCCAGGACCTGCCTGAGAAGTGAAATAGCAAATAGGACTGGTAAAAGGGAGCAGAGGTGCTGGCTTTGTACTTTAATGTAATTGAATTGAAATTGAGCAGGGCTTCACTGGGCACCTGAGGAAGAGCAAGGAATCAGACCCTTTCCCACCCATTTGGGGCCTAAATTGCAGTAGGGCAGATGGGCATTGCACCTTAAAAATAAACAGTGCTTGTCACATGAATCATTTGCAGATATTTTCTGCTATATTGTCTGTTCATTGTTGATTGCTTCTGTGCTGTGCAAAAGCTTTTTACTTTAATATATTCCCATTTGTCTGTGTTTGTTTTTGTTGCCCATGATTTTGGGGTCTTAGCCATAAAATCTTTCCCCAGACCCATATCCTGGAGCATTTCCCCATTTTCTTCTAGTAGTTTTATTTTACTTATTTATTTTATTATTTGTATTTATTTATTTATTTACTTATTTTTGAGACAGAGTCTCACTCTGAAACCCAGGCTGGAGTGCAGTGGCACAATCTCAGCTCACTGCAACCTCAGTCTCCTGGGATCAAGCAATTCTCCTGCCTCAGCCTCCCAAGTAGCTGGGATTACAGGCGCATGCCACCACCCCGGCTAATTTTTATACTTTTAGTAGAGATGGAGTTTCACCATGTTGGACAGGCTGGTCTGGAACTCCTGACCTCAGG
>NW_012117400.1:503134-504594 GCF_000951035.1 Colobus angolensis palliatus | reverse complement strand
GCCTGTAATCCCAGCTACTCAGGAGGCTGAGGCAGGAGAATTGCTTGAACCCGGGCGGCGGAGCCTGAGGTGAGCCGAGATTGTGGAACTGCACTCTAGCCTGGGTGACAGAGTGAGACCCTGTCTCAGGAAAAAAAAACAAACAAACAACTATTGGCTGGGTGCAGTAACTCACGCCTGTAATCCCAGCACTTTGGGAGGCCAAGGTGACAGGATCACTTGAGCCTAGGAGTTTGAGACCAGCCTGGGCAATAAAGCAAGACCCTATCTTTCAAAAAAAATTAAAAAATTTGCCAGGCATGGTAACATGCCTGTGGTCCCAGCTACCTGGCAGGCTGAAGTCAGAGGACCACATGAGCCTGGGAAGTGGAGGCTGCAGTGAGCTGCAATCACACCACTGCACTCAGCCTGGGAGACAGAGCGAGACCCTGTCTCAAAGAAATAAACAAACTGATAAGATAAATCTTGTTATTTGTGGCAACATGGATGAGCCTAGAGGATGTTATGTTAAGTGAAATAAGCCAGGAACAGAAAGATAAATATTTTATGTACTAATTCTTATGTAAAATATTTAAAAAATCAAGCTCATGGAAATAGAAGCATAGTGGGTGTTAGAAGCTGGAAAGATGAGAGTAGGGAAAGATTCGAAGGAGTCGGATAACAAATACAAAATTCCAGCTTCGTAGCATGAATGGATCCTGCTGTTCTGCACTGTAGGGTGAGCCCTGTTAACTATAATTTCTTGTGTATTTTCAAAAGACTATAAGAAGGGATTTGGAATGTTCCCAACACAAAGAAATGATAAATGTTCCAGGTGATGGATATGCTAAGTACCTTGTTTGATCATTATACATTATATACATGTATCAAAATGTCACTCTATATGCTATTAAAAATAATAAAATAGGCTGGGTACAGTGGTTCGTGCCTGTAATCCCAGCACTTTGGGAGGCTGAGGTGGATGGATCAGTTGAGGTCAGGAGTTCAAGACCACCCCAGCCAATATGGCGAAATCTCATCTCTACTAAAATACAAAAATTAGCTGGGTCTGATGACTCCCGCCTGTAGTTCCAGATACTTGGGAGGCTGAGGCAGGAGAATCACTTGAACCCGGGAGGCAGAGGTTGCAGTGAGTCGAGATCCTGTCACTGCACTCCAGCCTGCCCCACAGAGCGAGACTCTGTCCCAAAAAATAAATAAAATAGGCCAGCTGTGGTGGCTCATACCTGTCATCCCAGCACTTAGGGAGGCCGAGGCAGGTGAATCACAAGGTCAGGAGTTCGAGACCAGCCTGGCCAACATGGTGAAACCATGTCTCTACTAAAAAAAAAAAATACAAAAAGTTAGCTGGGCGTGGTGGCGGGTGCCTGTAATCCCAGCTACTCAGGAGGCTGAGGCAGGAGAATTGCTTGAACCCGGGCGGCGGAGCCTGAGGTGAGCCGAGATTGTGGAACTGCACT
>NW_012117400.1:500710-501044 GCF_000951035.1 Colobus angolensis palliatus | reverse complement strand
GGGCGACAGAGCGAGACTCCGTCTCAAAAAAAAAAAAAAAAAATAGAGATCTTCCTGCCTCAGCCTCCTGAGGAGCTGGGACTATAGGTGCACCACCATGCCTGGCTAATTTTTATTTTATTTTTTAAATTTAATTTTATGTATTTTGTGTAGAGACAGGATCTCACTTTGTTGCCCAGGCTGGTCTCAAGCTCCTGGACTCAAGCAGTCCTCTCACCTTGGCCTTCCAAATTGCTAGGATTACAGATGTGAGCCACCATGCCCAGCTACATATGCTTTTTGGTGTATAACAGGGTAATATACAGATAAACCCATCATAAGTTGAAAATATTGG
>NW_012117400.1:492372-499905 GCF_000951035.1 Colobus angolensis palliatus | reverse complement strand
TAGCCAGGATGGTCTTGATCTCCTGACCTCATGATCTGCCCGCCTCAGCCTCCCAAAGTGCTGGGATTACAGGCGTGAGCCACCATGCCTGGCCCCAAAAATTTTTTCACAAAAATTAGCAGGGCAAGGTGGTGGTATACCCCTGGTCCCAACTACTTGGGAGGCTGAGACAGGAGAATAGCTTGGGCCCAGGAGGTAGAGGCTGCAGTGAGCTATGATTATGCCACTGCACTCCAACCTGGGCAACAGAGCAAGACCTCCATGTCTAAATAAAAATACTCAGGCCATGGCACCAGAAAGCAAGGAAGAAGCCACGTGGAAGCCCTCCTGGCGCTTCTTCAGGGAGGCCAGCAGAGAGCACCTGGGGCCAGGAGGCGGCATGCCTGGGTTTCTGCTCCTCCTCACTGTAACTTTCAGCCAAGTCAGACTTCTAGAGTTTCAGTTTCTTTATCTGTGAAATGACGGGGCTGGCACAGACGGTTTCTAAGATCCCTCCCAGGCCTGGAACTTCTAAGCCATTAGGTCAAAGATGAGCTAACCGTGCTGGGCACGGTGGCTCATGCCTGTGAATCCCAGCACTTTGGGAGACTGAGGCGGGTGGATCACTTGAGGTCAGGAGTTCAAGACCAGCCTGGCCAACGTCGTGAAACCCCATCTCTACTAAAAATAGGAAAGTTAGCTGGGCATGGTGGTGCGTGCCTGTAATCACAGCTACTGGGGAGGCTGAGGCAGGAGAATCACCTGAACCTGGGAGGCGAAGGTTGCAGGGAGCCAAGATTGTGCCACTGCACTCTAGCCTGGGCAACAGAGTGAGACTCCGTCTTAAAAAGAAACAAAAAAAAAGGTGCGCAAACCGAGGCCCAAGACAGTTAAGGTACAAGATCACATGGTTAGTCGGTGGGAGAGCCAAGGTTTGAATAGTCTGGCATCAGCTGACCAGGAACTGGAGCCCACCCTTCTTTCTCCCTGAGCCCGCCTGCCTGCCTGCCCACCCACCCTCTTGAGTGTGAAATTTATTAATATGGAAGGGAGAAGAGCTTTAATGATTGGAGTCATTTTCAGAGCATTAAAGCTGTTCTCCCTTCCATATTAATGTGTTTCTCAGCTACTAGGCTCACTCACAGCACCACTGGCCCCAAAGCAGTTGACAGTCAGTGATAATTAAATTGTCTCTCTGGTTCTGTGACTGAAGGAGACAGAAGGCTTTATGGTGGCCTGAGGAAAGCAGGTGATTTGGGGCTTGGCACTTCAGGAGAGGGCAGGTGAGTGAGCCAGGGAAGCTGGCCTGGGTGGCCTACAGGTCAGCCCCTTGCCTCCCGGCCTGGTGCTTGAGTGGCAGATGGCGAATTCTTCTCCTCCTCCCTTCCCCACCTCGTGTCAGAGGCCAGAGCTCGGGCTCCATCTAATGGTCTCTGGTTCAACTGGGTATTTGGTGAAAAGGGCTTCGGGGCTGGAGACGTCCACTTTTATAACACACCGGCATGGGAAGGCACGTTCTGAGTTGTAATGACAGAGCTAGGCAGGTCTTGTCTGTAGATGCAGTGGCTTTAAGGAAACTAGGACGAGGGGCAGGATTTTCTTAGGTGCCAGGAGAAAGGGGCGATAGAGGATTGTAGAGGCCACGCGTGAGAGAGCCAGTGTGCAGTGGTTTCACTCCGATTTGCTTCTTCCCGTGAATATGGTTGGTAGCTCCTGAGGCCGGGGGTCAGGAACATGGAGGCGGTGCTGGGGACGGTTTGTTTTCTAACCACACTCCTTTTGTAACCACAAAGGAAAAAGGCAGAACGTTCCTCCACTGGTGCCAGCCAATCAGCAGGACTCCTGCCTTCCTTCGGGGCAAGGTCGCAGCATCTGCCTCGGAAATCACGGGGCTTCTTCCTGCTGGCTCAGCCTGGAGGCCCAGAGTGTTCTGCAGAGGCTGCGTATTGAAGGCCGCTCTCTGAAGCTCCCTGCCCCAGGTCACGCCGCCAGTTCCAGATGAATCCAGAGTGGGGGCAGGCCTTCATGCACGTGGCCGTGGCCGGCGGCCTCTGTGCTGTGGCCGTGTTCACAGGCATTTTTGACAGTGTCTCTGTGCAAGTGGGCTATGAGGACTACGCCGAGGCACCGGTGGCTGGTCTCCCTGCCTTCCTGGCCATGCCGTTCAACTCACTGGTGAATGTGGCCTACACGCTACTAGGGCTATTCTGGCTGCACAGGGGCGGCGCGGTGGGGCCGGGTCCCCGCTACCTGAAGGACGTGTTCGCAGCCATGGCCCTGCTCTACGGCCCCGTGCAGTGGCTGCGCCTGTGGACGCAGTGGCACCGCACCGCCGTGCTGGACCAGTGGCTCACCCTGCCCATCTTTGCGTGGCCCGTCGCATGGTGCCTCTACCTAGACCGCGGCTGGCGGCCCTGGCTGTTCCTCTCCCTTGAGTGCATCTCCCTGGCCAGTTATGGGCTCGCTCTGCTGCATCCCCAGGGCTTCGAGGTCGCACTGGGTGCTCACGTGGTGGCCGCTGTGGGGCAGGCGCTGCGCACCCACAGGCACTATGGCAGCACCACCTCGGCCACCTACTTAGTTTTGGGGGTGCTCTCTTGCCTGGGCTTTGTGGTCCTCAAGCTGTGTGACCATCAGCTCGCACGGTGGCATCTCTTCCAGCGCCTCACAGGCCACTTCTGGTCCAAGGTCTGTGACGTGCTCCAGTTCCACTTTGCGTTTTTGTTTCTGACGCATTTCAACACTCACCCAAGATTCTGTCCCTCTGGCGGGAAGACGCATTGAACTGTGGGAAGAACCTGCTGAAAACCGACGACCCCCGGCATTGAGAAACGGACTCTGAGATGGCAGCGTGGTGCCAGTGTTGGGCATCCTACGTGTGATGGTACGCACTGAGCACACGAGACTGCCCCTTCCTGAGAAGCTGCGGGCTTTGGTGTGGAGGGATGGAGGGCTGTGATCTCGACAACTTACTTTCAAAGACATAAAGCAAAGACCTTGGCACAAGGGATGTGGGTGCTCCTGATGTAATTCTCATAACTTTTCTGTAGTTTTAAATGTTTCCAAATAAATATTGGCAAGGGGAGTGGAAATGACACCAAGAGGCCTGTCGTGCTCGTGGGTGGACAGAGCGACCGTCTGGAGTATCTTTGGGGTGTCAGCTGTGGGTGTGGACTGGCCGCAGCGAGGCAGGCCAGTCAGTGGGGTACCAGTGAGTGTCCTTAGAGGTGGCTGAATTCAGGGAGACTGAGTCACACTAAATACGTGCCCAGCAGACTGACGGGGAAATCACTTAATTACTTCCATGACATCTGTGACTGTTAAGTGTCGGCAGATCACGTGAGAGCCACATCACCTCAGATCATCTGTGGAACCAGGCAGGGTGTGTCCAGATGAGGAAACACACAAATGTCAAAAGTTGAACTCTCAACAGAAAGTTGCTTTGTGGGTCTCCCCTCGGAGCCGGGGTGTGGCTTAGATGTCCTTAGTGGCTACAGTCTGAGCAGTCCCCATGTGCCCATCACCCAGGTCCTTGTGAACCGATCTGCTGACAGTATCGCCAGGCAGGGTGCTAGAGGTGGCACGTGCTTCTCATGCAAGCAACAGTTTTTGAGCCCTCGAGCCCAAGGCCAAGACTCTAGTTTGTGGTGAGGATGCTGGGTCATCCTTGGCCGCAGCCAGAGAAGCACTGAGGACTCCATGCCACCCTCTCTACTCCCAGGGCAGTCCTTCTTCCTGCCGGTCACTGTGTTACTTAGAGGCCTGCCTCACCTCCTTGCATCTGAAGGTATCTGGTCTGTAAAGAGGACTTCCTTTTTTCGAGACAGAGTCTTGCTCTGTCACCCAGGCTGGAGTGCAGTGGTGTGATCTTGGCTCACTGCAACCTCTGCCTCCTGGGTTCAAGCAATTCTCCTACCTCAGCTGCCTGAGTAGCTGGGATTACAGGCACCCACCACCACGCCCGGCTAATTTTTGTATTTTTGGTAGAGACGGGGTTTCATCATGTTGGCCAGGATGGTCTCTAACTCCTGACCTCAGGTGATCTACCTGCCTTGGCCTCCCAGTACTGGGATTACAGGCATGAGCCCCTGCGCCTGGCCTGTAAAGGGGACTCCTGAAGAAAGCTAATGTCATTTAACTCATGGGCTCTTCATCCCAGACTCCATAGTCTTGTCCCTGGAGCCTTAAGTACTGAGGAGGGTCTGCTTTAATCCCACAAATTAAATGGAGAAGTGATCAGCTCCAAAGGTGAGGGCAAAGGAGAGAGGATGCCCTGTCCCTGCCAAATGGCATCTCAGCATGGGCCACCCATGTGCACCTGCTCAGTGCCCTCAAGGTTGGCATTTGGCCCATGGCTGTGATGACGGAGATGTTTCTGGAACTGGGCACCTGGGCTGGATGTTCTGTCCTGGCTGGCTGAGCACATCGCCACCAGTTAAGGACCTGGGGCAAATGGCAGGGCCTGACCCAGGGCTTGGGGCCTGGGGGTGGGACATGTGGTTGGCAGGGGAGAGCAAGGACAGCACCTGCTTGGAAAACAGCCTGGTTCCATTTGAGGTTGTCTCGAAAGCACCACGTGCCCTAGAAGAGGGAAGAGGCTGCACACATCACCAGAGAGGCCACCTTTACTTCACAGAGGCTGGAGGGAGGGCGAAGAGAAGGCAGGCTTCCATGTGGGCTCAGAGACAGGGTGGGGACAGGCTCTTCATCCAGCAGTGTGGGAACCCCCTTTTGTTCATGCCACATCTCGCAGCTACAAGCACTCATCACGATTTTACTTTTTCTTCCTACCAATACCTGTGTAATAAACAGCCCTGGGAGCCTCCTGGGTCAGGCGGGGTCCCACAGGAAACAGGTGGTGTACCTAGATTGGGGTGATTCAGGGCGGTTTCGTGGAACCCAAAGGAGAGGCTTATGTGGAGGGGACACCTCCAGAGGGGCAGAGACTGCAGGAAGCCTGGCTCCGCGGTCCCCTCTCCTGCCAGGCGCCACCCAGAGTCGCCAGGTTATACACCAGGCGATGAACAATGCTTTTGCACAAGTGTGTCTCAAATGTTGCACGAGACATTTCTCCTACATTAAAAAGTATTGTTTACCTGAAATTCAGATGTAACTGGGCATTCTGTTTGTTATTTGCTAAATCCAACAAGCATGCACTGAGCCAGCCCAAGCAGAGCCAGAAGCCCCAGAACCTGTGCAAGGCAGAGCAGGTGGCCCGGAAGGCTCCAGGCAGGCCCCAGCCTGGAACCTGCACTCCCCAGGCCCTTTTTTAAATTAGCGTTTCTCAAAGTGTGGCCAGCTGCCATTAGTCACACAGCTTCCTGCATCCCTTCCTGCCCCTTTCTGGGGCCGGGACCTCAGAATACCTCAGCCCTGGCCCGGAGTTTGCGAGTGCCAGCGACCCCTGAGCCACCGGAGGAAGGAGGCTGGCGGCTGTGCCTCCCTCCAGCTCTGCAGCCCGCAGAGGAGCTCGGCCTCGCCCAGGGGGACTGGCTGTCAGGGCAGCCGTTGTTGTTACTGGTCTTGGTCTCAGTGTCGCTGCTCCACCGTGTCCCCACCACAGCTGGGGAGCCAATGGTTGCCAGATGGGGCCTCTCCCCCACCTTTGACCTAACGGTTTAGAAGTTCCAGGCCTGGGAGGGATCTTAGAAACCATCTGTGCCAGCCCCGTCATTTCACAGATAAAGAAACTGAAACTCTAGAAGTTTGACTTGGCTGAAAGTTACAGTGAGGAGGAGCAGAAACCCAGGCATGCCGCCTCCTGGCCCCAGGTGCTCTCTGCTGGCCTCCCTGAAGAAGCGCCAGGAGGGCTTCCACGTGGCTTCTTCCTTGCTTTCTGGTGCCATGGCCTGGGTATTTTCTCCCCATATAAAATAGTTTTAGGGCCGGGCATGGTGGCTCACGCCTGTAATCCCAGCACTTTGGGAGGCCAAGGTGGGTAGATCATCTGAGGTCAGAAGTTTGAGACCAGCCTGGCCAACATAGTGAAACCCCATCTCTACTAAATATACAAAAAAATTAGCCAGGCGTGGTGGTGGGTGCCTGTATTCCCAGCTACTTGGGAGGCTGAGACAGGAGAATCGCTTGAACCCGGGAGGTGGAGGTTGCAGTGAGCTGAGATCGTGCCATTGCACTCTAGCCTGGGCAACAAGAGTGAAACTCCATGTCAAAAATAACAACAACAACAAAAATAGTTTTAGGCCAGGCGCAGTGGCTCATGCCTGTAATCCCGGCACTTTGGGAGGCCAAGAAGGAAGGATTGCTTGACCTCAGGAGTTTAAGACCACCCTGGACAACATAGGGAGACCTCATCTCTACCAAAAATTAAAAAAATTAGCTGGGCATGATGGTGCGTATTTGCAGTCTCAGCTACTCAGGAAGCTGAGGTGGGGAGGATCGCTTGAACCCAGGAGATCCAGGCTGCAGTGACACAGTTAGCTGTAATGAGATGGCATCACTGCACTCCAGCCTGGGTGACAGAGCAAGACCCCATCTCAAAAAAAAAAAAAAAAATTACAGCATAGGGCACACACTGTCATGCATTCACTTTTCTGGGCCCCATTTTGGCTTGGTGACATGCCAAGTTCTGCTAGAAACTGCACACACCGGCATCTGCACCCTGGAGCAGGCCCGTTTCCAACTAGGTCCCAGGAGTGGGATTATAGGGCTGAAGGGAACTTCAGTTTCAAATCCCTGGAGTGCTTTTCCCAGAGGTGTTCATGATTCACAGCTCTACCAGCAATGTCCGAGTGGGTGCTTTTGCATGGCTTGCCAATCTGATGGGGGCAACGTGAGATTTCACTTTGACTAACTTAGAACCCCTCCCCTCTCTCTGACCCCCCCAAAAGTAATGTGTGTGCATTTTTGAAACAGGGTCTCCCTGTGTCTCCCAGGCTGGAGTGCAGTGGCACAATCATGGCTCACTGCAGCCTTCAACTCCCAGGCTCAAGAGATCCTCCCACCTCAGCCTCCCAAGTAACTGGGACCTGGCTAATTCTTTTGTTTTTGTTTTTGTTTAGACAGAGTTTTGCTCTTGTTGCCCAGGCTGGAGTGCAATGGCGCAATCTCGGCTCACTGCAACCTCTGCCTCCTGAGTTCAAGCAATTCTCCTGGGTCAGCCTCCCGAGTAGCTGGGATTACGGGCATGCGCTACCACGCCTGGCTAATTTTTGTATTTGTAGTAGAGACGGGGTTTCTCCATGTTGGTCAGGCTGGTCTTGAACTCCCGACCTCAGGGGATCTGCCCGCCTCGGCCTCCCAAAGTGCTGGGATTACAGGCGTGAGCCACCGCACCCAGCCTCCCTGGTTAATTCTTAAAAATAAAAATTTCCTTTTTTTTTGAAACGGAGTCTCGCTCTGTTGCCCAGGCTGGAGTGCAATGGCGTGATCTTGGCTCACTGCAACCTCCACCTCCCAGGTTCAAGCAGTTCTCCTGCCTCAGCCTCCCAAGTAGCTGGGATTACAGCTAAAATTATTTTGTATTTTTAGTAGAGACAGAGTTTTACCATGTTGACCATGCTGGTCTCGATCTTCTGACCTCGTGATCTTCCCACC
>NW_012117400.1:485230-491982 GCF_000951035.1 Colobus angolensis palliatus | reverse complement strand
GCCTCCCAAAGTGCTGGGATTACAGGCATGAGCCACCATGCCTAGCCAGAGCCCAGCCTAATTCTTAAAAATTTTTTCTAGAGATGGGGTCTCTCTGTATTGCCCAGGACCACATTCCCGCCTTGCCGTCAAAGCACTGGGATGACAGGCATAAGCCACTGTACCCAGCCTCCTCATTTTGTTCTCGGACTCCTGGGCTAAAACAATCCTCCCACTTTGGGATTACAGGTGTGAATCTTAGCATCTCCTGTAGATGCTTCAGATCTTTTTATTATAAAATTTTCATTATAAAATTATTAGATAGTTAAAAATTATGTTTATAAAGAAAACAATGCAGCTGTCACATTGCCGACATGACGGTTTATGTAACTATAGTGAAGTGGTGCACTTGGTGAGGGAGGGAAACGCCAGCACACTTGCGCAAGGTGCCTCATTGCAGCCTGGAAGAACAAAGGCATTTCCCTCCCATGCTGAAGGCCTCCAGGAATAGAAATACCGGGTAAATGTCCACTGGCCAGTGCGTGTCCTCCAGTGGGTTCCCACGCCATCATGTGATTGAGGAGCGCTTCTTCCCATTCAAAGGGGGTCTTTGGGTACCCGGGTTTATGGAGCCCTCCTCTGCCTTGGTCCTGGGGGCTGCTTCTCCGTTCAGTGACCCTGTGACTGGAGGGCACTGCCTTGGCCCGCTGCGTGACCATCTTGTTCCCAGGGTCACTAGAGCCTGATTGCTGTGGTGGCACGCCAGGTCCTTCAAACCTTTCATGTTTTTATTTTATTATTATTTCTTTTCTTTTCTTTTTTTTTGCGATAGAGTCTCACTCTGTTGCCCAGGCTGGAGTGCATGGTGCAGTCTCAGCTCACTGCAATCTCCGCCTCCCATGTTCAAGTGATTCTCCTGCCTCAGCCTCCCGAGTAGCTGGGATGACAGGCATGTGCCGCCACACCTGCCCTATTTTATTATTATTTTAAATTTTATTTTAGTTTCGGGGCTACATGTGCAGGTTGGTTCCATAGACAAATTGCATGTTGTGTGGGTTTTGTGTACAGATTAATCACCCAAGTATTAAATAGTAAGCCTCACACCCGATAGGTGGTTTGTTTCTATGTTTTTCTAGCCTTTCCTTCCATTGCCGGCCTTTCACTTTGATCTTTGCTGTCTGTTTCTCTTCAGAACCACTGACTTCTGGTTTTGTCTTTCCTCTTCTTGGCCCCACTTGACCTCCACTGGGGCCTGGGCTAGCGTGCGTGCGCCACCACCATCTTGGCCAGCTCAGGTCTGTTTCTTTGAGAGATTCTGTGGTCCTCCCATGCCTCTCCTGCATGTGGCCCATGCACAGTAGTGTGTGGCTGCCCTTGCCCTTGTGGGTGGTTTTTGTTGTCGGTGGTGGTTTGTTTGTTTGTTTGTTTGAGATGGAGTCTTGCTCTGTCGCCCAGGCTGGAGTGCAATGGCGCAATCTCGACTCACCGCAGCCTCCTTCTCCTTCTCCCGGGTTCAAGTGATTCTCCTGCCTCAGCCTCCTGAGTAGCTGGGATTACAGGCGCCCGACACCACGCCCGGCTAATTTTTGTATCTTTAGTAGAGATGGGATTTCAGCATGTTGGCCAGGCTGGTCTCGAACTCCTGAACTCAGCTGACCCGCCCGCCTCGGCCTCCCACAGTGCTGGGATTACAGGCCTGAGCCCCTGCGCCCGGCCTCCTTGTGTTTCTGTACATGCGCATTGTGCAGAGCCTCCCCACCCGGCTGCAGGACGTGGCCGATGGCACATGTCCCCAGTCTCACACTCCTGCGCGCGCCTCTTGCTGCTTATGTGTGAGAGCTTCGCACTTCAACTCAAGTAGAATTTGCCAAATCCCTTGCCAGTGGGGGCAGAGCTCCCACTGCACCACAGCCTCAACAGCACTTGATGTGCTCACCAGGGTGATCTGCTGATCTGACGGGAGTGACAGTTTCATTTTGTCCTCTTTTGCCTTTTTCAGCTTAAAATCGAGGTTGCCTCAAAATATTAAACATAGATTTCCCATAGGGCCCAGCAGTTCTACTGCTGGATATAGGCACAAAGGAGTTGAAAGCAGCAGCTTGAAGGGATGCAATTCACAGCAGCCAAGAGGTGGGAGCCGGCCGAGTGTCCATGGATGAATACATAGATAAACACAATCTGCTTTATCCACACAATGGAATATTATTCAGCCATGAAAAGGAAGGGAATCCTTACACAGGCTACCACATGGATGAACCTGGAGGACATCATAATCAGTGAAAGAAGCCAGACAGAAAGTACCTGATTCCACTTTTGGGAGGGAAGTGTGTCAGACTCAGAGACACACTGCAGGATGATGGTCGCCAGGGCGGGAAGAGTGGTGGGGAGTTAGTCTTTTTCTTTCTTTCTTTCTTTTTTTTTGAGATGGAGTCTTGCTCTGTTGCCCAGGCTAGAGTGCAGTGGTGCAATCTTGGCTCACTGCAACCTCCACCTCCCGGGTTCACGCCATTCCTCCTGCCTCAGCCTCCCGAGTAGCTGGGACTACAGGCGCCTGCCACCATGCCCGGCTAATTTTTCTTGTATTTTTAGTACAGATGGGGTTTCACCGTGTTAGCCAGGATGGTCTCGATCTCCTGACCTTGTGATCCGCCTGCCTCGGCCTCCGAAAGTGCTGGGATTACAGGCCTGAGCCACTGTGTCCGGCCTGGAGTTAGTCTTTCTTTCTGTCTTTCTTTTCTTTTTTTCTTTTCCTTTCCTTTCCTTTCCTTTCCTTTTTCCTTTCCACTTTCCTTTCCCCTTTCCTTTCTTTCTTTCTTTCTTTTTTTTCAGAGACTCACTCTGTCACCCAGGCTGGAGTACAATGGTTAGTGCGATCTCTGCTCAATGCGACCTCTGCCTCCCTGGTTCAAGTGATTCTCCTGCCTCAGCCTCCGGAGTAGCTGGGACTACAGGCACCTGCACCACCATGCCCAGCTAATTTTTTATATTTTATTTTATTTCAGAGACAGTTTCACTCTTGTCGGCCAGGCTGGAGTGCAATGCATGCTATTGGCTCACTGCAACCTCCATCTCCTGGGTTCAGGTGATTCTCCTGCCTCAGCCTCCCAATTAGCTGGGACTACAGGCCTGCACCACCATGCCCAGCTAATTTTGTATTTTTAGTAGAGACAGGGTTTCACCAAGTCAGCCAGGCTGGTCTCAAACTACTGACATCAAGTGATCCACTCGCCTCGGCCTCCCAAAGTATTGGGATTACAGGCGTGAGCCACTGCGCCTGGTCTCTACTTATTTATTTCTTGTAGAGATGGGGTCTCACCATGTTGCCCAGGCTGGTCTTGAACCCCTGGGCTCGAGTGATCCTCATGCCTCAGTTTCATGCCTCATCCCCAGTTGCTGGGATAGCACACATGAGCCACTGGGCCCAGCCTCCTCATTTTGTCCTTAATATCTGCTTGGAACCACCTCAACTCAGAATACATACCAAAACTTAGTTTGGATGTGTTTCCCAGGTTGTAATCCTCAAATTTGGCCCAAATACACTCTCCTTATATTAATGTTGCCTCAGTGTGTTCCTTTAGGTCGACACCATAAAATCTCGTACGGGTAATTCTGCAGGGCCACTCCCTCACCACCGCTGTCTCATAGATGACTAGACGGAGGCCATGCTGGCTAGCAGCGATCAAGGGCTTACTGTCGAGAAAAGTCAGTTTAGAGAAATTGAATGGCCAAGTTCACAGTGGTAGGAAGTGGCTGTGGTGGGCTTTGCCCTGGGGCTTTGGACTTTGCCTGGAGCTGCTCCTCACTCATTCCAGGGAGCCCTTCCACCATGACCACTGTGACTTGGGATCCAAATTTCATTTGAAAATATATTTTTTTCATTTTTAAAATTTTTTTAGAGGCTGGGCGTGGTGGCTCACGCCTGCAATCCTAGCACTTTGGAAGGCTGAGGCAGGCAGATCACGAGGTCAGGAGATCGAGACCATCCTGACTAACACAGTGAAATTTTCTTTTTCTTTTTTTCTTTTTTTTTTTTTAGAGATGGGGTCTTGCTATGTTGTCCAGTTGTCCTGGGCTCAAGCCATCCTCCCACCTCAGCCTCCCGAGTTGCCGAGATTACAGGCCACCATGCCTGGCCCGATGTTTCTTATTGGGGTAAAATACATAATAACATAAAATGTACCATGTTAACCAGTTTTGTAGTTAGTTAGTTCAGTGGTATTACAGACATTCATAATATGGTGCAACCAACCCCATCAACCATCTCCAGAACTCTTTTCATCCTTCCAAACTGAAACCCTGTCCCCATTAAATGCTAAGTCCCCAGTCCCCCTCCTGCAGCCCCGGGAAACCACCCTTCATTTGCGCCACAGGTCAAATGTGGACACAGGGAGGCCATTGCACCCGGCCCCTGCATCTGAGCTTCCCCAGGGACTTCCCCGCCCCTGCTGCCTGAAGCTCTCCATCTCGCTGTCCAGATGGGCTGTCTTCCCCACTGGCTCTGTATAGAGTGCAGCCCCAACAGGTGGAGAAGCTGAGATGTGCAGGTTGCCCAGCCGACCCCGCTGCGGGGCTTCTGCTGGGACAGACACAACAAACAGCAGATGTAGCCCCCCTCCGAGGACTTCAGATCAGGAATTGTCAGAGATTCCAGAGATTGTCAGATTGGATGGAAACCCCCACTTCCAGCATATGCTGTTTACTAGAGACACACCTCAAACATATGTCCATGGAAATATTACATGTGAAAGAATGAATGCTAGGCAGTTACTACCAAAATCAAGCTGCCGTGGCTATATTAACATCAGACAAAATAGGCTTTGGGATAAAACAAAAACAGTTTAGGAATGATGTTAAAATAGGCTCTATATATCTTAAGCAAAAGTTGACAGAACTCTAGGGAGAAATAGGCACATGAAGCATCATAGAGGGAGGTTTCTTTTTTTTTTTTTTCTTTGAGACAGTCTGGCTCTGTCGCCCAGACTGGAGTGCAGTGGCACAATCTGGGCTCACTGCAACCTCTGCCTCCTTGGTTCAAGCAATTCTCCTGCCTCAGCCTCCCGAGTAACTGGGATTACAGGCACGCACCACCACGCCCAGCTAATTTTTGTATTTTTAGTAGAGACAGGGTTTCACCATGTTGGTCAGGCTGGTCTTGAACTCCTGACCTCAGGTAATCCACCCACCTTGGCTTCCTAAAGTGCTGGGATTACAGGCGTGAGCCACCGCACCCAGCCCATAGAGGAAGGTTTCTACAAGGCTTTCCTGGAAGAGATTTAGGGCAAACCAAAAACAGTTCCATGGGCCGGGCGCGGTGGCTCAAGCCTGTAATCCCAGCACTTTGGGAGGCCGAGACGGGCGGATCACAAGGTCAGGAGATCGAGACCATCCTGGCTAACACAGTGAAACCCCGTCTCTACTAAAAAAAATACAAAAAACTAGCCGGGCAAGGTGGCGGCACCTGTAGTCCCAGCTACTCGGGAGGCTGAGGCAGGAGAATGGCGTAAACCCGGGACGCGGAGCTTGCAGTGAGCGGAGATCCGACCACTGCACTCCAGCCTGAGCGACAGAGCGAGACTCCGTCTCAAAAACAAAAAACAAAAACAAACAAACAAAAAAACAGTTCCATGAAGACACAGACAGTGTGAGCAGGCCCATGATTAAAGGCGCCTTGACGGACAAGTGTGGCAGTCTGTACCCTGCATGGGTGCAAAACACACCTCCCCATGTCCACAAGTGGCATCTAGAGGCAGTGGTGGTATCTGAGCTACAAAGCAAGAAGCAACTCAGTTCTAAGACTTGGAGTCAGACAGATCACATTTTCAGAGTACAAACTACTGAACTAGAGTCAGTCACACACACACACGCACTCTCCATATGTTGCAAATTAAAAATATCATAATGAGGCTGGGCGTGGTGGCTCACGCCTGTAATCCCAGCAGTTTGGGAGGCCGAGGCGGGCAGATCACTTGAGGTTGGGAGTTCGAGACCAGCCTGACCAACATGGAGAAACTAAATAAAAAAAATCAGTTGGGCGTGGTGGCACATGCCTATAATCCCAGCTACTTGGGAGTCTGAGGAAGGAGAATCCCTTGAACCCGGGAGGTGGAGGTTGCAGTGAGCTGAGATCATGCCATTGCACTCCAACCTGGGCAACAAGAGCAAAACTCTGTCTCAAAAAAAAAAAAAAAATCATAATGAGAATTCAAAAGTATTTATAACTACTTTTTTTTTTTTTTGAGACAAAGTCTCACTCTCGTCTCCCAGGCTGGAGTGCTATGGTGTGATCTCGGCTCACTGCAACCTCTGCCTCCTGGGTTCAAGGGATTCTCCTCCCTCAGTCTCCCAAGTAGCTGGGATTACAGGCGCCAGCCACAACGCCCAGCTAATTTTTGTATTTTTAGTAGAGATAGGGCTTCAACATGTTGGCCAGGCTGGTGTCGAACTCCTGACCGCAGGTGATCCACCCGCCTCAGCCTCCCAAAGTGCTGGGATTCCAGGCCTAAGCCACTGTGCCTGGCCTTCAGGGTTTTAAGGAACAGTTTAATTTCCACAGTGGGGTGGCTGGAGAAGTAGGGGTGCCCCACCAGCAGCTGAGCAGAGAAGAAATGGTGGCTATCACACAGCCCACGCCTAGTGAATCCTCCAGTGAATTATTTCTGGCCTTTAAGAGACAGGTAATTGGCCAGGCGCGGTGGCTCAAGCCTGTAATCCCAGCACTTTGGGAGGCCGAGACGGGCGGATCACAAGGTCAGGAGATCGAGACCATCCTGGCT
>NW_012117400.1:480276-484134 GCF_000951035.1 Colobus angolensis palliatus | reverse complement strand
AAAAAAAAAAAAAAAGAGAGAGACAGGCAATTCAAGGGTTTCAAAGAAAGTAAAGAAAAGTTTCCAGATGTGCTTTATGAAGCCAGAATAACCTTTGTCCCCCAGGAGAATGTTAGCGTTACAAAGACAGATTCTTGCGGGTCCTGGTCGCTTCTCCACTGCGAGTCCACACCGGTGTCTGGCACACAGTAGGTACTCCTGGCTGACTCACTGAATCTGGTTGTAGACCTGACACACATACATGCACACACGGAAAAGTATCAATACTGCTGTTAAACACTGGTAGGCATTTCTAAAATAAAAACATTAGCTAATATCATCCAAAAGCAGATCAAGGCATGAATATCCAGGCTGGGCACAGTGGCTCACGCCTGTAATCCCAGCACTGTGTGAGGCTGAGGTGGCAGGATTGCTTGAGCCCAGGAGTTTGAGACCAGCCTAGGCAACATGGTGAGTCCGTCTCTAAAAAAAAAAAATACAAAAGTTAGGTGGATATGGTGGCGCGAGCCTGTGGTCCTAGCTACTTGGAGGCTGAGGGAGAATTGCTTGGGCCTAAGAGTCTGAGGCTGCAGTGAGCCGTGATCAAACCACTGCACTCCAGCCTGGGTGACAGAGGGAGACCTGTGTGAAAGGAAAATAAATCTTGGGGCCCCCGAATCATTAAGCTAAAGGGCAAAGTCAAGCTGGGAGCTGCTTATGGCCAACCTGCCTCCCATTCTATTCAAGGCCACTCCTCTGCTCACTGCTTTTAATACTACCGTATTAGCCAGCAGTTTCACTACTTGGTATGTATTGAAAGGTAAACATTTAAAGTTGAAATCACCATGTCAGAGAGATACCTGCACTCCTGTGTTCACTGCAGCACAATTCACAACAGGCAAGAGATGGAATCAACCTAAGAGTTTCTCCGTGGGCGAATGGATGGAGAGTGTGGTATCTGTACACAACGGAATCCCATTCAGCCATAAGAAAGAAGGAAATCCTGTCATTTGCAACAAAGTAGATGAAACTGGAGAACACCATGTTAAATGAAATAAGCCAGGTACAAAAAGACAAACGGCACACGATCTCACTGATAGGTAGAAAATCCAAAAGCTGAACTCATGGAATAGAATGGTGGGTGCCAGGGGCTGCAGGGTGCTGGGTGGGAAGGATGAGGAGGTGTTGGCCAAGGGACTCAAAATTCCAATTAGTTCAAGAGATTTATTGTACGCCATCATGACTATGGTTAATAACAATATGTTGTATACATTTGGTTATAGTATATTCACTTCTTTGCATTTTTTAGGAGTCGGGCGTGAACCCTGAATATCTGAGAGAGGTTTCAGTGAATTTATTTTGCCAAGTTGATTTCGCCAAGGTTGAGGACGCGCACCCCTGACACAGCCTCAGGAGGTCCTGATGACATGTCCCCAAGGTGGTCAGAGCACAGTTTGGTTTTATACATTTTAGGGAGACTTGAGACATCAGTCAACATATGTAAGATGAACATTGGTTTGGTCCAGAAAGGCAACTCGAAGCAGGGAGGGGCCTTCCAGGTCATGGGTAGATAAGAGAGTAATGGTCGTGTTGTTCTGAGTTTCTGATGAGCCTCTCCAAAGGAGGCAATCCAATATGCATTTATCTCAGTGAGCAGAGGAGTGGCCTTGAATAGAATGGGAGGCAGGTTGTCTTTTCTTTTCTTTTTTCTTTTTCCTTTTCTTTTCTTTTTTCTTTTTCCTTCTTTCTTTTTTTTTTTTTTTAGGATAGGGTCTCACTCTGTCACCCAGGCTGGAGTGTAGTGATGAAATCTAGACTCACTGCAGCTTCAACTTCCTGGGCTTAAGCCTCCCACCTCAGCCTCCCGAGAAGCTGGGACTACAGGCATGCACCACCACACCTGGATAATTTTTGTATTTTTAGTAGAGACAGGGTTTCTTCATGTTGACCAGGTTGGTCTCAAACTCCTGACCTCAGGTGATCCACCTGCCTCAGCCTCCCAAAGTGCTGGGATTACAGGCATGAGCCACCATGCCCAGCCTACTCTTAATTTTTTTTTTAAGTGCACGAGCTAATTTTTTTTTTATTTTTTTTATTTTTTGAGACGGAGTCTCACTCTGCCGCCCAGGCTGGAGTGCTGTGGCCGGATCTCAGCTCACTGCAAGCTCCGCGTCCCGGGTTTACGCCATTCTCCTGCCTCAGCCTCCCGAGTAGCTGGGACTACAGGCGCCCGCCACCTCGCCCGGCTAATTTTTTTTGTATTTTTTTAGTAGAGACGGGGTTTCACCGTGTTAGCCAGGATGGTCTCGATCTCCTGACCTCGTGATCCGCCCGTCTCGGCCTCCCAAAGTGCTGGGATTACAGGCTTGAGCCACCGCGCCCGGCCACGAGCTAATTTTTTAATTACTATTTGTAGAGATTAGGTCTCCCTATGTTGCCCAGGTTGGTCTCGAACTCCTGAGCTCATGCAATCCACCTGCCTTGGCCTCCCACAGTGCTGGACTCATTCTAGTTCTTAAACCCAAGGGTACTTATTTTCCAACATGAACCTTAACCTCACCCTTCCAGAAACTTCTCAGGCATGGGCAAGGTTGCAGTCTCCCTTACTGCAGGCAGCAATGACTTTACCAACAGGTGATCTCGGTGGGCTCGTAGGGGAGTGGGAGTGGGCAGTGGCCATTGTCTTCCTTTTGTTGTCCGCTGGGGATCTTGGTTGGGAAGCCTGAACCCAGCATCGTTTCCTAGCCCTGTGTTCAACAGCGCCGGGAGCGAGGTGACTTCCTATCCCCATGGTAAACAGTTCTGGGGCCTGGCACTCTGCCACACAATCCTGAGAACTAGCACAAGTCAATTCGCTTCCAGGACCAACACAGCCGTGCTCCTGAAAGATGAGACTCGCAGAGCCCGGCCCAAGGCTGCACCCAGCAGTCCGAGGCTGCCCAGGCTTCCCACCCGGCCCTCTCTGCGCTGGCTCGCACTTCGGGCATTTTCTCTCCTCCTTTCCTCCCTAGTGATCCAAGGCCGGCTCTGTCGAGGGAGTGTTCTTCCTCTTTGCAGTGAGTCCAATAAACTCAGCTTTGCCTGAACAACAGGTTTTTCTGGTGGTGATTTTGGGGAGTCTACAGCCAACAGCTGAAATGGGGAAAATGGGGCGGGGGTGGGGAATCCCTTTTGTTTTTTGTTTTTATTTTTTACAGTCAAGTGAAAGCAAGTTTATTAGGAAAGTAAAGGAATAAAAGAATGGCTACTCCATAGACAGGGCAGCTGGGAATCCCTTTTAGCACCTGGTGGCTGCAGATGGGGAGAAATACAGACCATATTCGGTTCTTAGTTCAACTAGCCAGAGACGCAGGACAGGGTGGGAAGCCAGACCCAGCCGCGCCCCAGCAGGACAGGGTGGGAAGCCAGACGGGCACACCCAGCAGGGTAGCCGCGCCCCATCAGGCTGCAGCCAACCAGGGCCTCTCCGGGCTGGGAAAACTCCATTCTTGCTGGACTTGGGCTTACTCGGCTCTCCATCTCATGCAAACACCTCTCTCCTTATGAAAGGCAAGAAGAATTTCTTCTGCACCAGGGATGGGTTGTGCCTGTCACAGCGGCCTGGGGACCTGGAGGGACCCTTTAGAAGCTTAGCCCAGCAATTCCTTTATATATGTGACTTGTGTTCTATTCAGTTTTACTACTTCTTCTTTTTTTTTTTTTTCAGACAGAGTTTTGCGCTTGTTACCCAGGCTGGAGTGCAATGGCGTGATCTCAGCTCACTGCAACCTTCGCCTCTCGGGCTCAAGCGATTCTCCTGCCTCAGCCTCCCGAGTAGCTGGGACTACAGGCGCCCGCCACCATGCCTGGCTAATTTTTTGTATTTTTAGTAGAGATGGG
>NW_012117400.1:470417-479256 GCF_000951035.1 Colobus angolensis palliatus | reverse complement strand
TGCTGGGATTACAGGCTTGAGCCACCGCGCCCGGCCTTGTTTTTCTTTTTAAAAAATAGGCTCTAAAAATTCTGGAGAGAAATAAAAAAGGCAACATGGTGGCCGGGTATAGGCATCTCTTCTGATTCCAGGCAGGTCGGCACTGGCTGCCTTGCTCAATGGTTGCCTTAGAAACCGGCCTAGCGAGGGGGTGTCAGTTGTCTCTCTCTGGTAGCCATTAAGGCAGTGACTCAGCAGAAAACCCAACCCAGGAGGGAGTTGTTCATTCACTGACTTTCCTTCTCTCCCAGAAAAGCATGGGCGAGGCCATTTCTGTTACATTTGCTATTGGGTGGCAGCTGCTCCACCGTGAAGGCGGTAGTGAGAAGCCTACCCGCTCTTCCAGCCTCTCACTAGGTGAGTGGCAACTCTGTGCTGCCCTGTCCCTCAGAAACCACAGGTTCCGGTCCCTCTGCCAGCCTGTCCCCTGTCTCGCCCCTCCTGCTGACAGGGTGAAACCAGCTTCCGCTCACAAGCGCTTGCTGGGGGTTGCCACGGCAACTGCTGTCCTAGAGACCACAGGCATGGCTCTTGGGGAGATCTTTAGTAAAAAACCCAACCAAACATCACCAGTGGTGGAACTCAGTATGGCTCATAAACTCAACTGAGAGAAAAGCCAAGGGACGCATGTGCGCGTCCCAACCATTAAGCAAAATAAATACAAAGAAAACCCAGCATTGGTCCGAGTGGCTCGCACCTGTAATACCGGCACTTTGAGAGGCCGAGGTGGGTGGATCACCTGAGGTCAGGAGTTTGCGACCAGCCTGGCCAACATGGTGAAACCCCATCTCTACTAAAAATACAAAGATTGGTTGGGCCTAGTGGCGCGCGCCTGTAATCCCAGCTACTCTGGAGGCTGAGGCAAAAGAATTGCTTGAACCTGGGAGGCGGAGGTTGCCGTGAGCAAGATCATGCCTCTGCACTCCAGCCTGGGTGACAGAACGAGACCCAGTCTCAGGAAAAAAAAAAAAAAAAGAATGACATGCTGAGGCGTGCTGCAACATGAATGAACCCCAAAATCATAATGCTAAGTGACAGAAGCCAGACACAAAAGATCCCATGAGTATTATCCCGTTTATATGGAGTGTTCAGAGTAGGTGAATCTATAGAGACAGAAAGGAGATGAGTGACTGCCTTAGCTGGAAGGGAAAAATGGGGGAGAAATGGGCAGTGACTATTAAAAGGTATGATGTTTCTTTTTCTTTGTTTTTGTTTTGTTTTGTTTTTTGAGATGGAGTCCCGCTCTGTCACCCAGGCTGGAGTGTAGTGGCACGATCTTGGCTCACTGCAACCTCCACCTCCTGGGTTCTAAGAGATTCTCCTGCCTCTGCCTCCTGAGTAGCTGGGATTACAGGCGCCTGCCACGACTGCTGGGCAATTTTTGTATTTTTAGTAGAGACGGGGTTTCACTGTGTTGGCCAGGCTGGTCTCAAACTCCTGACCTCAGGTGATCCACCCACCTTGGCCTCCCAAAGTGCTGGGATGACAGGCGTGAGCCACCCCGCCTGGCCAGTGTTTCTTTTGGAATGATGAAAATATGCTCAAATACAGTGCTGGTTGCACAAGTCTGTAAATCTATTAAAAACACTGAGTTGCACACTTCAAACAACTGAACCTTGTGGTGTGTGAGGTGTCTTAACAAAGCTGTTCAAAACCCCAGGATAGCTGGGCACAGTGGCTCAGCTGTAATCCCAGTGCTTCGGGGGGCTGAGGAAGGAGGATCGCTTCAGCTCAGGGGCTTGAGACCAGCCTTGGCAACATAGCGAGACCCTGTCTCTACTAAAAAGTAAAAATAATTAGCTGGGCATGGTGGCATGCACCTGAGGTCCCAGGTACTCCAGAGGTTAAAGCGGGGGCTAGGGGGGCGGGTAGGTGGGGATTGCTTGAGCCCAGAAGATCAAGGCTGCAGTGAGCTATGATCACGCCACTGCACTCCAGCCTGGGCAACATAATGAGATCCTGTCTCACTGTCTCAAAAAAAAAAAAAAAAAGTCCCAGCATGATCCTGATCACCCAAGCCCTCTCAACAAACACATGAAAGAAACACATATTGTTATTTCAAACTTCACTCAAAATGCACTGCCTTCATGTGCTGGGACCCGGAGAGGGTTTGAGGCATGTTTGTAGGAATAAGTCAGGGTCAGAACGGAGCTGAGAATGGGTGTTCACTCGTATTCTTCAATGTCTCCTATTGAGATGATGTTATCTACTTGTTATTTTCTTGACCCTATTTTCTGCCAAAAAATAAAGTAATTTGAGAGATCGGGATCTAAGGTGGAAGAACAGATCTGCAGGAAGGCATGGAAGGCTCTAGAAAGGGTATATACGTGGGTAAAAACGGAGTTGTTTAGAACAACACTAATAATGTCCTTTGGGATTTAAACTAGATAAAAACAAGGGCACCCGAGGCCAGGCGGAAACACAGTCTCGCTGCTGGGAAGCTCTGGCGTTGCTTGGGCCGCTGTGCCGGCGCTGAGGCTATCGTAAGGCAGGGCTGCAGACTCCATCCCTAGGGTAACTGCTGGAGTCATAATGAAAAGTGACACTGAGAAAAGGCAAAAAAAGAGAAAGAAAGTAACCAACAACAGATGGGACAACAGAAAACAAATGGTAAGCTGGTCCTCACACACAGCCAGAGCAGGAGGGTGGCGGGGGTCACGGTCTAAGGGTGCGGAGGAGGAGGAGGATGTTGAGGGTGAAGAAACAGATGAATATTACGTTGTGTATATTTTATCGCAATGAAAGATCGCACATACAGCCATATTGGCAAATCCATTCAAATGAAAATGGATAAACACACAAAGATTGCCGGGCTGGAGTGGAGGGAAAATAAAACCAATCAGTCAATATGCTGCCTCAAAGAGACGCTTTTTCTCTCTTCCTTTCTTTCCTTCTTTCTTTCCTTCCTTCCTTTCTTCCTTTCTCTCTCTCTCTCTCTCTCTCTTTCTTGCTTTCTTTTTTGACAGAGTCTTACCCTGCTGCCCAGGCTGGAGTGCAATGCAATGGCGCAATCTCAGCTCACTGCAAACCCCGTCTCCCGGGTTCAAGCAACTGTCCTGCCTCAGCCTCCTGAGTAGCTGGGATTATAGGCGTGCACCATCATACCCCACTAATTTTTGTATTTTTTACTAATTTTTGTATTTTTTACTAGAGACAGGGTTTTACCATGTTGGCCAGGCTGGGTCTCAAACTCCTGACCTCAAGTGATCTTCCCATCTCAGCCTCCCAAATTCCTAGGATTACAGGCATGAGCCACTGTGCCCGGCTGCATTTTATTTCTTAAAAACAGCTTTTTTTTTTTTTTTTTTTTTTTTCTCTGAGACGGAGTCTCGCTCTGTTGTCCAGGCTGGAGTGCAGTGGTGCAATCTTGGCTCATTGCAAGCTCTGCCTCCCGGGTTCATGCCATTCTCCTGCCTCAGCCTCCCAAGTAGCTGGGACTACAGGCGTCTGCCACCATGCCTGGCTAATTTTTTGTATTTTTTTAGTAGAGACGGAGTTTCACCGTGTTATCCAAGATGGTCTTGATCTCCTGACCTCGTGATCCGCCCACCTTGGCCTCCCAAAGTGCTAGGATTACAGGTGTGAGCCACTGCGCCCGGCCAAAAACAGCTTTATTGAGGTATAATTGACATAAAATAAACTGTACATTTAAAGTGAACAGTTTGAAAGTTGTATCTGCCAAGCTATCACCATAATCAAGAGAATGAACATACCAGGCCGGGCGTGGGGGCTCACGTCTGCAGTCCCAGCTACCTGGGAGGCTGAGGCAGGTGGATCGCGTGAGCCCAGGAATCTGAGACCAGCCTGGGCAACATGGCAAGACCCCATCTCTACAAAAAATACAAAAATTGGCCGGACGCAGTGGCTCATGCCTGTAATCCCAGCACTTTGGGAGGCTGAGGCAGGTGAATCACGAGGTCAGGAGTTCGAGATCAGCCTGGCCAACATGGTGAAACCCCATCTCTACTAAAAATACAAAAAAAATATTTAAAAAAATTAGCTGGGCATGGTGGTGGGCGCCTATAGTCCCAGCTACTTGGGAGGTTGAGGCAGGAGAATTGCTGGAACCCGGGAGGTGGAGGTTGCAGTGAGCTGAGATCGTGCCACTTGCAGTGCAGCCTGGGTGACAGAGCAAGACTCTGTCTCAAAAAATTTTAAAAAAAATTAGCCAGGCATAGTGGTGAGTGCCTGTAGTCCCAGCTACTCGGGAGGCTGAGGTGGGAGGATGGTTTGAACCTGGGTGGTGGAGGCTGGAATGAGCTATGATTGCACCACTGCACTCCAGCCTGGGTGACAGAGCTGGTCTCTGTCTCTAAGTAAGTAAGTAAATAAATAAATCAAAGAGAATAAACATAAACCAGATAAGAATAAACCAAAAGTTTCCTGGTGCCTCCAGCATCCCTTCCTCCAGCCCATTCCTCTTTGCCTACCTGCAGGCGCTGACACTTCCTAGACCAGCACAGAAATGGAGTCATTGCTCTGTTGAGTGCTTTGCCCCTCTCTGTTGCTAGGTAGCATTCCATGGTAAGGATGCTCCATTCGTTCATCCATTTGCCCAGTGGTCATCTGGGTTGTTTCTACTGTGTGGCTATTGGGAATAAAGTTGCTATGATTGCTCGGGTCCAAGTCTCTGTGTGGATGTGTGAATTCATTTCTCTTGGGTGAGTGCCGAGGAGTGGTTAGTTGCATCATATTACAAGTGAATATTGAACACTGGAAGGCACTGCCAAACTTACATTTGACATTCCTGCCAGCGGCATGTGAAGGGCCTGACTGCTCTGTGATGTATATGGAAATGCAAGGGGCCCAGGATAACTAAGACAGCGTTGGAGAAGAACAGAAATCCAGACTTACTATAAATCTATGGGAATTAAGTCAGTGTGGTACTGGTGCAGGAGCAGACACATAGACTAATGCAGAAAGCTCAGAGGCAGGAAAGGTCTTATTAATAAGGACCTTATTAATAAGAAAAAGACAACCTAGTTAAACAATAAGAAAAAGATTTGAATAGGCCTTTCACAGAAAGGCCAATAAGCAAATGAAGTGATGTTGAGCATCAATTAGTCATTAGGGAAATGCAAATTAAAACTACAATGAGATACCACGTTGTGCCTATTAGAACGACTATGATGAAAACATGCTTCCAGTACCGCGTGTGGAGCAGCCAGAACTTTCATACATTGCTGGGGACACGTCAGCTGGTCCAGCTGCTCTGGATAGTGTCCGGCAGCACCTACTAAAGCTGAGCGCAGGCACTGCCTGTGACCCAGCAACTCCGCTCCTAGGGACACACACCTGTGCTGCTTCTGTGTTTCCGAGAACCCCTGTCCCCGTGTGGCCCTGGGTTAGGGTTCCCCACAGGAGCCATCCGCCTGGGGTCTGGAAGGCGAGGGGATGCAGTAGGCATTTGTGTGCCGTGAGGCCTGCTGGGGGGCCGCCACAGCACTGCCGGCTCCCATCGAGTCTCCCTGCTCAGATGTTCCAACATGTGTATACAGATGTGTACAACACGCAAGAGAAATGAGTGCATACGTGCAGCAAGACATACTCGGAAATGTTCATAACAGCTTTCTGCCAGCCAAACTCAATCCAAACGTTCAAGAGTAGAAAGAGTCAAATGCAGCCTGTTCATACAATGGAACGCTACCCAGGAAGGCAAAGCGATCGCTTAGCGCTACTCATGGCTGCATCAGAACAACAGTGCAGAGCGACAGAAGGCAGACGCGAGTCCGCAGCACATGTGTTCCTCTATTCTCGCACTACTGTACAGAAATAGCCAAGACCGGGCAATTTATAAAGAAAGGAGGTTGAATGGGCTCACGGTTCTGCAGGCTGTACAGGAAGCATGGCTGCATCTGCTTCTGGGGAAGCCTCAGGAAGCTTGCAATCATGGCGGGAGGCAAAGGGGGAGCAGTCACATCAGATGGCCACAGCAGGAGCAAGAGTCAGACAGTGGAGGCACCACACACTGTTAAACAACTATCATGAGAACAGCACCCAGGGATGGCGTGGAACCATTCATGAGACCCAGTCACCTCCCACCAGGCCCCGCCTCCAGCACTGGAGACTGGGGCAGGGACACACACCCAAACTAAATCACAACACAATCTCGTTGACATGAACTTCCAGAACATGCAAAACTATACGTGTTTAAAGCCAGGAGAGTGGTTGTCTCTTGTGAGAAACCTTTCTGGGGTGCCAGAATCCCCTTGGGGTGGTTTTCAACATGTCCACACGTTCTCTGGTGCTACACCCATCCAAAAAAGGCGACCTACAGCGCCTCTCCCCTTGCATACACTGGCCTCAGGGACTTGCGTCTAGTGAGAGGCTGCCAGGGAAGTGGCAGCACCTGATCCTGAGGTCAGGCCATCAGATGATGTGGCCTCCGCTGGGCTTTCTGGCTTGAGATGTTCCCCGGAGAACCAAGCCTTCCAGGGATGTAGAGGTGTCCTCACCCTGGCAGCATCCTCTGCTGGACACGAAGGATGGGTGGTTCCAGCTCGTGGCCATTGGGCCGCCCTGGCTAACCAACTGCAGCAGATGAGCTCTGCCAGCTGAGACCTCACAGAGCGCAGGCTGACGAGCAAAACAAACATTGCCATTATTTTCAGCCCTTACATCTTGGGGCAGCTTGGTATCTAGCAAGAGATAACTGGAGCAGATTAATATGCGGGTCTATGTGGTGGCTGCCACATGGCCGTCTATGTCTAAAACAGTCATTGGGCTGTACAAGTACAGTCTGTGTACTTTTCTACCTTTAACTTATACCTCCCTAACAACGTCCTTCAGAAAAGCGTTAACTCCTGAGGCTCTGGCGTGGGCAGCTGGGTGAGCACTGGAACTAGTCCCACGTGCTGAGGTGGGAAGCTCGGTGAAAGGGAATCCCAAGTCTGGTTGGCCCTTTAAGTTTATGGTGCCTGTGAGAGAAATCAGAAGACCAAAACCTCAGAGGAGAGAGCGTGACGGAGACGCAGGCGTGTGTCTGGAGGGACTCACAGCTTGTAGGGGTTGGGCAGAGAGAGCCCACAGCACACAGAAAGAGCACAGACTTCAGCATCACAGAGGTCACAAGAGACAAGTGGTCGGCTGGGGAGTGGGCACCGGCGAGAGAAAGTCCAAGAGGACTGGATGGATTTGGCAACACAGAGGTGACCGCTGCTCTGGACGAACACTGACTGGATGGAGCGGCAGTGGTAGAAGCAGAGGAAGAGGGACTGCACGAGGAGTGGGCAAGTGAGAAAACAGACAAGGATTCTGAAAAGTTCACCCACAAAGAGGAACAGAGAATTAGGGTTGTGGTTGGAGGGGGTGTTGGGTCAAGTGAGTTTTTATTTTTATTCTTCAAGAACGGAAGCTACCAGGACATGTTTGATGAAAATAGATCCAGAGGCCGGGTACGGTGGCTCACGCCTGTAATCCCAGCACTTTGGGAGGCTGAGGCGGGCGGATCACCTGAGGTCGAGTTGGAGACCAGCCTGGCCAACATGAGGAAACCCCGTCTCTACTAGAAATACAAAAATTAGCCGGGCGTGGTGGCGGCGCCTGTAGTTCCAGCTACTCAGGAGGCTGAGGCAGGAGAATTGCTTGAACCCGGGAGGCGGAGGTTGCAGTGAGCCGAGATGGTGCCGCTGCACTCCAGCCTGGGCGACAGAGTGAGACTCTGTCTCAAAAAAAAAAAAAGAAAGAAAAAAAAAAAAGAAATAGATCCAGAAGCCAGGAAGAGATTGATCATGTGGGGTGACATTATGAGTGAAGAAGTCCTCAGAAAAGAGGAGAAACTTGCAATTCTGGCCACGATGGAATAACTGATGCCAGCTGTAGACACCGAAAAAACTGGGCAACTATTTTTAGATGTTGGACAATAGGCCGTGCAGGGCTGTGAGCAGAGAGAACACAAAGAAGGTGAGCCTTACAAGCACCCTGAGTTTCTGCCTGGAGGCACTTTCAGACCATGGTTTAGCAAGCGGGTCTGAGCAGCACCAGCACTCTCAGAGTTACCAGAGCGACCCAGCCAATAGCAGAGAAACAACGGAATCCCAGAAACATGTCATTAATCCAGAAGTCAAAAACAGAGGAAAACAGAAACAAAGAACAGATGGGGTAATAGAAAACAAGTAACAAGATGATAGGCTTAACCCTAACCATTAAATGTTAATGGATTCAACAGACCAACTAAAGGCAGAGATTGTCAGATTGTTTAAAAGAGTAAGGCTGGGCCGGGCGCAGTGGCTCATGCCTGTAATCCCAGCACTTTGGGAGGCTGAAGCAGGCAGATCACTTGAGGTCAGGAGTTTGACATCAGCTTGGCCAATATGGTGAAACCTTGTCTCTACTAACTAAAAATATAAAAATTAGCCGGGCGTGGTGGCACACAACTGTAGTCCCAGCTACTATGGAGGCTGAGGCAGAAGAATCGCTTGAACCTGGGAGGCAGAGGTTGTAGTAAGCCAAGATTGTACCACTGCACTTCAGCCTGGGTGACAGAGTAAGGCTCTTATCTGAAAAAAAAGCCGGGTGCAGTACCTCGACTTGCAATCCCAGCACTTTGGGAGGCTGAGGTGCGTGAATCACCTGAGGTCAGGAGTTCGAGACCAGCCTGGACAACATGGGGAAACCCCATCTCTACTAAAAATAGAAAAATCAGTCGGGCGTGGTGGCGGACGCCTGTAATCCCAGTTACTCGGGAGACTGAGGCAGGAGAATCACCTGAACCTGGGAGGCAGAGGTTACAATGAGCCAAGACCGTGCCATTGCACTGCAGCCTGGGCGACAAGAGCAAAACTCCATCTCAAAAAAAAAA
>NW_012117400.1:463243-469777 GCF_000951035.1 Colobus angolensis palliatus | reverse complement strand
CGGGCGGCAGCACCTGGGAGGGAGCTGGACGACAGCAGCTGCAGGCTGTCCAGGGCCCCATCCTCGTACAGGGCCAGCTTCTGGACCATCTTCTGCCGGGCAGGGTTGATGATAATCTGCGGTGGCTCTGATGATGACGATGCAGAGCTGCCCAGGGCCAGTCCTGGGGTGGAGATAGCACTCCCTTAGCCTCATGCTGGGTCTCCCCAACCCTCAGCCTAGCACCCTGCCTCCCTGGCCTCAGGCCTGAATTCCTCAGAGAAGTCCAAGAGCAGGGCCCAGCTCTCAGGCTACCCGCGACAGAGCACTCCTTGTTCCCAGCCTTCAGGAATGGGGTTGGGAGAGGGCTGGAGAGCAAGCTCCACCTGGGGAGGACGTGGCCTGGGGAGGGGCAACCAGGCTTGCTAAGGACACAGTGAGCTGAACACCCGGCCCTGGTTCTCTTCTAGAAGGCTGGGGTGGGGACTACAGAGGCTTTGGTCCAAGGAGGTCCTGGTCCCTCTCCTGGGAACCCATCTCCCCAGCTACCTTCCACAGCTGTGGGCCGGAACCCTGGGCCACTCCCCCAGCTCGATTCTCCCGTGGTGTCCCCCTGAGGACAGCTGGCCTCCCCGAGGGGTGCTGGGCCCAGAGGGCAGCTCGGAGTCAAGTGCCACGAGCGCAGGGCAGCAGAGAGGCCGCCTAAGCTCTCATCACTCTCCACAGGCTGGTTGAGGCCTCTCTGGAGCTGCTCCACTGCCTGTGCACTGGCTCCTGACGGTGCTGCCAGGGGCTGCCATGGGGCAGCCCCACTGTGGGCACCACCAGTGCTGGACACGTAGGAGTTCTCCTGCGGGGAAGGGGGGATGCAGCTGGCGGCCTCCGAATGCCCGGGCACCCCCGCCACTACTGCCTGCAGCTTCTCTAGCCTCTCGTACACCTGCAAAGTGGAAAAGAGGGACTCTCAGGGTGAGATGGCAGCCCTCGCCAGTCACCCCGTGGGCAAACCACAGGGCTGCTCCAGGCCATCCGTGACCTGCCTTGGGGCTCTGCCCCTTGCCCCTCTGTTCCCATCATAGGGAGTGCTAAGAACCGCGGCTGCCAAAGGCGAGGACTGAGAATGACCTCTTTCTCTTCTACAAAGTGAATCTCACTGCCCCGCTGCCCTCAGACGGGGCCTCTCCATTTTCAACTGTCACCAGAGAAGAGGTGGGGTACTAAGGAGGGGACAGAAAAAGCCAGATGCAGTGGCGCAGTGCGCCCAGCAGGGGGCGCAGCAGAAGCTCTTTCCTTCTTTCTATGGGAAGTGGGGTCAGAGCTGGGCTCCGCAAAGCAGGACTGCAGCACTGCCCGGGACCCTCAGTTCAGAGAGGCCCTGCCCCAAACAGAACCAAAGGGCAAGCAAGAAATGTGTAGAGACTCCAGAGAGACCTAGCAGGTGCTGAGATGGGGTCAGTACAGAGCAGGGCCTGGAATGCGAGCTTTCTTGCTGGCCACCCCATCCCAGTGGGCAGCTGGCTACCTGGGTCATAGGAGGCCTCCTTTTGGCCCGGCGGTGCAGGCAGCAGCAGGCCAGCCGGCCCAGGCCCAGGCCCAGCTCAGGTGGGCAGGGCCCGGGCCTGGGGTCCAGGTGCTTCTTGCAGATCTGCATGGCGATGGGAGCAGCCCAAGAATCTGCAGCCAGACCTGCTTGCAGTGTGCTCTGGGTGCTTCTCAAAGCCACTCCAGCCTCCTCAGCCTCCTCTTCCACCAGGTCTTTCTGTGGGATAGATAATGTGAATATGGCTACCAGGTGGTCACACCTACAGCTGCAATCCTCAAGTCCTTGTCACTCAATCCTATGGTGTTTATTTTTTTTTATAAGAAAAGAGATGGGGTCTCGCTATGTTGGCCTGGTTGGTCTCCAACCAGGCTCAAGTGATCCTCCTGCCTCAGCCTCCCAAAGTGCTGGGGTTACAGGTGTGAGACACTGTGCCACAGCTCTTGGTCTTTCTACAACTTACTTTATTTTTTTTTGAGACAGGGACTCATTCTGTCACCCAGGCTGGAGTGCAGTGGTGCAATCGTGGCTCACTGCATCCTCAACCTCCCAGGCTCAAGTGATCCTCCCACCTCAGCCTCCCAAGCAGCTGGGATTACAGGTGTGTACTACCATGCCTATCTTGCTATGTTGCCCAAGCTGGTCTCCAACTCCCAGGCTCAAGTGATCCTCCTGCCTCAGACTCCCGAGTAGCTTCTAGAGATTTATTAAACACCTACTGTGGACCAGTGGTGCTCTGGGCTCTAGGGATACAGGAACAAATAGAACCCCGGGCCCCGGTTTGACAGATCTGACTTCCTGGTGGGGGAGAGGCCCATGGAGCCTTCTACCAGGACCTGAGGAAGTGACCCAGGAGCTGGGGTCTGAGGCATGAAGTAGCCTGAGAGGGCAGAGCCGAGAAGGAAAGTGCCCCACAGAGAGAGAGGTACCCCAGAGAGAGGCACCCCAGAGAGAGGTACCCCACAGAGAGAGAGGTACCCTAGAGAGAGAGGTACCCCACAGAGAGGCACCCCAGAGAGAGGCACCCTACAGAGAGAGAGGTACCCTAGAGACAGATAGGTACCCCAGAGAGAGGTGCCCCAAAGAGGTACCCCAGAGACAGGTACCCCACAGAGAGAGAGGCACCCCAGAGAGAGGTACACTACAGAGAGGTACCCCACAGAGAGGTACTCCACAGAGAGGTACCCCAGAGAGGTACCCCAAAGCGAAAGAGGTACCCCACAGAGGCGTGCCACAGAGAGAGGCACCCCACAGAGAGATGCTCCACAGAGAGGCACCCCACAAACAGGCACCTGACAGAGAGGCGCCCCGCAGAGAGAGGCGCTCTGGGGGTGGAAACAGGACCAGGGGCCATCTCCAGCTCTGAGATCAGACAGACCAGGAGGAACGGCCAGGGTAGGCGGTGGCTTTTCTCACAGAGGGAACGGCACATACTAAGGCTGTGAAGCAGGTGGCAGGGAGCGCCCCGAGTCCTGGGGACCTGGGCATTGTGGGGTCAACCACATAAGGGATTGGGCCTTCACCCCAAGAGCAGAGAAAATGCAAAGGGGCCTTTGAAAAGAGCACTAAGCCGGGCGCGGTGGCTCACGCCTGTAATCCCAGCACTTTGGGAGGTTGAGGTGGGCGGATCACGAGGTCAGGAGGTCGAGACCATCCTGGCTAACACGGAGAAACCCCGTCTCTACTAAAAATACAAAAAAATTAGCCGGGCGTGGTGGTAGTCACCTGTAATCCCAGCTACTCGGGAGACTGAGGCAGGAACATGGCATGAACCTGGGAGGCGGAGGTTGCAGTGAGCAGATATCGTGCCACTCCACTCCAGCTTGGATGACAGAGTGAGACTTCGTCTCAAAAAAAGAAAGGCTTAAAAATCAGTGATTTAAAGTGATGCCTTAGGAAGCTGGAAAGAGACAAGCAGGTTAAACCCAAAATAAACAAAAGGAAAGAAACAACAAAAAGTGGAAATCAACAAAATGGAAAATAAACCAACAGAAAAAAATCAGTAAAAGCAAAAATTGGTCCTTTGAAATTAACAATAAAAATTGATAAGCCCCTATATATCTAGGTTGATCAAGAAAAAAAAAGGGCCAGGTGCAGTGGCTCACGCTTGTAATTCCTGCAGTTTGGGAGGCCGAGGCAGATGGATCACCTGAGGTCAAGAGTTTGAGACCAGCCTGGCCAACATGATGAAACCCAGTTTCTATTAAAAATACAAAAAAAATTAGCTGGGTGTGGCGGTGGGCGCCTGTACTCCCAGCTACTCGGGAGGCTGAGGCAGGAGAATCACTTGAACCTAGGAGGCAGAGGTTGCAGTGAGCTGAGATAGCGCCATTGTACTGCAGCCTGGGTAACAAGAGCGAAACTCCATCTCAAAAAAAGAAAAACAAAAAAGAATTTAAACAAGGTCACAGAATATAAGGTTCATATGCAAAACTCAACCGCATTTTTTTTTTTGAGGCAGGGTCTCCCTCTGTTGACCACGATGGAGTGCAGTGGTAGACGCATGGCTCACTGCAGCCTCATCGTCCTGCGCTCAATGGATCCTCCCGCCTCAGCCTGCTGAGTAGCTGGAACTGCAGGCATGCACCACCATGCCTAGCTAATTTTTGTACTTTTTGTAGAGACGGGGTTTCGCCATGTTGCCCAGGCTGGTCTCAAACTCCTGGGCGAAAGTGATCTGCCCACCTTAGCTTCCCAAAGTGCTAGGATTACAGGCGTGAACCACCACACCCAGCATCAATTGCATTTCTGTATAATATCATGATGAATTAGAAATCAAAGATACCATTTAGAATAGCATAAAAAACATGGACTACATCAGGAAAAACCTGACATGGAAGTACTGGGTGTGGCCAGCCCAGAGCAGTAACAAGACCTGGGATACTCAAGAACCCTGAGGTGTAAGGCATTGGGAAAGCTCAAGGCTTTCAGTGCAACAAAGTCCACAAGTACAGCCCGAGATTGCAACACATGTTTTTATTACTCAAGGACAACCTGGACTTCACCAATGCCCAGCTTCATGGGGGCATGTAGTGTGACTCACGGCTGAACACAGAATCACTGTTAAGCCTGTGCTACAGCCCTGGGCTACTTTTGGACACGTAAGAGGACACTAGGTTACATGAAACCTGACTTGCTTCTAAAGACATGTGACACACGTTTTTCCCTGAAAATGTTTCCCTTCCCTGTCTGCCATGCTCCCAACTTTTCTGCCTTCCTGGGGCTTCTCACTGTCCGGGTAACTAGGTCTTGGGCCCAGCTGGAACTTGGGTAGTGACCCCTGTGCCACAATCAGTGCCTGGGCCTGAGGCTGAGCTTGTGGCTGGGTTGGAGCTCGTCTGTGGCGCCCACGGACAGCCTGACTTGCAGGCCATCACATTAGGCCAGCTCACAGGTCCCTGGTAAAGCCTGCACACACTGGCCTGAGGTGGAGGGTGGGTGCTGCTCGACTCTCTGGAGGATCTCAGAATTCTTGCTGCTTGCTAGGACTGAATCGCGGGACTTACAGCCATACTTCACTTTTCCCAGGGTTTTTCTTTTCGAAACAGGGTCTTGTTCTGTTGCCCAGGCTGGAGTACAGTTGATACAATCATGACTCACTGCAGCCTCAATCTCCCAAGCATAAATGATCCTCCCATTTCAGCCTCCCCAGTAGCTGGGACCACAGGCGTGCGCTACCATGCCAGGCTAATTGTTTAAAACAATTTTTTGTAGAGACAGGGTCTCATCATGTTGCCCTGGCTGGTCTTGACCTACTGGGCTCAAGTGATCCTCCTGCCTTGGCCTCCCAAAGTGCTGGGATTACAGGCGTGAGCCACCGTGCCCGGCCACACTTTTCCAAATTGTAAGCAGCTAGGAGGGCCCTAGGCCTCATCGGCTCCATTGTGCAGGGTGGCCACTGTTCAAAGAGATGGGCAAAGGGCTGCTGCCAGAGGCCTGGGCTGCAGACGCCCTGCCTAGCTCTCAGGGGAGCCAGCTCCCTGCTCCACACCCCTACGCAGCAGCCCCTCTCCTCCCCTCGCGGGCCTGTGCAGCCAGCAGCCTCCTCACTGGATGCCAGCCTTCCTTGTCCCCAGATGCTGGCATGGAGGCAGGGTTCCACTCTGCCTGCCTGTGCCCACAGAGCCTAGAACAGCAGGGCCACTGCCTTCTCTCCCCCGCGGGTATAGGCCCCCGCCCCTACTGCCTGCAGAATGCTGAGGACTCATGCACCATGAGAACTTCTGACCATGAGAACTTTGACTTCCGGATTTGGGGGATCTGCCCAGGTGAACGAATCAGCTCTGAAATTCATCACTTTCTTCGGGCCCCTGCCTGTCCTGTTCCAGGCCCAAGCCTACAGAAGGAAGAGGAAAGTCCGCTTAGCAAATCGGGGAGGCTCCCCCACTGCCAGAAGCCCTGGCTCAAGGGCTGAGCCATACTCCCTTATCTCCTGGGGCGTTCATGGGAATTGAGGGGTTTTGTTTGTTTGTTTTTGAGACAGGGTCTGGCTCTGTCTCCCAGGCTGCAGTGCAGTGGCTTGATCACGGCTCACTGTAGCCTCTACCTCCTGGGCTCAAGTGATCCTCCCACCTCGGCCTCCAAAAGTGCTGGGATTACAGGCATGAGCCACCTCGCCCAGCTGAGGGTTCCTAAGCAGTGGATCTTCAAATAGTACCCGGGATGGAAAATTCCTGCTGGGGCTTCCTAATTTCCTGAAAGCACAGAGTGGGGCAAGCACCCTCAGGCTAAAGGAGGGGTTACTGTCAGGAGGGAGGGAGTGGGCCAGGGTCTTGCTAAGGGAGGCGTGTGGGGCCAGCTGGGCTTCCAGAGGTCGCCAGAGCCAGTGGCCTGCCCGGCTGCCCCATGCCCTCAGTGCAACTGGGACACTCTGCTCTTTGGGGCTGGCACGGACGCGCCTGAGCACCCCAGAGGCCAGCCCGGGCGGCAGCACCTGGGAGGGAGCTGGACGACAGCAGCTGCAGGCTGTCCAGGGCCCCATCCTCGTACAGGGCCAGCTTCTGGACCATCTTCTG
>NW_012117400.1:455352-459483 GCF_000951035.1 Colobus angolensis palliatus | reverse complement strand
AGGAACGGCCCCAAACAGGAGGAGAAGCGGTGAAGCAATTACTGGCTGAGCACATTCTGTGAAGTCTGTTTTGCATATGGGAAAACAGGCCCAGAGGGGAGCAGGAATTTGCTGGAAGGCCACTATCAGGCTGGGGCGAAAACCCAGGTCTCCAGTCTCCTGGCCCCACCACAGTCCACGGTGAGGCAGACAGAGTGGAGTAAGAGTATGAGGCAGCTCAGGCTGCCCTGCACGGCGTGGAGAGCTCAGCTGCAGCCTGCTTCTCTATCACCACCTCTCTCCAGCCCGAGTCCTCTGAGTTCCGCTGCAGCTTGGGTCCCAGCGCCCTGGGACCGCCCCTCCCCCTGCCCCCAGCCCAGGTGGGGTCTGTACAAGGCTCATAGTGTCTGCAGGCAAACAGGTTTGTCCTCAGCAAGGTAAACGGAGTTGTTTGAGGCCCTGCCAACTTTCAAAAATGAGGCCACTGTGGCAGCAGAGGCATCCATGGGCACTGCGCCCCAATCATCCCCACCGCTGGGGCTGTGCCTGCTGGCTGCCAGCAGCTGTGTGTCCCGCCTGGCCCCGCCTCAGGGGGCTCACCAGATACTTGATCCTGGCACCGTGCGTCTTCACAGCCCTCTGAGCAGCCAGGGTCTCGAGCACCACCTGGAGACAGGGAAGAGGGAGAGCATGGTCGTGGCCTTGGCAGGGAAAAGGCCTCTGGTGTGGACATGAATCGGGCCTGACAAAGCTGTGGACAAAGGCTGAAGCTCAGGCGACTTGGAGGGCCCATTCGAAGACAAATTACAAACACACAGTTAGGTGCAGGGTGAGGAGGAGAGCCTCGGAGGGAGGGGGGCCCTGGAGCTGCGGCCTCTTGGGGTCCTGGCAGATGGCCCCTGGCCCGCAGTGCACTCTGCAGCCCCAACCTCTGCCTGCCCGTGGCTTCTCCTCCTCTGAGCCAGCAGAGGGGTCAGTGGCTCACCACCCCAAAGCTGAAGGTGTCCGTGTCCACAGCCAGCCTTCCTGTCTTGATGTACTCCTCGGGCAGGTAGGCCAGGGTGCCCCGCACCGTCCGCGTCCGGGCCACCGTGCTGCTCTGGCTGGGGCTGGACCCGGCAAAGCGGCTGAACCGGGCCAGGCCAAAGTCTCCCAGCTTGGGTGTCAGCCTCTCATCGAGAAGGACGTTGGAACTTGGGGAGGGAAGACAGTGGCGTCAGCCCAGTTCTAGCTCCTACACCTGCCCGGCTTAGGTAAGGCTGGACTTGAGGCTGCCAGCCCGGTGCCTTGCCCACAGAAAGTGCTGGCACTGCCCTGAGTACTCCAGCTGCCTGGGGGCCTCTGCTCATCAGTGGGGCCCATCCTTGGCCTGTTTCCACACCTGTGCCATACCAGGTGTTGAGGTCCTAGGCCGTGCCTGATCCCCACATTGACGGGACGGGGCCCCCCTTGCTGCAGGCCCTGCCCCTGCAGTTCTCACGGGCCCCTCCTCACCTCTTGATGTCTCCATGGATGAGGCTGGGGCTGTCCTGATGTAGAAACTGAATTGCCCGGGCTGTACCCAGAAGGATGTCCAGTCGCTGAGGCCAGGAGAGAGGTGGGCAGGCCTGGGTCTGGGGCGGCAAAGGGGGACAGGGGAGGTTGCTGGGTGGCTGTTCCTTGATCCCAACCAACCTTCTATCTGTCACCGTGCAGCCTGGAGCAGCCACTTCACTCTCTAGGCTTCAGTCTCCCCTTCTGGGAAACGAGGAGCAAAGTCTCCGTGACCTGCACTTGTTAAGTGGGTGCAGACTAAGCTACTCTGGCTGCTTGTCAAAGCATTCAAGGCTGGGCAGTGGCTGGGGACATGTTCAACAGAATCTGCTGGGCATAGGCTCCCAGGGCTCATCCGTTTGTCCCTGGGTGGTCGGGAAATCCTTGAAGGCATTCTTCCCACTCTCCCCAAACACAGTATGCCGGAGGAGGCAAGGGGGTCCTCCGTCAGCGCTGGGTGGTCCAGCTGGTAGCCCCAGACCCCCTTGCCTCCGGGGCTTGCTGATGAGACCCTCCAGCTACTCCGCTTGCAAAGGGGAGGGGCGTGGGGAAGAGCTCTATAGAAAACAGTGGGCTGGGCCAGGCACGGTGGCTCACACCTGTAATTCCAGCACTTTGGGAGGCTGAGGTGGGCAGACCACTTGAGGTCAGGAGTTTGAGACCAGCTTGGCCAACATGGCAAAACCTCATCTCTACTAAAAATACAAAAATTAGGCAAGTGTGGTGGTGTGTGCCTGTAGTCCCAGCTACTCGGGAGGCTGAGGCAGGAAGATTGCTTGAACCCGGAGGGTGGAGGTTGCAGTGAGCCGAGATCACACCACTGCACTACAGCCTGGGTGACAGACTCCACCTCAAAAAAAAGTGACCCCACCATGGGCCAAATCCTGAGCGGGGTGCTGCTGGGGAGCTGGAAGTGCAGGCCTGGCCTGCTGGCAGGCCCCGCGCCCGGCTCCAGCCTGGTGTCAGGAGTGCTTTGGGTCCTGGGAAGCGTGCCGGGCCAGGTGAGCCTACCTGGCAGTGCAGACGGTCCTCCAGGGAGCCGTTGGGCAGAAAGCCGTACACGAGGCAGTAGAAGCCGTTCTGAGCACAGTAGCCAGCAAAGTCCACAATGTTTGGGTGACGAAACCTGTTTGAAAAAGGGGAGCACTTTCTATCAGGCCAGACTGGGTGGGCAGCCCTGGCTGGGCCTCAGCTCGCCTGGGCCTGGCAGGCCTCAGGCGCCCAAGGGAGCCAGGTCCTGTAGTGTGTGGTCTGAAGCCCCACGGGACCTGGTGTGGCGCCCCATCCGGCCTCACCTGGACAGCTGCTCCACCTCGGTCAGGAAGCTCTGCTTCACTGCAGTCCACTCCAGGTCAGCGTCCTGCAGCCCCCAGGGTGCGGTGGGGGAAGGGGCAGGGAAGACGGGCAGCATGAGGCTCTCGAAGCGAAGGCCTTCGGGCCACCAGTGCCACGTGCCTGAGGCCCAGAACAACCAAGGGGCCAGGGACCCTGCGCCGGAATGAGGGCTGAAGGAGTTGTGTGGGGAAGCGAGGGGGAAAGGCTGGAGAAGTGAGTGAGGGTTGTCTGATGGCCTTCCAGGGTCCCTGCCAGGGTGCGACACTCACCTCCTTCAGCCTCTTCACAGCATACACCGTGTTCCTCATCACTGCCCGGTACACGCACCCAAAGCCACCCTCCCCGATCTTGAGCTCCTCTGAGAAGTTGTGGGTGCCCTGGGAAATCTCATAGAGGGGCCAGCAAAATGGAGAGGGGTGGGCTCCCTGCAGGAGGGACACTGAGCTCTCTGGGCCTAGCTGTGAAAAGAGAGCCTGGATCAGGTGGGGTCCCTGTCTCCTCCCTTCTGCCCAAGGCTCCAGGCTCTCCCCACCACAGCTGCCTCCCAGCTGACCCAGCTTGGCTGACTGCGGCTCTGTGGTACACCAAAGGCTGAATTCCTTCCTCCTTGTCTCGAATCTTCCCTGGGGGGCAGGGGACACCTACCTTGGTAGAGGAAGGGGCTGGAGATGGCGGTGGAGGCCGCAGGGAAGCAGGGCTTGGGACCAGGCCGAGCTCAGGCCCTGAATGGCTCTGGGAGCCTGGAAAAGCTTCATAAAGACACCAGTGAGAGGCAAGCAGAGACCAGCAGCACGTTCTACAGCCGTGGCCACGGTCAAGGTGGGCCCTTCTTTGGGTCCACCGAGCCCAACAACCGGGCCCTCTTACCTGGGGAGAGGAGGGTGGAGGCTGAGGATGGCAACTTCCGGGGGCTCCAGGCCTCGGCCTCGGGGGGTGCAGGGATGCTGCTGGGCCTCGGGGCAGTGGTGCTTGGGGACGGAAGCGGGGCGGGAGGGTGCCCTGGGACGCCAAGGAAGGAAAGGAAGGTTGAGGCCCGGGTGGGGGAGCCCCGTGGGGCCAGCCGGCCTCCCGGCCGTGGGGTGACCGGAGTCCCGCGCTCACAGGCTGTGATGATGTCCCGCGCGCGGAGTAGCTGCAGGTGCGTGAGGATGTGCACCAGGTCGGCCACACGGGCGTTGCGGTTGATCCAGGGCCACAGGACGCTGGCCGTGCGCTGCCCGGAGCGCTCGCACAGCCGCAGCTCAGTCTGGTCGCGCACGATCAGGGCGGCTGCGGAGCAGGGGG
>NW_012117400.1:422470-454697 GCF_000951035.1 Colobus angolensis palliatus | reverse complement strand
GGCCGGGGCCGGGCCTGCCGAAAGCTCCTGGGCGGCCCGGCGGGAGCCCTGCTCTCCACTGCGGCCTACAGGGTTGTTACCCGGAGCCCTGCCCGTCCGCCCCACGTCTAGCCCCCTGCACACAGCGGCAGCCTTGAGCCATTCAGACTCCTTGGGTGTCCTGAAATGTGCCAAGAACGCTGGCCCCCACAGCCGTGAGTGTACGCGTTGCTGCTGCCCCAGCCCTCGTTTGGCAAGGGTGAGCTCAAGCAGTTGTGGTGAAGGCTTCCTGAGCCCGCCGGCAGAGCTCCTGCCACCCCGTACCTGTCCCCTCCTGGGCATCGTCCTTGAGCACTTGTCTGGACCGCCACCCCCGGTCCCCGCCCTGAGATGGGGAAGACCCCACAAGCAGCAACGCAGACTTACTCTTAAAAGTTTCTCCAGCTGGATGTCTCACCCAGCGACAGTTCCCCTTGCCCTCTTGATCCTGACAGGGAAGGGGTTCCCCACCCCTAGCCCTACAGACTTAGAACTTTTCCTAGAAACGAGATCTGCCCAAGGCCCACAGCTGGCCCCTGTTGGAGTCTCTTCCCAAGGGCCACCACCACTGTGGCCACTCCTAAGGAAGATGCCAACCATACCATGAAACCCATGGCTTCTCACGGGATAGACTTTACTGAGATGTACCAACTCAAGTATCTGAAATGACTATGCACACCCATGCTAACCTCCACGGGGGGACTTGTCCTGCTTACACACAAAGGCCCATCAGCTTCTGGAACAGGGCTGGTGCATGAGATGCTCAATGCATACAAGTTGACTTTTCAATTCTGGGATCTACCTTTCAAGGCCCAGCCTTTAGAGGGTACCTTCTAGTATGTGCATGTGAAGCTGGACTCCTTTGAGCAGTTGTCTCCTCCAGCCCCTTACCAACCTGGTGAGGCTGCTCCTGAGAGCCAAGGAAGTCTAAGTAACAAGGGGGCCCCCTTTGGGCAAACCCCTCAGCCTGCCCTTGTCTGGTCAGAGAACCAGGTTAGCAGTCAGCAGAGGGCATGTGAGGGTCCTGGCCAGAATGACACACAGGAGGAGCCACAGCCTGCAGGGGTGGGGGTGTCCAAAAGCACCACAGCACATCCAGACCTAGGGGGTGCCCCTACCATATGGGTCAGGAGCAGGGAGGTTGTGCTGCAGGCTGACTCATGCCAGGCCTTTCCTGTCACACGCTGAGCAGTGTGCCTGGAAAGCACTGGCTTGGAACAAGTTGAGGGGGCCGGTGAGGCCAGCATATGAAGGAGGCCTCCCTTGGCCTCTCGTGGCAGGCCTGAAGGCAGCTATCTGTGTCCAGGGACAGCCAGATCCAATGAGGAAACGCAGCACCATGCTGTCATGTGAGCTGGAGGGGGACTTCTGTCTTATAATGAAAGCCCAGACCTTGAGTCACTTTCACAGAGAGATTTATCGAGAATGCTAACAGCACAGGATACAGTACTTCCCAACAAAAGGTGCAAACGCGTCACTTAGAAAGGCATGCTGAGTATTCTTTGCTTTCACATGTATTAAAAAACTTACAAAAATAAAATAAAACTGCGTGCTGCCCATCTTTTCCAATAGTAAAAGAACCTTATGAAAAAATCACTGGATTTTACAACAAAAGACACAAACGGACATTTTTATGTAAATTTATAAGGCAAACTCTTTATATAATAAATAGGTTACAGGGATTCAGTGGGGGGGGGGTTTGAAACGTATACAGGTACATTCAGACAGGTTTACTGAAATGGTACAAATTTCCTTAATAAATTGCCTTTTGTTTTTAAATATATCAGTGCTTTCAGTCATTTGGCTATACACAAAGAACCTTTTTTCTGAACACTACAAAAAAGCAATCGATAATTTTTGTTTTTAAAACGACCTACTTATTTTCTAAAGTAATTGTCCCAAAACACAAAAACTGAAGGTGAATACGATACAGGGCTTTTAGAGACATCTCCAGCTAAGTGTGTCCCGGCCTCTCCCCGTGCCCCAAGTGCACCTCTCCCAACCTCAGACGGGTTTCCAGGCTGGAGCCAGCTCCCTTCTGCACAGGGTGGCCTGTTACTGGCAATGCTGTCCACAGCTCTCGGCCTCTGGGCTGGCACAGGGGAGTATGACTTCAACTCAGGAGGGGGCAGACACCCTGCCTGGCTCTTCCAGATGCTGCACCCCGCAATGGTCACTACAGTCAGCACTATCTCCACCTCTCAGAGGAGGGAGGGGCTGTCAGGTGTTTTGTGAGCCCAAAACCATGTCTAATGAGGGTAATGGCTTTTCTAAGATGTTTTTGCCATGGAATGGGAAGGGGGTTTCTCACATCTAAATTTTGCTGGGGATCGGATGACAGCCAAGAGAGTGCAAGCCCCCTCCATGGTCATTTTATTGCCCTGGGAAGGGGAGGGTGGGGAATAGAGATGTCACAGTGTTGAGCCCTGGAGGATGGGGTGGGATGTGACAGAAGTGTCTTAAACAGTAATGCCCATGGGGCACACCTTGGAGAGAGAATGCCCACCACCTGGTCTGTCCAGGAAGAGCTGCATCACGGGGAGTGGCCAAATGCATCTGCCAACATTAGCCTAACCTGTGCCCACAGCAGAGCATCCCAGCCTCCTGCTTGGGTGGGCCCAGCCCCATTCTCCCCAGCTCTTCAGCTCTGCGCACACACATCCCCTCCTGGTTCCCCTCAAGGAAACATCAATCTTGTCTTTCCTTAGAAGTACGGAATGGTGGTAATAATCTCAGGGGGAGGGGAAGCAAAACAAGAATCCACTGGGCAGAACAAAACCTGGTTTTGCTGTGACTTGGAAAGTGGCAACACATCAGCTATTCGGCTTGCTGGCTTGGAGTGGGACTCCCGGGCTCCACTGCTTTGGGTGGCTTCTGGCTGATCTGGGCAGGGGTCATCTGTGCGGCTCTCCCCTCTCATCTCAGTCAGCATCCCCCTCCCTCCGAATGCTTTTGTTTGTAAAGAAAAAGTGTCTAGAAATATTTGTCTCTGGAACAATTACTTTAAACATAGTTACAATACAGACTTCAGTTCAAACACAGAAGAGATTTACTTAGCAAAATTCCTTTCACCCACCAAAAATTACACAAATATAAGCCTCAACACCACAGTTAAGAGGACCAGTAGAGAGAACCTCATGTTTGGAACACAAAAGGAGAAATAAAAACCAAACCAAACCCAAACAGAAAAACCCCAGAAAGACAAGTAAAGGGCAAAGAAGGAAGGGGAAGGAGAGCAAACACAGCACACGTTACAGTGTCCAGATACACGGGAGCCCAGCACGGGCAAGGGCTCGGCACACATTGAGTAACAGTCCTGGTGATATTTGGTCATATATTCATCGACTACTGACTCTGGAGCGGCTGTTATTGATTGAAGCAGTGACAAATCAAACGGAAAGGAGGCCGTGGTAGCAAGGGAAGGAGCAGGCTTCAAGTTCTGCAAGCCTTTTGCACTCCACTGTCCAGCTCCCCAGAAACACTGAACTGGGTGGGCCCCACTCCATCCGGGCAGGGCTAGAGGTCACCGGGTGAGGCTAACTCGGGCGTCGATTTCATGTCAGTCAGAAAACACGTACGTGGACGCACGCAGACACCCACCTGTTCATGGCCAAACATCAGCGGCAACGGCCTCCTCGCCTCCTCTGCCCCCATCCCAGGCTGGGTGGGGAGAGAGCATTGTGACCCACTGCTAACACTGAACACATGCTGGAGCAGGCCCTGGATGTGGGCCCAGAGGCTGCCCCAGCCCTGGTCCTCCGAGGGGCTCGCGGATAGCCCGGCCACTGAAAGGGCCTATGGCTGTTTTTGTTTTGGATTCAGGCCTCAGAAGAAGCAATGACAGCAGGGAGGGAAGCTTTTGGCCCTGGTGATTATAATGCTCTCTGCTTTGGAAGAACAAGTTTCTGGATTTTTTTGGTGTTTCTAATTATTAAAAAAAGATGATCAAAAAGAACTGTTACAGCTAAACTCTCTAGCAGATATTGCTCATTAAGAATTACAAAAGCAAATGCAATTACTCATAGGATGGGGGAGAAGAAAAGGACATTTCTGGAGTCTTCACTACTTCCTGGATGGGACCCACTGGACTGATGCACGTGATTCTGGGGTCCCTGGCATTCTCCCTGGTGCAGCTCACAGGTTCCGAGACAGGCCAGGCCTCCTGTCTCCGCTCCAGCCCACAGGCTCGACAGAGTGGGAAGGATGAAACACACTCGGACCCTACTGGCAGGGAGGCCTGCGAGGCTGACTCTCCACATGGGCTCACCGTGACCAGGTCACGGGAAGGGAATTGGGGGAGTCAGGCCACCCCAGTGGACTCCAGCTCCCAGAGGTGGAAGGGGACCAGGCTGTGCCGACTACATTCCGGACTTCAGCAGGTCAAGGGAGCGCTCCTGCACCCAGAACCTTGGGACCTCTTTCACAAGCATGGGAGAAACAAGAGTGCAAGACCTGGGTGCTGCCTGGAGCCTCCTTCACCTGGCACAGGAAAGCCCTTGAAAGAAGCGAGGAAAAGACCACGAATCTGCTTGGACAGAAGAAGTGACCAGCAGACAGATTTGTCGTTTTTTTTTCTTTTTTTTTCTTTTTTTATTTTCCCTTGTCCTATGCTATGGTTATCAGAAATATTGTAATTAAGCAACAGGTATAATTTTAACAGGTCTTTTTTTGTGTGTGGAGCCACAAGCAAAATGAGTTTATAATTGTGCAATATACAGATATATATATAAAAATTCAACTGCTTTGTGTGTCTAGTCAGTGCGTTAAATAAAAGGGACAGAAAAACTAAAAGCAAAACTAAAAAGCAAAACAAAAGCCCAGGATAGAGGAGACAAAGCAGGCCTATGCGCACAGTCTATGCATTACTGGATATAATCAGGGTCACCAGGAAGAACAGCTTTGCCACTTGACACACAAACACTGCAGGGAGAGGGGCTATCAGTGGGCAGGAGCCAAACCTCTTAGCCTTTTCACCTTATCTGCTCTCACTGCTGAGCAGGACCTGATTAAAGGTAGGACAGAATGGGGGTTTTGGGGGCAAAGAGATTTCCAAATTCCCCAAATATTCTTGAATTCAAAGGTTGGATTTCCTCCAGGGTCTGGATGCTGCCTGTGCAAAGTCGGGGCCCGGAGTGGTAGCGGGGGGCTGTGCTCCCTCCTTGCACTGCCCTCACACCTGCCTCCTTCTGCCTCCTGACAGGGCAGGCAGGGGGCCTTGGGGAGGCAGTGAGAGACCAGCTCAGGCGGCCTGCTGATCCAAGGCGAGCAGAGCAGGAGTGGGCAAGGCAGGCTGCCCCTCAGGCAGAAGTGCCTTCCTAGTTCCCTGGGCGTTTTCCTGACATATCAGCGCTGGGGTAGGCTCTGTCAAGATGAGAAGAGTGGGAAGTAGGGTGGTGTTGGGCCTTCCAGGTCACTGGTGAACGCTCCACCTTCCATACCACTCCCAAAAGACAGGGTCAGAAGCCATGTCCTCAGGTCGGCTACCTCCACAGATTCCCCTTGCCTGTAATGCTCACCAGGCATCTCAGGCCAAGTGCTAAGTATTTTTAGAACAGTATTTTTGTAAAAGCTTGCTCTTATTCATTCAAAAACATCAGTATGTAATCTTCTGCCAAATGTTTTCTAGGTTTTCCTTCTAGATTGTTGGGAACTGACTTCAGGGTTCAGCTTTTCCCCTCTAATATGTAATTTTAGACCCTGGGGGAGGCAGTATCCTAGTGATTTATAACAAGTAGACTATGCCTTTTCTAAAGATTGATACAATAGCTAAAAGAGAAAGACACCAAAATGGAGAGAATCAACAAATCATTTCAGAGCAGAGAGAAGAGCAGGGAGACCCGGAGGGAAGGGTTCTGCCCCCAACTGGGCAGGTCCTCCAGACCCGCTCCATGGTAGGGGTTCCAGAAACAGCTCACTCCCTAAAGTCTAGGACACAGGTCCTAGAATCTGCAGGTATGAACTTGAAACAGGAATTCATTTGGGGCAATGACACAGGCTAAAAATGGATGCCCAAAGGTCTTCTTCAAGAACTGGTACCTATAACCTCCCCTGGCCCAGTCAGCCCAGAGAGCCTGACTGGAATGCTCTGGAAAAGGAGCTGTGGTTAGAGGGGGGATACAGAGTTCTAGCTGTCAGGCTCCACTTGGGCTAAACCAAATCTAGATGGTCCCGCCCAGGGGACTCCGCTCATATCCCTCTGCTCCCTCCTGGGCTTGAGCCGCTTATTAAGTGATTTAAAATTCAGAGGTTCTGTCAGCTAAAGAAACTCCTTTCTCCACCAAACTTGGCAGTTTGTGTCTGGTTATTACCCTTTTTCGCCATCACTGTCACAGCAATGAAAAGCTAGGCAGAGAAGCAGGTGACAATCTGGGGCTGCTCCCTATCCCAGGTGCACTGTTCATGCTTTTGGCCTGGAATGATGCCACCCAACAGAAGATTGTCTGCACCCGCGTCGGCACTCATGAGTAGCAGCTTCTGCCATCCAGCGAGCTGGATGCTGGGCCCCTTGGCTAGTTTGGCACTGATGGATTGGGGGATGTAGCATTTCTGGGTGTCCCCTGTGCCTTTTGACATGGGAATACAGCATCAGCAGACGGGAGCTGTGCTAGCGCCTGGCTGTGACCAAGGATCTCCAGCTCACTGAGCTGTCAAGGCCGGCGATCCCACTGGCTATGACAAGCCCACCACCAGGCAGGGCTGGGAGGGGTAGACCTGGGGGGAGCTCAACGACCTACAGTATTGTCAGGAGAGGAGGTAGTAACTAACAACTGGAACAAGGGTGGGGGAGACTGTGGATGTGACCCTAATGACCTAGCCCCACAGGTACTGGAAAGCTGTTGGTCTTCTTCTACTGTTCACAAATTCACTGAAAGAGGCCCCCATCTTCATAGTGTTCAAGTACAGACAAAATTGAGGTCACACCCCAAAACTGGGCCGGACACAGCTGGTGAGAATCCTACAGCTTAAGGCTTTCCCTCCAACCTCCTGTCAACCTGACCCCAAGGCAGGGGCAGCATGGGAGCTGCAGGGCCCCTGCCTGCCAGGGCAATAAACCGCCAAGGCTGTCTGCTGAAAGGCGAGTGACTCGTGATGCCTTTGGGAAAGAAGAGGGAATGAGGAAGAAAGAGGGAAACAGAGAGAAAACCCTAAGGAGCCTCAGGCCCCACTGGCAGCTCTGGAATAAACTCGAAGGGAAAGAGGCTGGGGAACAAGGGAGCTGCAGGTGGGGCCCGAATGAAATAAAGTGACAGTTGAAATGCTGTGTTCCCAACCACGACTGCCCAATCGGCCCTGAATGAACTGTCATGGGTGACAGGGGGGCCTGGTGGGCCACGCACTCCTCTTACCAGGACCAGATGACACCCAGGTGATGGGGAAGCAGCTCCGGACAATGAGTGCAGAAGCCACATTTCATCTGACTAAGTATAATGCATAAAAACCCAACTGACCAAAATAAACATCTTCTCAGTGACAACCTGGTCGGATGCTGCGCTCTTGTGGATTAAGTGTCCTTTGGTGGTGCCAGGAGTACGAGGCCACTATGGGGGCAGGAGCCTTTTGTCCTTGGAGGAAGAGTTCTGGAGGACTCACCCTCTCCTCTGATTCCCCTTCCCTTCCTGGGGAAGAGTCAGAAGTGAAGCTGGGGGGGGGGGGGGGGGGGGGGTGTCAACAGCAGAGCAGGTGGAAGGGATCAGGGATCGGGCTGATGGGAGTTTGGTTGCAGGACTTGCTTTTACAGCATAAGAAAATGGATACATATATGCTAGAAAGTCCAACTATGAGACTCTACAAACAGAATGGGGCAAACTCTCTCACTTCTAACCATTCCAGAAGAGACAAACACGTTTTTTTCTTAAGCTACTGACTGCAACTGTCAACTATGGTTCCTGATCACTAGACTGGCAAAGGAAGAGTGCTAGACAGTTTCTATGATGTTCCACTCCTTCATGACTACACCGCAGTAAGGAAGCCAGGGACAATAACTGAAATACACAAGACAACACGCACTTGACAGTTCATGGTAGCAGCTCACGTGGGACATGCCTGTGGGTGTTTCTGGAAGCATAAGACTGCTGTCTCATTTGCTACTTTGATAAGGTACTTCTCAGTTGGACAGATTTAGATATAAGAGACATCTCTGTAAACACAGAAAAGAATATACCAATATGATGAAGATATGCAGCTAGATAAGGACTTCCTGAACAGAGGTTAAAAAGATGGGATCCCAAACGAAAACTGATCAATTAAAAACCCACAGCAAGCCCATGCCTCGAAGCCCCTACACCACAGTTATGGACCAGATAGTGAAATGTGTGGTATTCTGGTCCCACTATCTGCATCGAGCAAAAGCAAAACATTTCCATTACAGAAGAACTCCAAGGGAAAAGGAGGAGCAGAGGAAGGGCTGGGGACCTAGGTGCTGGTCCCGGCTCGGGTCTCGGGAGTTCTGCATCAGTACCGCTGCTGCCCTGCTGCACTACGCTAGACTCTGGACTTCTGAGTGAGGTCAAGGTCGGGTGGCATGGAGCCCCTGTTGGGCCACTCAATGACTGGCAGGCCACAGGGGGCCTCTGTGCTTTCCTCAGCTACCAAATGGGGCCCAGCTCCTCCAGGCCACTTCTCTAGAACAGAAGGGTGAAAAGGCTCGTTGTTCAGGGTGGGAAATGCCTTTTGCTTTTTCTTGCCAAGGAAGAGGGGGCTACCTAGGAGAGCAAGACCTTGCTGCTCTCTTGCTCTTCACAGACAGGCCAGGTAGGACTCAGAAGAGCCCAAGGCCTCCTCAGGGCTCAAAACAGGGTGGGGCTGGTACTGGCAGCAGGAGGACAAAGGGCAGGCAGAGTTCTAGGAACTGGAGCCGACACGTGTGGTTGGGCACTGCGGCTGCCTGGAAGAGAAGGGATGAACTAGGAAGGAGGACAGAGGAAGGGAAAGAACTGAAAGAATGAAATGAACAAAAGGCAGAAATGGAAGCAGAGAAGAGAAACCAATCAGGAAGTCCTTATAAAATTGCAGCAAACACTTAGAGTTTCGGAGCTTCGTGGGAACCCTATGTGCTGAGCCCACTTTAAAACAAGCGCAGGTATATATACAAATCCAGGTAGTTCTCAACACCATCACATCTGCTGGCTTGAGGGACTAAATGTCACCAATTCAAGCCAGTTTGCTCTCAGAGCATCTGTTTGTTTTGAAGTGGGAACATGAAGACTCAATAGTGCAAATAATTCTAAGCTGTCCCTAACGGAGTAGAATTGGAAAGTAACTGGAAGAACATTTTCTTCTCCTCCCCCTTTGCCCCCTCCCCTGTCCACTAAGTCCCTAACTACCAGTCACAGACTGCTCTGAGAGATTAGGTATCCCTCTCACCCCGCTGTGTTCGGCCCGGCCTGACCCTGGGCCAGCCTGCCTGTGCCTTGTCCTACTGCCTCCATGGCCTCTCTAGCGCCACCCACTGGAGGACGTCCCTTGAGAATGGACCATGCCACCTCACCCTGGGCCATCCTCTCCTGTGATTCAGTCCAGTCTACACCCAGTAGTTCAAGGGACAACTCCCTCCTAGCCATGCCAGAGCTGGAGCAGACAGGTGCCACTTTCCTGTCCTGTGAAGCGTCCTCGCCAGTTTTGGATTGGGGCTGGTGTGGGGCCAGATTTGAGCCGCCATGGGTGGGATCGCACCGGCCATAGCCACTGGTCATATCCATCTTCTCTAAAGAATCCAACTGTCTCTCCTGCCTCACACCTCCCTGTCCCAACGTGGTTGGGAGTGGGGGAGGTGGGGGGAGCTGGGGGAGTGGTAGACGGGGCACTGATGGCACCGAAAACGGGAGTGTCCTCTCAACTGCTCTGTCTCTAACGACCACATGGGGGAAAGGTTTGGGCGGGAGGGGAGGTGCCTGGTCAACAGCTTGTCTGGTCAGTAGTATCTGCAGCAAGCCTTGTTGAAGGAGCCTAGTTTAGAAAAGTGCAAAGCTACTTCTGGCCCTGGTTAGGTCTTCAACCTGACTGTGCTTGTCGGTAAGAAAAACATCCCCAATGCTCCAACTACTCCCACCCTGAAGCCACGAAACTCTAAGTTTACTGAAAGAAAAAAAAATATTTTTTATTTCAGTTAATCGGGAAGCTTTGTCAGAGCCCTACCCATAAGGAGAAGAGACAACAGCTGCCTTTATTCTTGTTGGTTTGCTTTGCAATCCGCTCTGTGTAAAGTCAGCTAACTCTCTCGGTCACGGGCGTCCGGCTGTCCACAGGCTCCTCTCTGTTTGGCCTTGGCATGGAGGATGAAACAATGTCTTTGCGCTCTCCCTCCCCTCGGTGTTTGTACTTTTCTGCGGCCGTGGCGGCGGTGGCGACCGCGGGCTGAGTCTTAGCTGGCTCCTTGGGGCAGCCGTCGCTCTCCAGTGAGCCTCCTCTGGGCATCTTCTCCTCTTTGCAGACGCTGCTGCTCAAGTCCTGGGGCTCAGGGGGGCTGGTGGGGTCCTCGGAGCTCTCGGGCTCGGGTGGAGGTGGGGGCAGGGGTGGGAGCAGCGGCACGGGGGCCTTTGGGGACTCTGAGTGGTGGTGATGGTGGTGGTGCTCCTTCTTGGGGGGCGAGGAGGCGCTGCTACTGCGCCCCTTGGGGCTGCTCTCCTTGCTTTTCCGCCCAGGGCTCTTACAGGTCTTCAGTCCCTTCCCGCTCTTCTCACCGAGGGTGGACACCAGTAGGGGCTTCACCACTTCCTTGACCTCGATGCTGACCGTCTCCCGGGTCTTGCGCTTCTTGATGGGGAGTACGGTCTCCTGCACAGATCGGATAGAAGACTCCTTCACGGCTTTCTTTTTGGCCTCGGCGGCAGCGGCTGCCACCACACTCCCCGGCTTTCGGCCGCGTTTCTTGGGAATGGCCTGAGGGTCGGCCTCAGCTTTTCGCTTCCTGCCAGGGCGTTTGATCACCATGACCTGGGTGGATGTGGTGGCCCCACCCCCCTCAGCCTTGCCCCCTGGCGAAGTTTGAAAAGGCATCTTGACAAGGAGCTTCCCAGGACTTTTCTCCAGGACCCTTTTCACCTGCACACCCTCTGACGTGGCCGCCTTGGGTCTCGTGGTGCCGCTCCCTTTGGGGCGTCCCCGGCCTCTGCCAGTTCCTGGAGCTTTGGGAGATTTGGGCTTCTTAGGTGGTTTCTGCTCTCGCCGGGAGGGGCTCCCTCTCCCAGTTACCGTGAAGTCAAAATCATTAGGGTCCAGGGATGTGTCGCCTACCTTTTCGAAGTACGCAATCAACTCCACTTTAGAGCGAAAGGCTTTTCCCTGGGGACTGTGGGGACAAATGGAAAGACGTAAGAAACAATTAGAGGCTCTCCATGGCAATGTCAGAGATAGGGCAGAGCAGATGCTGGTGACAACACTCTGATAAACGTTACTATTGAACAAGAGTTACACTGCCTGGCTACCCCTGAGGACCTGTCACCAAAGCCACTCACTCGTCTGCCTGCCGCTGACCCCCCAGGCCTCTCCAAAGTCCAGCAACCAAAGAGTCAGGCCTGGTACAGAAGGGCTGTTGGGCTGAGGCCCATTCTGCTGGTTGGTGCCTGGGCCTGAGTCACCATCTAGAACATTCCCAATTCTGAACTCAGGTATGGTGCTCAGTCTCTCCAGGAATCAGTTTCAACAAGATAATCCCTTGCTCACCCTTCTCAGGGTTATGGAATTAAATGAGGCTGTCTGCAAATGTCATCTGAAAACTGCTAACCTTTTTGGGATCATTTAATGTGCAGAACTGAAACATGCTTCTTCACTCCTCTGAACTCCTGGCTCTGCAAGTTCCTCTGCTTCCGCAGCAATTCCATCTCCAGATAAGTACTCGAGGTATGGAGAGGATAGAGGGCCTGCTACCTTAAGAACTTCCCACTCAGGACAGCAACCTCTTTACATGGTCATTTCAAGCATACCTGATCTCAGTGTTTATTGTTCATGTTCCCCCCGCCCCCGCCCTGGGGTTAGACATATCCATTTTCCTGCTCCATGAGGGATCCCTGTCCCCACCCTCCCTGCCCTGTGGAGGCAGGAGTTGCTCTTACTTACTTGATCAAATACACATCATACTTCCCAGCAGAGCGACCAGATTTCCTTTGCTTAAGCTTCCGTGTCCAGCCTTCAGGCAGGGTGGGGTCATCATACATAGGTCCCCGGTCACGGATGATGGAGCGCCGCTGTTTGGGGGAGGCAGAAGCTTCGGGCACAGCCGGGGCAGACCCCGACCCTTCTGATGTCTCCGCTTTGCCTGCCTCTGCGGGCTCAGCAGAGTGGTGGGCTGACGGCTGCACTGGCTCATGCTTGCCCTCTTTGTCTTCTTTCTTATCTTTCTTCACCTTTTTAAACTTGAGGGGTTTGTCCTTGAGGCCCTGGAGATCCTGGTCTTCTGACTTTTCTTCCCTGAAGTATTAAACAAGTATGTAAGTATCACAGAGAACATGCCAGTCTGCAGAACAAGTGGGCAGAGACAGGCTTGGATCCCCACCACATGCAAGGCCCCACGCCATCATACACTCAGATCTTGACGTCCTTTCCCAGGACAACAGAGCCTTGGGCCAAGTTGGGACCCAAATATTTCTTTAGGAATTTGGGCTACGGGTGGTGCTGGCCGGTGTGCCTGACCTGCACTGTGGCCACCTGTAAGTCTCCTAGCACTGCGGGAGAATCAGAGCCCTTTCCTCTGAGCGGAAACACCGTGGCTCCTGAGCATACCGCCCCAGCATGAGTCATGAGTCGAACCTCAAGGGTCTCTGAGCTCGATGCTGACAAGAGGCCTTCGACTGCTGGGAAGGGAGTCAAATGGGAGAGGGGGTCTCCTTTGTGAAAGCCAGGGCTTGGGTGTCTTCTCGGTTTTCTAGAATGAATGCTCAATGAGGCACACAGTACAGTGTCATGGAGAGCCAGCCAACCTGCACTCAAATCCTTTGCCGCTTTCCAAACATGAACCCAGCAAATGACCTCAGCATTCTGTGCTTCAGTTTCCTTATCTTGACAACAGGTAACCCCATCTAGGCATCCTTACTGTGAGCATCACAGGAGAAAAGGCACAATGGCAGTAGATAAATATCAGCTAACTCAGGCCACAGGAAACTGCCGCCTAGGTTTCTGGGGTGATAAGAGAAGTGGTCCCAGGTGCAGTGAGCCTTTAACACAAGATGTTCCCTGATGAGGAATGGCCTCGGCCACAGCAGACGCGGCGAGAAGAGCAAGGAAAAAGGTGTGGTCCAGGCAGACCCATATGTCCCCCTCCTGCTGGTGCAGAAGAGCACCCTACCTATTCTAGTGTGGGAGGCTTCCCCATTCTTTTCTGGTGACAGCAGCAGCTCCTCCTCTACACATCACTTTAGCCTGGTGGGGTCTCATCAGAAATGGCCACCATGAGGCCCCACGCCCCAGGATCAGTGTCTGGCCATGATGCTCTAGTTATCTGTCTAGTATGCCACCGTGAGACCTCCTAGGACTCCAGAGCCTCAGCAACAACAGGGGCAGCTTGGAAAGAAGCAGCAGCCACCTGCGAGTCCCTTCGTTAGCAGTTCATTCTGGAAAAGAGCATGACTACTCCTGCCCTCCGTGTTCTCAGCCCCACAACTCCCCTGTCCCATGTGGTTCACATCAGTGCTGGTCACTGCCTTGTGGCTGGTCTACCCCAAGAGACTTCCCCTCTTGTCTACACTGCACAGACTGTGCAATGAGGGCACCATGGCACTCGCTGGCAAGCATCCTTGGGAAACCAGGACTCCAATGATGTAGGGAAGTTACTCAAGGCGGTCAGTGCTGGGACTCGGAAGCTACAAGGATGTATCTTTCCAGAACCATCAGGTCAGGTGTGGGGAGGCAAGAGACGTTCCAATCTAGTGACAAGATCTTAGACTGAGGGAATGTCTTGTCCCCACTATGATTCACCCCTGAGTTCCTCCCTATCCTGTATCTTCCTCCAGCAGTTTAGGGCCCAGAGTGTGGCTGCCAGTCACCTAAAGCCACTGCATACACAGAGGCATCCTACAACCCACAGGGCAGTCTTTCTTGCTGTAAAATGGGGTCCCTATTCTGTTGCAGTACAGAGCTCGCTTTTCTTTTTTTTTGAGACGGAGTCTCGCCCTGTCACCCAGGCTGGAGTGCAATGGCGTAATCTCAGCTCATCACAACCTCCGCCTGCTGGGTTCAAGTTATTCTCCTGCCTCAGCCTCCTGAGTAGCTGGGATTGCAGGTGCGCGCTACTACGCTGGGCTAATTTTTGTATGTTTAGTAGAGACGGGGTTTCACCATGTTGGACAGGCTGGTCTTGAACTCCCTACCTCATGTGATCGACCCGCCTCAGCCTCCCAAAGTGCTGGAATTACACGCATGAGCCACCGCGCCCAGCCAGAGCTTGCTTTTCAAGTCTCCGAGTCTTATGGCTCTCAGTGGGAAATGATGAAGAACGTTGGGAAGCTAGGTGCGGCCTGTGGCCCACCCAAGATCAGCCTTGGAGAATGGACCCCTAGGCAGCTCCCCATAAAGGAAGGAGAGAAGGGGAGCCACCAGCAGAGTGGGCCAAGAAAGCAGATAGATGGGAATCGCTACTTCTACACAATCCATCATGGCGCTGCCTAATGCCAGGGCTGCTCCCTGGAACTTGGACGGTCCTGATGTCAGAGAAAAACAGTGAACTAATGGGAAAGATCTGGCTTCTTCGAAACTCTCATTTGCATTTCCCAAATACCTTAATCACCATGAGGTCAAATTATAAACCTAAACATGACCTAAGGAATGCCTTCTAGAAATCTATATAGACACCTCCAGAAATCTCAAAAAATATATGCATGACGTTATTTGCTACAGCATTATTTTTACTAGTCAAAGGCTTCCAATACCTCAGATCCCTATCACCAGGGCACTTGTTAAATAAACTTATGGTGCACCCACACACTGGAGTACTGTGCAGCTCCAAAGGGACTAAACAAGAGCTCTAAGAACTGCGATGGAGTGATTTCCAGGATCCACTGTGAAGCAAAAGGAGCAAAGTGCAAACATATCTACTGCATGTTACCTAGGTAAGAAAGAAGGGCGGGGTATTAAGGAAGGACACACCATGAACTAATGAAATTGATTCCCTGCATGGGGTGGGGGAACAATGTGAAGGTACAGGCACAGGAGTGAGACCTAGCTGAACATGCCTTAGTGTAATTCTGACTTCTGAATCATGTAAATGTTTATATTACCCAAAATAAAATTCAAACTAAAAGTAACAAAACCTTATTACACTTAATGCAAATAGAAACAAATGATTTTGGGCCAGGCATGGTGGCTTCAGCCTACAATCCCAGCACTTTGGGAGGCTGAGGTGGGAGGATTACTTGAGCCCAGGAGTCTGAGGCTGCAGTGAGCCATGACTATTACATCACTGCACGCCAGCCTGAGCGACAGAGCGAGACCCCGTCTCTCTCTTTTTTTTTTTTGAGACAGTCTTGCTAGAGTGCAATGGCAGGCGTGATCTTGGCTTACTGCAACCTCTGACTCCCGAGTTCAAGTGATCCTCTTGCCTCAGCTTCCCAAGTAGCTGGGATTACGGGCGCCTGCCACCATGCCCGGCTAATTTTTGTATTTTTAGCAGAGATGGGGTTTCACCATGCTGGCAAGGCTGGTCTTGAACTCCCAACCTCAGATGATCCACCCGCCTTGGCTTCCCAAAGTGCTGGGATTACAGGCATGAGCCACCATGCCTGGCTGAGACTCTGTCTCTTTAAAAAAAAAAAAGAAACAAATTTAATTCTACACCAAACTGACAATATACCACAGAGAAAAGATTTATTTCAAATAACTTTTGACTACAGTGCTCTGAAAACCTGTAGTGGGACATACTCCAAGGCCAACAATAACACTCCAGGGGCAGTAAACACACTGGATTGGCTCCCAGGAGACAGATGTGATTCTGCTTCTGGGGCATCTTGTGCCAGAAAGCCTGGGGAGTGCAAGAGAAAAACAGGGAGGGCCCGTGAGAGGCCTCTAGCAGTGGCCCAGGTGTGGTCCAGGGTGGGGGCAGTTGAGGATTTGGGGCTGGTCTAGGTGGTGAAGCAACAGAGCTCGCCAGTGGATGAGTGCGGGGGGTGAGGGGCAGGGGTGAGTCAGGGACCATGTCCAAAGCCTGGGGAGATGGTGGTGCCACTGACTGAGAAGGAAGAGACTGAGGGGTTGGCCGGGCGCGGGGGCTCCCGCCTGTAATCCCAGCACTTTGGGAGGCGGAGGCAGGTGGATCACCTGAGGTCTGGAGTTCAAGCCCAACCTGGCCAACATGGTGAAACCCTGTCTCTACTAAAAATACAAAAATGAGCCAGGCCTGGTGGCAGGTGCCTGTAGTCCCAGCTATGCGGAAGGCTGAGGGAGGAGAATCGCCTGAACCCAGGAGGCAGAGGTCGCAGTGAACTGAGATCGCGCCACTGCACTCTAGCCTAGACAACAGAGTGAGACTCCGTCTGAAAAAAAGGCAAAACAAAACAAAAAAAACCACTGGAGCAGCAGGGGAGCAACACCCACAGCGAGTTATACCATCAAGGAGAGAAAACAATTCTTCAGCTACTCACTATAAAGGGGGGAAACCCAGCTGTGATCAGATTCAGAGTTGGGCCTGAATGAACTGTTTGCTTGGGGGTTTTAAAGGCTTTTTATTGTGGTAAAACATACAAAACAGATCGGGTGTAGTGGCTTACACTTATAATCCCAGCACTTTGGGAGGTGAGACAGGTGGATCGCTTGAGCTCAGGAGTTTGAGACCAGCCTGGGCAACATAGCAAAACCCTGTCTCTACAAAAAACAAAAAACGAAACAAAAACAAAAAAACCCACAAAATTAGCTGGGCGTGGTGGTATGTGCCTGTAATCCTAGCTACTTGGGAGGCTGGGGCAGGAGGATCACTTGAGCCTAGGATGTTGAGGCTGCGGTGAGCTGCTGATCATGCCACTGCACTCCAGCCTGGGCGAATTAACCAGACACATACAGACACATATATATGTCTCAACTATATATATATGTGTGTGTGTGTGTGTATACGTGTGTATATATATACACAAAACAAAGTTTACCGTTTTAACTATTTCTAAGTGTACAATGAATGAACTTTTTTTTTTTGTTTTTGAGATGGAGTCTTGTTCTGTCACCCAAGCTGGAGTGCAGTGGTGCAATCTTAGCTTACTGCATGCAGACTCTGCCTCCTGGGTTCAAGTGATTCTCCTGCCTCAGCCTCCTGAATAGCTAAGATTACAGATGCACGCCACCACGTCCAGGTAGTTTTTGTATTTTTAGTAGAGACGGGGTTTCGCCATGTTGGCCAGGCTGGGCTTGAGCTCCTCAGGTGATCTGCCTGCCTCGGCCTCCCAAAGTGTTGGGATTACAGGCGTGAGCCACCATGCCCAGCCCTAAATGAACTTTTAATAGCACTGAAGATGGGAGATAAAGGGTCTTTAACTCTACTGTAATATTCTCGTTCTTTCTAATTGAAATTACCTGAAGCAAATATATTCTGTGGAAAGGCACATGGGTGTTTGTTAATTTGCTGGCTGCTACTTTTAAAGACAATTTCAAAAAACCCACAAAGAAGCCTGGATTCTGCCGGGTGTGGAGTGCAGGTAAAAATGATTAAAAACGTGGATGGAGCTGGAGTCCATCGTCTTCAGTGACACAGCTCAGACACAGAAAGTCAAATGCCGTATGTTCTCACTTAGAAGCAGGTGCACATGGACAGAGTGAGGAATGGCAGACACTGGAGACTGGGAAATGGGAAAGGTGGGAGGTGGTGAGGGATGAGAAATTACTTAATGCGTACAATGTCCACTATTCAGGTGATGGCTACACTGAAAGCCCAGACTTCACCACTACACAATATATCCATGCAACAAAACTGCATTTGTATCCCTTAAATTTAACAAATAAAAAACAATGATAGAAAACAGGCACTCCAGATGAGTTTACCCTAGCCCAGAGGGCCTGCCCAGTCCCAGGGTGACCTGGGCATTTGCACACCCTCACTGGGCCTTCACTGCAGGACCCAAGGGAAGGAGGCTGGGCTAGGGTGCCAGGTGACTCCCCAAGGCTGTCCCCCAGGGAGTTTATGGTGTTTGCTGAAACACAAACTTTTTCAAAGAAACCTGTCAGGTGTGGTGGCTCATGCCTATAATCTCAGCACTTTGGGAGGCCGAGGTAGGCGGATCACCTGAGATCAGGAGTTCAAGACCCGCCTGGCCAACATGGTGAAACCCCATCTCTATTAAAAATACAAAAATTAGCTGCGCATGGTGGTGCACGCCTGTAATCCCAGCTACTCGGGAGGCTGAGGCAGGAGAATCATTTGAACCCAGGAGGCAGAGGTTGCAGCGAGCTGAAATCACGCCACTGCACTCCAGCCTGGGTGACAGAGTGAGACTCCATCTCAAAAACAAACAAACAAAAAACAAACAAAAAAAAACATACACCACTCTTCATCCTCCCTCTAATCAGAACCCTGCTCCCCCGCCCCCACACAATTTTGATTACGAGGAGAACTAAATACCTAGTTCACAAGTTCATGTATTTTAGAGTTGAAGTATCCTCAGAAAAACCACCTATTCAACTCTTGAGTGTTACAGATGGAAAAAAGGAAGTTCGACTAGACAGAAGAACTTGTCTGAGATCACCATGAGTCACAAACACACGTCTGTTCACCAACTGCCTTGGCTCTGAGGTAGATCCTGCAGCATCCTTCCACCTCCAAGAGCTCACAGTTTCGAAGGGAGGACAAATAGGTAACAACAACATAGTTCCAGTCTCCCTTCCCCCTGAAGAAAGCTTGTTCCAGGCACAGTGGAAGCACAGGGGTGTGGATAATGAATCAGGAGTGGGTGGGCTGTCAGGGCTTATGAATTCCACAGGCGGGACGGAGGGCTCAGAGCATGCCAGGCCAGATGGGCAGAGGTGGCACTATCAACATGGTTATAGCTCCCACCCTATCACCAGTGTGACACCCCTCCCTAGAAGAAAAAGTGACCAATGATGCCCACCCTGTGTCACCAGAAGCTCTGGGCCTAACCCTGTTGCCTCCTCCCACCTTTTCATTTGGAGAACTTTCTGGTTCATCTGGAGAACTTTCATCTTTCAGGTTCAGTTAAGACGGCACTTCTAGACCGGGCGCAGTGGCTTATGCCTGTAATCCCAACACTTTAGGAGGCTGAGGTGGGCAGATCACTTGAGGTCAGGAGTTCAAGACCAGCCTGGCCAACATGGCAAAACTTCACCTCTACTAAAAGTACAAAACATTTGCTGGGCATGGTGGTGTGCGCCTGTGGTCCCAGCTACTCGGGGACTGAGGCATGAGAATCGCTTGAACCTGGGAGGCAGAGGCTGCAGTAAGCTGAGATCACGCCACTGCACTCCAGACCAGGCGATAGAACACGATTCCATTTCCAAAAAAAAAAAAGGCACTTCTAAGACACCTTCCCTGCTCCTGCATCTTCTGCTTCCCTCCCTGCTCTGTAAGCCAGGGCACCAGAGCCCTCAGTGTACTTAGAACACCCCACTGTGCGTGCCAACCCCCACCTCTCGGCTCAATGCATAATGCCAGGCACAGGTGCAACCCTTACTCAACGCATGCTGGATGAATAACCACAACATGGACGCAGCGCTCCACATGCTTCTTCTGATGGCTGGAGACCTTCGACCATAAGCTTCTAGCAAGGAGAGGCTAGCTCAGTGCTGAAAACAAGGTGGGCTCTGAAGTGGTGGATAAACAAATAATGAGTTTGGGAAGTATCAGTAGTCCGCTGGACACTGGTGACTTGGAGATGGCAGAAGATGAGGTGGAGGAAGTCACTGAGGAGGGCCTCAGTGCCCCAGGGACAGTAGCATGGAGGATGGTTACACAAGGAGGATGGATTGACTTCCAGCCATGTGGTGGTCAGGTATGCAGACACCTCTCCTGCTGAAACAACTACAACTGCCAAACTCAGTATCTTACAGAAGCTGCTGAAGAAGCCACCCACAAGCTGACAAGAAAGGAAGGAATACACAGGCTGAGAGCAAAGGAAAGCACGGGGCCCTTTTCTATGGAGAAATCTGGCAGGCACCACCTTAACAAACGACCAAACTGAGCTCAGGCCCCTCAGTGCTGCTGAGATGACCCAGCATCACGAGTGGGAGACTGAAGCTTACCATGAGGAGACAGCAGGAAGAGTCCAGAGAGGGCATGCCATGCAGCCACGGCCTGGGCTCAAGACGATGAGAGAAAACAAGGGGATGGGGGAACATTTCTGATAAAGGAGACTGAAGGGATGACACAATGGAATACAACACATGGTCCTGGACTCTGCATTCCAGGTTCAAAGGCTCTAAAAAAGGCATTTATGGGGTATGTGGAAAAATGTAAGGTTCTGTGTTAGCTCATTGCTAAACTTCCTGAGCGTCTTAACTGTACTGTCTGCTCTGAGGAAAGGCATGCTTAAACGTTTAGGAGTGAAACAGCACGAGGACTATGACTAACTCTCAAGTGATCAATGGGCTGGGGGACATACAGTGCCAATATGGTAACATGTTTAAAAGGAGGGAGATGACATCAATATAATCGGAAGCTGTGCCAACAGACAGTAATATTTTGAAGCAGTGGCAGGCAAGCTTTTAACAATTAAAGAGAATGCCTTCATATTACACAAAGACATTAAGAAAAAAAGCTGGAGGCTGGGCACAGAGGCTCATGCCTATAATCCCAGCACTTTGGGAGGCTGAGGTGGGTGGATCACGAGGTCAGTTCGAGGCCATCTTGACCAACATGGTGAAACCCCATCTCTACTAAAAATAAAAAATTACCCAGGCGTGGTGGCGTGCACAAAGGGACCATGGCGGGGCTGGTGGCGATGCCAACAGACCTCAGTATACTGTGGGGTTCTTTCAGCCAGAACTGTTCATGATTCCATCAGTGAGTTACAGTTACCACACAACCCAAGTGTGGAGTGATCCACCCCACCCCAGGTTTTCCTGCACAAAATCATGTTTTTATTGTGTTATTTACAGAACACAAGATTTTTTCTAAGAATGCACACATCACACGTTGAAGCAGAAAGGCCTTTACAAAATCTTAAATATCTACAAAATATGAAGTAAGGCTCTTAAGAAATAAAATATTCAATGATTTTGCTGCTAGAATGCAAACATTAGATCAAATCCTTTATTTGATCTAGCAAAGGAAAATTAGAGTTGCAGGAATCTTGTTTTCAGGCCAAACCATGACATCCCGAGGGGTCTGATGGCAGGAACTGCCTGCATTTTCCTCATGAATGTGACTGCAGTGATCTTGTGAGAAAGGTCCGGAAGGCCCTGCACATTATAGGGATGCAAGCAACAGCTGGCAGGTGTGACCAGCCAGGCAACTGCAGTTAAGGAAAGACTACTCAATCCCTGAGGTTTTCAGAATTTACAAAAAGGCAAAAAAAAAGCCAGGTGAACAAGGCAGATGAAAGGTATTTCTCACTTGAATTGGAATCCAGCCCCCTCTCTGTTCCCTGGAGTGAGCTCCAAAGAAAATTCCAGAGCCCCAGCAATATCCCAACCTTTCATAAATTCACTCGCGCTCTCCACTTTCTGGAGACGGCATTTCTCAGCACCTTTCGCTTCCAGTTATCCCTGGCAAAAAGAGCTAAACTACCACTCGAGGCAGTTAACCTAAGGGCAGGGTGGTGGCTAAGGCTCCAGGTGAACGGTCTGGGACCAGAGGAAATAATTAGCCCCGCCTTGTACTGGCTGCTTCCATCCTAAAGTGTCATCCAGATGGTGCTTCCAATTCTTTCTACTTCCAGTATTAGGTGCAGAATTGCGGAATCAAGGAGGTTTCTCTGCATGAATCAATAAAGGCTACAGCACTTTGAGACACAAGCTTCAGCCCTTTAAAAATGTGAGAAATCAAACTGGCACAGGCAGAGTGTCTCAGTAGTCTCCAGGGAGCAAGACAGAATGAGGTTCAGCTTGAAGGCTACAATGGTAGAGCCTGAGGTTCAGCTGCCCTGCTCTGAATTCACCGTCCATTTCTTAATCCTCCAGTTTTGAGAAGATGCGAGAAACCACTTATGTTTTGCAAAGCTTAAATAAAATGCAGTTCTTGCCAACCAAAAGCAGAACCCTTCCCAAATGCAGTCAACCATACGGCAAATCTCATCTTTATAGATGTGTAAAATGAAAACCTAAACACAAGCCCACCATATAAAGGTTAAAAAATTCCTGCTGTGGAGAGCAGTTTCTCAAATGTTAAACATGGAGTTACCATATGACCCAGCAATTTTACTCCTAGCCGTGCACTCTCAAAAAACCAAAACTAGGCCGGGCGTGGTGGCTCACGTCTGTAATCTCAGCACTTTGGGAGGCTGAGGTAGGTGGATTACCTGAGGTCAGGAGTTTGAGACCAGCCTGGCCGATACGGTGAAACCACGTCTCTACTAAAAATACAAAAAAAAAAAAAAAAAAAATTAGCCAGGCATGGTGGTTGAGTGCCTGTAGTCCCAGCTACTCAGCAGGCTGAGGCAGGAGAACTGCTTGAACCTGGGAGGTGGAGGTTGCAGTGAGCAGAGATCGCGCCACTGTAATCCAGCTGGGTGACAAGCGAGACCTTGTCTCAAAAAAACAAAACGAACCAACAAAAAAAAAACCAAAACCAGTAACCAAACAGATATCGGTACACCAATGTTCATGGCCGCACAGTTTATAATAGCCAAATGGTAGGGGCAACCCAAATATACATTCCCAAGGGATGGATGGATAATCAAAACCTCATTATCTATAGGATGTAATATTATTCAGCCTCAAAAAGGAAAGAAATTCTGACTCATGCTACAATGCAGATGAACCTTGAGGACATTATGCTCAGTGAAAGAGGCCAGACACAAAAGGCCACATAGTGCATAATTCCATTTATAGGAAATGTCCAGAATAGGCAAATCCATAGAGACAGGAAGTGGATTAGTTGTTGCCAGGGGCTGCGGGTAATAAGAGGTGACTGCTACTGTGTCTGGGGTTTCTTTTGGGTGCTGAAAATGTTCTGGAATGACACAGAGGCAATGGTTGCACAACTCTGTGAATGTACTAAAAGTCACTGAATCGCACACTTTATTTTTAAACAGTTTTTTCTGTGAGCCTATGAATTATATTGAAGAATGAATTATACACTTTAAATGAGTAAATTTCATGGTATGTGAATATCTAAATTAAAAAAAAAAACATTAAAACAGCAGCTGACCACCAATTACTCTAAATCATAAAGACACATTTTGTGATGCCTGGCCAGTGCTCAGAGCCCCTACAGCTGTCTCAGAGCAAGTCTATCTGGCTGTGGCACAGAGCCCCGGTAGATAGATGGGCTGTCCATCTGAGGAAGAGGCCAATGTGGGGACCTATGGTGATACATACCAGACTGGACCAATCCAACCTGAATGTGAAACTCTGAAGCCCAGGACACAGTAGCCATGACAATCAGAAAGGAATTTAGTTCAAGAAGTTTAATAAGTAGGCATTTAGCCAAGTGGAAGGCTGTTGGCTATTCTGAGGGCATTTGATCATTTTTTTAAAAATCGTGGTAAAATACATGTAACATAAAATTTACCATTAATAGCATTTAGTACATTCACAATGTCATGCAAACATCACCACTATCTAGTTCCAGAACATTTTCATAACTTCCAAAGACAACCCTTTACTCATTAAGCAGTTGCTCCCCACTCCCACTCCTCTCAGCCCCTGGTAACCACTAATCTATTTGTCTCCACAAATCTGCCTATTGTCGACACTTCATATAAGTGGAATAATACCCTCCCCCGGAAAGACTGTCTTTTAGAAAATGATTTTCATTTCATTTAAAAAGGCTTTTTTTTTCTGCTTAGCACAGTGGCTCATACCTGTAATCTTAAGAAGGCAGAGGCAGGAGGACTGCTTGGGCTCAGGAGTTCAAGATCTGCCCTGGGCAACACAGTGAGACCCTGTTACTCACAAAAAGGGGGAAAAAAGACCAAAAAAAAAAAAAACCCCAAAACAACACAACAAAAAAGGTTTTTTAGGGAGACAAGGTCTCGCTATGCTGCCCAGGCTGGGCTCAAGCAATCCCTCCTGCCTCAGGCTCTCAAGTAGCTGGGACTACAGATGCGCCACCACACCCAACTTAGAAGCATGCATTTTTTCAGATTTCACCATTCCCTGGTAACTTCTCCAGTGATTTCCCCTCACATCTTTGCCTGCAGGGTTCTCACGCTGATCCTACACACAGTGGTTAGAGATTCACCAGGCCAAACTCACCTCCAATTCCAAGTACCTAGTTCTTAAGGTCCAAGTGGCCTGTTTCCATAGACACTGACACTGTGCATGACTTTTCTGTCCTCAGCGACACGTTCCCATAGCTGCTGGTTTTCCTCATTTCTTGTTAATAATGTTTTTTTTCTTACCTTTGCATACTTCATGTAAACAAGTTTCACAGACTTTTAACAAAGTGTTGGCTGCTTTTATTGAAGAAGAGAAAATCTGCCAAAATAAATTTTCATCATGAAGGCAACACATTTTGGGGAACAAAAAAGGGCAGAAAGGAGATCTCTTTTACTAGAGAACTCTGCTTAAGGATTGGCTCATTTGATCCAAACATCTCATCAGTAACTTGGAGTGAGTGCCCTTGTTTTCGTCATCTTGCGTCTCACTAGTGTAGGTCAGTCCACATCAGCCTGCCTGATGTACTTGGTTCGTAATGCTGACATCTGAGCCCCCGTGTTTATTTCACCTGGATTCTACTGAAACGACCAACGAAATGCAGAACAGGAGGAAGCATCTCTATCAATGCCTTCAGAGGAACTGCTGTAGAATATGGTGCGGCTGGGATCCATGTGAGAGAAGCAGCACTCACATGATTCCACCACAGTTAAACACATGGGCAAAGGAGGACCTGCTGGAGGTATGAGGATTCTGTAGCAGAGCTGGAGTAAATCTGCAAGATCAGAGAAACTGGGCCTAAGAGCCAGACTGGCAGAAGTGTGGTCTGCCGGTGGCAAATAGAAGGACCTGAACCACCAGTGCCCTAGGTGGAGAGGTCAGTGACAGGCTGGCCAGGTTTTCCTGGGCACTGCTGGGATAGAGAGAGACACTGATATAGAGGAGATTCTACTTGTCTCAAGAATCTGCCAGCAGCACCCTGAGTCCCCACCCTGATTCCAGCTGCCAAAGGGGAAGCAGCAGGGACTGAAGCTCCATCTCATAAACAACTCTAGGGACTGGGGATCAAACAAGTACCAACAAATTAGTAACTGTCCTGTGTACAAATACAAATTAGATGGAAACCACAATGACTGAACACCAGTCATTCCAGTCAAGATCCCAACTGGAGGCCGGGCGTGGTGGGTCACACCTGTAATCCCAGCACTTTGGGAGGCTGAGGCGGGCAGATCATGAGGTCAGGAGTTCGAGACCAGCCTGACCAACATAGTGAAACTCCGTCTCTACTAAAACTACAAAAAAAATTTAGCCAAGTGTGGTGGCGGGCGCCTGTAGTCCCAGCTACCTGGGAGGCTGAGGCAGGAGAATCGCTGGAACCCAGGAAGCTGCGGTTGCAGTGAGCCGAGATTGTGCCACTGCACTCCAGCATGGGCAACACAGTGAGACTGTATCTCAAAAAAAAGAAAAAGAAAAAAAAGAAACTGGGTTTTCTTTGGAATCTGACATTTACCTAGAATATGTACGTGAGGACAGTCAGCAGTGTGTGTGTGTGTGTGAGCGGTGGGGAGGATGGCTTCCTTCTGCTAGCCACTGCTCTAGGGAGTATTTCTCAGCATCGTGTCACAAAGCACGCAACAGGAGCACTCTCACACTCTCACATGGATTAGGGAATTAGACGCAGACCTCCTGCACAACTGCCTTCTTCCAAGACACAAAAGAAAGGCGGGGAAGGGGAGTGTGAAGGGAAGACTTCAGCAAACAAAGGACAGGGGTGTAATTCAAAGCAGTCTGAGAAAAGACTCCAGAGGACAATGCAGCAGCAAAGCCAGGCTCCCGCCCCATCCCCAGAAACCACCCTAGGGAGCAGGCAACACCCTGGGAATTTGCAGCCAGTAAGCTGGAGAGAAGCAACCAAGTGGGAGTCCTTCACTTTTTCGTTTTAGACCCAGAAACTCCATCTGGGAGGTGCAGGAGAAATGGCAAACTGCCCAGTGAGCCAGCTCAGCTCTGTGGGAAGCAACTCCTCTTAGGTATACACAGATTATGGAACCACCCAGAGACTGAGGTGCCCCTATCCCCATGGAAATGGCACACACATCCCTCATGCAGTTAGAGTGAGCCTTGGTATAAGACATCCAACATAGTTCTTAGAACAAAGAGAAGAATCCAGATAGGGATGAAGACTGCATGGCTGCAGCTCCCTCCAGCGTGCAAATTCTCTCCGAATACAAGATAACAAGCCTGCAAACGATAGCTCAGAGGGGAAAACAGCGAGGGAGGATGCCAAGAAACCGGGAAGAGAGAGCCAAGAATTCCTCCACTGTCTCAAAGCAAACAGAACGACTATGCAGAGCCATCCAAGCCTGAGCCAAGATGAAAAGAAGCGACATGTAACTATGCAAACATATTATGGCCAAAAGAAAAAAAAGAGGCCCAGGGAGGGAGATGGCACGAGAAAGGCAAAGTCTCCCACTAAGAAGAGAACACACAAGGAAGGGAAAAAAATTCCCTACAACTTCATAAGAACATGTTCCTAATAAAAGAGTTCAAAGATGGGATGATAAAACAGAATAATATGAAAAGACAAATTTCCAACCTAGAGAAACAAACTGCAGACCAAAACACATCATTATGAAACTAATAAATACATTGAAAAACAGCCAGAAACAGAATATACATAGCTGAAAATCAAATTAGACAAAGTAAATGCAGATGAAAAAGACAAAGTTAAAGCAATTAGGGCAAAGCTAATAGCATTGGAAGAGAGACAAAGACAATCCCACATAAGGAATTTGTGTCCCTGAAGTACAGAACTCAACAAATGGAACAGAAGATGCTGTCAAAGATCCATAAGAGAGCTGACCTGAAACAGCAACGACTACATCTGCAGCTTGAAAGAATACACCATGTTCCCAGGACAATTTGATAAAGAATGCTCAATAGCAAGACAGACTCTAGTCAACCTACTCAACTTCAAGGATAAAGAAAGCATTCTTCAGGCACCTTGGGATTCTTCCAAGGGGGAAACATCAGAAGACCAGACATAATGTCTACAAAGTTCTGAGGCAGCTTAGCGCAGTGGTGGTCGGGGAGAGGTCAGAGGTAAATTCAGAGAGATGGACAGGGGCCAAAGCCTCTCTGAGAAGATGAAATCTGAACACAGATCTGAAGGAAGTGTGTGGTGAGGGAACAGGTCAAGTAAAGAGGGGTCCAGCCAATAAGGAGCAGTAAGAGCCAAGGCTCTGACTCTAGCAACATTTTGGCAAGTTCCAGGAAGAGCAAGAGCAGTGGGAGCCAGGTGAGCAAGGGAGAGAATGGTAGAGAATGAGCTCAAATAGGCAGGGAGAGATCACGTTCCATGTGGCTGCTGAGGCAGGCCTGGTTACACAATTTGTGGAGCCTGGTGCAAAATGAAAATGCAGGGCCTCTAGTTCAAAAATTAAGAATTTTGAGATGGTGACAGTAGAGTAATAAACCAAGCCTGGGTTTCAGCAAACTCTGGGCAGTTACACAGGCCCATGAAGCTGGCTCTGCTTTCAAGTAATGGACTTTGGGTTTTATTCTGAGAGGGTGTTTCTCAAGGGAGTAACCTGATCTAATGAACATTCTTCAAAGAGCCCATCTGAGGCTGGGCACAGAGGTGTGTGCCTGTAATCCTGTATTTTGGGAGGCCAAGGCAGGACGACTGCTTGAGCCCAGGAATTCGAGACCAGCCAGGGCAACACAGGGAGACCCCAGTCTCTACAAAAAAATATAAAACTTAGCCAGGTGTGGTGGTGCATACCCATAGTCTCAGTTACTTGAGAGGCTGAGGTGGGAGGCCTGCTTGAGCTCAGGAGGTTGAGGCTGCAGTGAGCCGTGATTGTGCCATTGCATTCCAGCCTGGGTGACAAAGGGAGACCTTATCCAAAAAAAAAAAAAAAAAGGAAAAGATCCATTCTAACTATGGGAAGATGTAGAGTAGAAGGAGCGGGGCAGGAGGGCTCAAGATGCCACAGAGGGGCTCTGCAGAAGCAGATGTTGGGTCACGGTTTGGGGTGTAAGATGTTCATCAGGAACTGACATCCATAAAGGGAGGTGGGAAGAAGTCAAAGAGAGAGACCTTAGGTAAGGAGGCTCTTGCAGCTGAGGCCAGCTGAAGGAACAGCGGACAGTGCCTGCTAACTGGAGTGTCCGCAGGGGATCCGGAGAGAAGAGTGACCTCCGGGTCTGCCACGTGAGACAACCGTAGAGTCTAGGCAGGGATGCAGGGGGCTGGTCTAGGTGCCATCCCTGAAGGGCATGTGCACTAGGACAGGAAAAGGGCAACAGATCCAGGACTCTGACTTCCGTATCTCATGTTTTTGATACTGAGGTATTTAGTTTTCTAGAGGCCTAAAGGGCAGCTGGATGTATGAGTCTGGAGTTCAGGGGAAGAGGTCTGAAGAGCCAGGCAAGTGGGTGAGGGCATGCTGAATATAAGCGTAAACAACCCTCCCCTTGCTATTTGGAGTTGTGATGAGGAGAAAGAATCAGCAGAGGAAACAGAGAAAGAGGACAGTGCAGAGAAGGAAGATCAGACATATCTGTCAAGATTATTGGTGGCACTCAACAGAAACCAACTCTAGCTGATTTATGCAGACAAGGACTGATGAAAAGCTATTGAAGATGCATGTGGTGATGGTTGCACAGTATAAATGTGCTCAATACCACAGAATCGTACACTTAAAATGGTTAAGGCAGTACTTTTTATCTTTTGTGTATTTTACTGCAATTTTTAAAACTAGGGGGAAAAGGTTACTGGGTGATGAGAGAATCCCTAGAGTGTTGGAGGAACAGGTTTGAGTCCATTTGGCCAGGAACAATACTCCAAATCCTTCTGCCAAGCCAGTCCAAGCAGCCAGTACTGTCTTTGTGACCCTGCAAGGCAGCAGCACTGGCCACTGGCACTATGGCCTAGGAGCTCGTCTTTCCTGCAGCCCCAATGCCAGGAGACAAGGCTCTCCTGCCTGGCCCTGCTCCTCCTAGCATGTGAGTCTGACTGGCAGAGGCCAAGGTACATACCTACACTCTCATGTAGAACTCAGGTACTTTCTTTCTGTAAAGGGCCAGATAGCATTTTCCACCTTGTGGGCCAGACAGTATCTGTCACAACCAGCCTACCTGCTGTTGTACAGGAGAGCAGTCTTGGACAATGCACAAAGGACGAGGTGGAACTGGGTCCTGGTAAAGCTTCATTTACGAAAATAGGCAGTGGGCTGGACTTGGCCCTTGAAATACCGTTTGCCAACTGCTGCCCTGACCGGAAGGGAAGCTAGGCAAATAAGCATCTGACATTTGCAGTGACTACTATCAGAGGTCGCCTGACCTCCTATCAAACTCGTGAGGTGAGAATTCTCCCAGACCCAGAGGGGGTTCAAGATGGGAGGGGAGATGGCCCCCTGGAGAGTATGAGGTACCAGAAGAGACATAAGAAAAGGGCTGAGAAGGAGTGACAGCCACCAATGACTGATAAGATTATTTCATGGAATGTGGGAAAGCAAGCGTTCATGGAGCAAGCTGAGCAAGGAGCAGCAGGCAAGGAAGAGGGCCCATGAGTGGAGAGAACTCTTAGAGAGTTTGGCTAAAAGGAGAAAGAGAGACTGAGCAGGAGCCGAGAAGGTATGAGCTGAAGGGAGCTCAGTTACGACGGTAAATTCTAAAACAAGTTCGTCTGGTGACGGGCACAGTTCACAAGAGGAGGGAAGACCGACGGAGTCCCAGGGGCGTCAAACAGTGGTTGACACTGAAAGCTACGAAGACAGTAAGTCCTCATTATAGGCAGAGCTGTCTAAGTTAGAACTCTGTGGGTGGAGGGGTTTTCAGTGATGACCAACTGCAGGCTACAACCATGGGAATGAGTGGCAGAAGAGACGGAGGGAACCAGGCACTAGGAGAGCTGTCTACATGCATATGTGTGCTGGAGTCAGGAACTGGCATGGAATCCTCAATAGCAGAGGACTGACTGGGGCAGTGAGCAAGCCCACAACAGGGGTCTGTGGGCCAAAAGACTGAGTGTCACAGCCCCCCTATGCCATGCCTGGAGGTACATGGGATCAGAGACTGCTGAGGACTTGGCAGGAGGCACAGGCGTGGAGAAGCAGGGCCTAACCCAGGTGTGTGTGTGACATGGCAGGGAGGGGGTGGTGGTGGTTAGGAAGGGCTCTTTGGGGAAGAGATACCTGATTGGGTCTTCAAGGATAAGCAGTACAAGGCAAGGCCACAGGGGAGGGAAAGGAGAAGAGAAGGAGACTTGCCCAGGGGAGCCAATGACAAAGGCCAGGAGTGCAGGAAACATCCTGGGAGGAACTACAAGCAGTCCTGGACTTCTGAGGGCTATGTCCATGAGAAAAGCGGCAGCAACAGAAGGGACCACAAAGAGAGGCAGGAGCCACATGAGGGGCCCTGATGTCACTTGAACACAGGGTGCCACTCTTGGGTTTAAAGCAGGAGAATGAGATTGACGATAGGGATTGTGTGGAAGAGAGGTAGAGGAAAGATCCTAAGTGATCACAGGAGTCCTAGGGCAAGATGAGGGATTGCACCAGGACAGCAGTATAAGAGATGAAAGAAGACAGAAGAGGGACAAACAGTTAAAGGAACAATTTGTGGGGCTTGGTGGCTCCCCTGGACGTGGGCAGTGAAGGGCAGGGGCCTGTTGGGTTTCCAGCTTGGGTGACTGGTATGGCTATCAACTGTGACAGAAAACAGCGGACATGGCATTTGTCTATTTGGTCTTCTGATCTATCTACCTTATCTTGAAGGAGATGGGGGTGGTAGGGCGGGCAGTGGGTTGAGAAGAATGGAAGGGAGAAAGAGGGCAGACATCTCTCAAATGTTTGCACAGTAAAATCTGACTAAAAGGCACACACGCCCCACAAGCCTTTTTCTTTTTTTTCCCCCCAAGAAGCAAAACAAGTTTTAGTTCCATAGTAGTTCCTTTTAGTGCTCTCTGTCGCCACCTAACGGACGGCCTGGTGGAAGAGGCTCAAGAGGTAGCAGCCTAGCCTACTCAACGGCAGAGGAATCAAACTCACCCAGGCAGGGAGAACGGGACTGCACCTGGGTGGGGGAGGACCAAAAGAGGCCCAGCTGCTTCTGGAAGATCATCGGGAGTCTCTTCTGGAAGACCAGGGGCTCTTGGAGCTAAAACAGATGTCCATTCATTAATAATACCTACTTCAACAACTTAAGATCGTGTTCAGCAGATGCACATCAACCTTGACTGGTCTGTGCTCCCCAAATCGGGTATAATATTGAGGCATATTGAGGGAACGATCTGTAGATATTCATGAAATTGTTTGGTGGGACAAAAATTGTGGGGCACTTAAGCCTAGCTGAACTCAGTTTCAAGTTCTAGCATTTAACACACCACCTCTAAGTTTACGTGTACTTTATGAGTGCAGGAATGCAACAAAAAAAATCCAGTGTAAAGTCCTGGCCCTCAGGGCAAAGCAAGGGAACTACAACTCTTGCTGTGAACTGCCTTCCTCCCACAGATGTGACACATTCACAAATCTCATTCACTGAACAAGTGTCACACCAGAGGTGACAAGAGGGAAACATGCAATAATAGGTAACTTTCCTGTCACACGAGACTGCTTGGAGACAAGGATACAGAGCCCAGCATAGGAGACGGGACAAAATGATGAGGGTCAAGGACCACACCTGGTTTAACTCCCAGAAGAGTTTTAGCCAGTAAAGAGCTGCAAGAAGGAAACCACACTCCACAAGAGGCCACTAAGATAAACGCTTGCATCTGATTAAGTTTTCACCTGAAGAGTGTGGGTAAGGACAAGCCTGCCTTGTTGGGTAGTACAGATTCAGTGAATGAGCCCTCAGATGCTGCTGGATCCTGTGATCAAACAGACAGCAGCTTCTCAGGAACCACTGCATATGAGGTTAGGGTGAGGGGAGGGACCCAATGGAGATCTAATCCCAGATGTTTGATCACAGGGGCTGATGAATGAGAGGTGGAGATCGGGAACATACGCCTCCTTTTTTTTTTTTTTTT
>NW_012117400.1:420751-422265 GCF_000951035.1 Colobus angolensis palliatus | reverse complement strand
CCACTGCACCCGGCTAATTTTTCTATTTTTTAGTAGAGACAGGGTTTCACCATCTTGGCCAGGCTGGTCTTGAACTCCTGACCTCATGATCCACCCGCCAAGGCCTTCCAAAATGTGGGGATTACAGGCATGAGCCACTGCACCGCCCAGCCACTCTTTTTCTTGAGATGGAGTTTCACTCTTGTTGCCCAGACTGGAGTGCAATGACACGATCTTGACTCACTGCAACCTCTGTCTCCTAGGTTCAAGTGATTCTCCTGGCTCAGCCTCCCGAGGAGCTGGGATTACAGGGAGGCGCCACCATGCACAGCTAATTTTGCATTTTTGTAGAGATGGGGTTTCTCTATGTTGGTCAGGCTGGTCTCGAACTCCCGACCTCAGGGGATCTGCCCGCCTTGGCCTCCCAAAGTGCTGGGATTACAGGTATGAGCCACCATGCCCAGCCCAAGCCACTCTTTTGGAAAGCTCAGCAGAGAAGATGCATGAGGTAATACGATGGAACGTTAGGTGACCTTTAAAGGGATGTTTATAGCTTTTCATAACATGGGTGTATTAGTCTGCTCAGGCTATAACAAAATAGTATAGACTGGGGGGGGCCTACTCAACTGAAATTTCTCACAGTTCTGGAGGCTAGAAGTCCAAGATCAAGGTGTCAACACATTCAGCCCCTGGTGAGGGCTCTCTTCCTGGCCTGGAGATGGCTACCTTCTCACTGCGTACTCACATAGTGGAGAAAGCAAGCTCTCTGCTGTCTCTTGTCATAAGGAGACCCACCCTCCCTCCTGATTTCATCTAAACCTAACCACCTCCCAAAGACCCCATCTCCAAATAACATCACATTGGAGGTTTGAGCTTCAACACTGGAATTATGGGGGACACAAACATTCAATCCATAACAGTACTGATGTTTATGTTTTAATGTTAAATGATAAAGCACGGCACAGCAGCACACACACCATGTGATGCCGATCTGTTTTTTTTTTTTTAGATAGGGTCTCACTCTGTTGCCTGGACTGTACTGCAGTGGCGTGATCACACCTCACTGCAACCTCAACCTCCAGGTTCAAGCAATCCTCCCACCTCAGCCTCCCAAAGTGCTGGGATTATAGGCATGAACCACCATGCCTGGCCTCCAATTTGTATTTAATGCCACTGAACTGTATATTTAAAAATGGTAAATTTTAGGTGATGTGTATTTTACCACAGTTTTTTAAAAAGTCTAAGAGAAGGCAAGAAAAGAGAAGAAAAATTTAAAAGAAAGAAAATATGGAAAAATAGAATGCACAAAATAATATGCTATAAACAAATCTAAATGCATCAGAAATCAAACAGATGTTAAAGGACAAAACAGACAGAATGGATTTTTTATTTTTATTTTTTATTTATTTTTATTTATTTATTTTTTTTGAGACAGAGTCTCGCTCTGTCGCCCGGGCTGGAGTGCAGTGACCGGATCTCAGCTCACTGCAAGCTCCGCCTCCCGGGTTCACGCCATTCTCCTGCCTCAGCCTCCC
>NW_012117400.1:420045-420532 GCF_000951035.1 Colobus angolensis palliatus | reverse complement strand
TCTAGCTATTAGCCAGGCATGGTGGCTCACGTCTGTAATTCCAAAATTTTGGGAGGCTGAGGTGGGTGGATCACCTGAGGTGAGGAGTTTGAGACTAGCCTGGCCAACATGGTGAAACCACATCTCTACTAAAAATACAAAATTAGCCGGGCATGGTGGCGCATGCCTGTAGTCCCAGCTACTCAGGAGGCTGCGGCAGGAGAATTGTTTTGAATCCAGGAGGTGGAGGTTGCAGTGAGCTGAGATCACGCCATTGCACTGCAGCCTGGGAGACAAGAGCAAAACTCTGTCTCAAAAAAAAAAAAAAATTCTAGCTATCTGACATTTTCAAAAGCTCTACATACCAAAGACACAGAAAGGAAGAAAATAAAAAACTGGGATGGGCGGGCGTGGTGGCTCACACCTGTTATCCCAACACTTCTGGCGGCCAAGGCTGGTGAACTGCTTGAGCCCAGGAGTTTGAGACAGCCTGGGCAACACGGCAAAA
>NW_012117400.1:401710-418812 GCF_000951035.1 Colobus angolensis palliatus | reverse complement strand
AATCAATGAACCACATTTATAATTTAAGAAGTTAGGGCCGGGCGTGGTGGCTCATGCCTGTAATCCCAGCACTTTGGGAGGCCGAGGGTGGTGGATCACCTGAGGTCAGGAGTTTGAGACCAGCCTGGTCAACATTCCAAAACCCCATCTCTACTAAAAATACAAAAAATTAGCCAGATGTGGGGCAAATGCCTGTAAATCCCAGCTACTCAGGAGGTTGAAGCACGAGAATCACTGAACCTGGGAGGTGGAGGTTACAGTGAGCTGAGATCGTGCTACTACACTCTAGCCTGGGCAACAGAGCAAGACTCTCTCTTTCAAAACAGAAAAAACAAACAAACAAAAAACAGAGAATGTACTCTAAGACCATAGAAAAAATAATAAAGATAAAAGCAAAAGCAGAATTTAATGAACTAGAAAAGAGACACAGAGTAACACAGGGCAATAATGCCTACGTGTCTGCTTCTTGTAAGACCAATGAACCTGATGAACTTTTACCAAGACAAGGAAAAATGGGAGAAGGTACAAGTAAACAACAAACACTAGGAATGAAAAAGCAGACATAATTACAGATGTTGCAAAGGTACAAAAAACTATAATATGAACAACTTTATGCTAGTCAGACAAAATGGACAAATTCTTAGAAAAAAAATTTAACAGCTTACAGTAGCCCAAGCAGGTGCAGGGAAATAAAAATAGGTTTAGATGTGTCTGTGTGTGCATAGAACACCTCAAAAGACACAGACAAGACCCTGGATGCAGCTGTTCCCTGAAGACAGGCGTAGGCAGCTGGGAGAGCAGGGCAGCAGGGACACTCAGACCTTGCATCACTCTGAAATTTGCACTTCCTGAATTGTGAAGCATGCACATGTGTCACTTATGCAACAGTGAATCCAAACGTGCCTGTATACAAGGAAAGGCCTCACCTGGCTGCGCCGTGGAGGCTGGCCTGGCGTGTGGAGCAGGCAGAACATTAGCAAGCTACTGAGCAGGTGCAGGTATGAACATCAGCTGACGCTGGCTCTTTGCTTTCTTTTTAATCTTGACAAATTTGGTAGGTGAAAAGGCATCATTTTTGTTTTCGTTTGCATCACTTTGATTACCAGCAGGCAGAACTCTTTTCCTATCTTCATTGGCCATCTGTATCTCTTCTTTTATGAATTTCCTGTTCATAGTCTTTGTTCATTAGTGGTGACTAGTGGTAAGTTAGCAATAAGAACTGTTTGCATTCAAGTCTAGACTGAGAAGGAAATTAAAAAATCTGCCCATGTATTCTCACAATAAATGACTACTGACTAGCCTGAGACAATTGTACCCACTGCCCAGTCAGAGGCATTAAGCCCAGGATGATTCACTTCAGACTTGTCCCTGACCTTCCTCATACCCTTTCCAGAAGGGCCCCTTGAACTGCTATGGTACTCCCAAATCACTATCCCATTACCCAAATGATGGAGAGCCAATCAAAAGCTTAGACCAGAACACTTTCCCAAATTATCTCCCAATACCTTCACAATGATCACTTTATATACAATCTCACTGAATGCTCAGCAACACACGTGAGCAATGTTTAACTGAGGGCAACACTGAGGCTCAAAGAGGGCAAGTGACTTGATTGCCGAGGTCACCTGCTAGGTTCAAGAGCTGAGAATTAATCCCAAGGCTACCTGGCTCAAAAAGCCTAAGCTCATCTACTATACTTGAGGCAAAATCATGAAAGTGTGTTTTTACCTTGCCCAGACCCTGCACACTGCATCAAGGTCCTGAGTTTCAAGCAACAGAAATCAACTCTGGTTAAATTCAATCACAAAGGAGTTCTTGGGCAGCAGATCTGGAAATGGAGAGAGAACTAGAGAACTAGGCTCAGAAAAGTTGCAGGAATAGAGGCTGCACCACTGCAAATACAGCCAAGGTTACACTGTAGGGACCTGCTGGTTGGGACACCCACCCTGGGCACTGCTGCACATCATCACTGGACATTAGCCACGACTGTTGGTTTTGTGGCTTAGGTGCCACCACCATGACTAATCCTTTACTGTCCCTCAAGAGTCAAAATCCATGAAGGCAGAATGGGTTTGGCCAAGCCTAGGCTTCATCGCCATCCCCTAGTTTCCAGAGAGCAAGGGGAGGGAATATATCCATTCCCCTGTGGCAGGCACTGCCAGCTGTCCCCCAACATCCATGTTCTCCATCTGCCTTACTAATGAGACCCTGTGCTCAACTAAGGAGAGTTATTTCCCGCTTCCCAGCAGACCATGGGATTACGTCATGGCTAAGGAGACAGTGGCTGAGCGCACTCCTGTTCATCATTCTCTTTCAAGCTTGCTCTTGTTCCACTGACTATGGGCGGAGCACACCTCCCACCCACTGACTCTGGGCTTGCTCACGTGTTGATGGGATGGGGGAAGAAGAGGCTTTAAGAGGCTTCTGTGACTCTGCTCACTCCTCTTGGACTCCTGACCTCCGCCTACGAAGAGACTTCCCCTGGCAGTTGCTTCTCCCTCCTGGGTCCTGGAACGACAGGCTTGAGAACAGATCTGAATCCCATCTTGCAGCTGACCCAGACCCATGTGTGAGAAATAAATAATTGCTGTTATACCTACTGAGCTGCTGGTGCTGTGTGTTCTCTGGGACAAGATGATGGGTGTGAAGATGGAAATGGAAATATCGAATGGGCCTAGAAGTTAAGATGTCAAGTGCCATTTTGCCTTTCCCCTATGATCTCTTTCTTCCTACCTGGAGGAGTGGATGCAATGACTAGAGCAGCAACCGCCATCTCACAACCAAGAGGCAATCTCAAGAAATGGAAGACACCCACTGAGGGGCCCAGGGTCCTGGATCCTTACAAAGCCACTGCAGTGGTCATGGACAGCATGAGAAGGAAGTACACCACAGGCCCCCAACCCCATCTTCAGGTTTTCTCAGGTAGAAACTAGGGTCCACCTGCCTTCTACTAAGATATACACAATGGGGAGACTTTTAACACAAAAAAAGGTACGAAGATGGTCAGAAGCCAAAAAAGCAACAAAATGTTCATGATATGCCATAGAGAGGTTTACTCACTACACTGCTTTTCCACCGAGTTATCACAATCACTATAACTCAACCCATTGAAAAAATGACAAAATAGATTCTGAGATTCTCTTCCTATTTCTGTTACCTAAAAAAGCAGCCTTTGAATTGTTTATAAGTGAATTCGAGACAAAAATAAACCCAGATAATTCAGAATGTACTGAGTACAACACATATGCCTTCTATGTGATAAGCTCCCAGCATTATTTATTCAAAGAAAACTTGCCTTGTTGCAAAAATATAAAAAAACTTAAAAAAAAAGAACCCAAGTAATTACACAACACACCACCTCCTACAACACCAGATTCCTTTTCTTTCCTTTGTAACCTCACCAGAAGCAAAACAAAGCATTGTTCAAATTGCTGAGACCCAGAAAGTTCAATTAGAGCATTAAAAATGCTCTCCCAAAGTATAGATACCTAGCAGGGAAACGAGCAGGCTAAGCCTCCTGAGTGAACCTGGACATTGGCCCCAAGTAACAGGCACATTTAGACACCAACGACTAGATTCCACGTGATTGAATCCAGAAACCCTGCCCCCTCCCATTCCCTTGGAGATCCAGGGGGACACCATCAATTGCTCACTCCTTCTCCTTATACTTACAGTTAGTGGTGCTATACTATACAGGGGAAGGCGTGAGGGAGTCACACATGCTTTGGTGCTCAAGAAGCTCATAAGCCATTAGGGAAAGAGCAACATGCCAGAAAGCGGTTGTCACTTCTGGCTACAGAGGTTGCAAAAGACATCTGCAAGGGTCAGCGAGGGCCCAAAGGAGTAGTAACCAAGGCCCTGAAGCCTGGGAGCTGAGGTGGGTAGTGTCAACCTCTTCCCAATAATCAGTTCCTAAGGTTCCATCCGAGCAAGCAGGAAACCACAGAGGCCATTCTCATGGGTACTTTAAGCAGTGCATCTGTTGGCAAAACACAAATGCTGCCACACAAATACTAAGCCACAGATTGCAAAGGCACCCAATAGCCCTCAAAATTCATTTCTCTTGTTTCGCAAAGCTGCACTGGGAAACTGTGCTGTTAAAATTATATGCTCATAAAGGAGGTATGTTTTAAAAGAGGGGCAAATATGTGGGTGCTATTTAGACTCTCACTGATTTGTTCCATGTTTTCAGATAACTGCACCCTACCACCCCCCGCCAAAGTAACTCAATCTCCATATATTTGCCTTTATGTATTCTAACTCATGACTACGGCTTTGATTAACCCATAAACAATATTGTTCCTGTTAGCTATGGAGAAGCTAAGGAGCCAACAGCAGAGCAGGCTGCATGTTCTTCTGTCCCTCTTATAAGACAAAACCTCAGGGCAATGTCCCACTACAGAATTTATTTGTTAATTCACTCAATAAATTAAAATATGCATGATTCTAGGCACTGAGGATATATCAAGGAAGAGGAAAAAAAAAAAAAAAAAACCTCTGTCCTCAAGGGACTCAGATTCTATAGGAATGGGGAAAGGGAGGGAAGGGAGTGGGAGAGCACAAACAAACCAAGCAGTAACACAGCTTGTGACAGATGGTGACAGGTCCTATGCTTGTTAGGGGGAACTGGTGGGACAGAGGCAGGCTGCCTGATTTACAGACAGGGGTGTGCTCAGGGAGGGTCACACTGAGAAGGTGACACTTGAGCAGACATGCGTGATACCTGGGACAGAGGGCAGAGGAGAGGTCAAGGCCTTGAGGCAGGGGTATACTTGGAGGGTCCAGGGAGGAGCCAGAAGGCCAGTGAGGCCGCAGTGCATGAGTGGTGGGAGAGTGGCAAGAGAGGTGATCCTGTTGGGCTGTGATTCTGAGTGAGCAGGGACCCACTGGAGGGTTCTGAACAGAAGAGCACCCTGGTGTGGCGCACAATATTGCAGAACTAAACCAAGAACCAGGGGGCAAGGGCAAAGGCAGGGAAGCCGGACACCTGGACCAGGGTGGGAGCAGTGGAGGCAGGGGAACTCATCAGATTTTGCATCCATCTTGCAAGTGGAGTCACAGTATTTGTGGACAAACGAGATAACCAACGCCAGGTTTCTGGCCTGAGGAGCAAGGAGTTGGAGTTGCTGTTTACTGGAAAGGAGAAGACCAGGGAAAGAGAAGATCTGGGGAGGATAAGGAGTTCCCGTGACCCAGTCAGCCTGGAGACATAAATTTAGGAGCCATGAGGCTGGACGGAATCACTTCGGGAGTGAGGGTGGAGAAGAAAAGCCTGAGCCTGAGGCCTTCCAACATCACATGCAGAACAGAAAAGACTGAGGAGGGCAGACATTCACACACTCATCCAGGACCTCATGAGGACCCACAGATGCCAGGCACTGTTCTAGGAGCCTGGGCTACATCTGTGAATCAAGGAGACAATCCTGTCCTGTGGAGCTTCTGCTCCGGCAGGGGTGATAGTTAAGATAAGCACCGTCAGTCACGTATTCAGCTAGAAAGAGACAAAAGCTGTGGTTTGCACTGAGAAGGTACACATCAGTGCAGAGACTCAAGGGAGGGAAAGGATTGCCTCGTATGGGTATTGGGGTTAACTGATGACGACAGCTCCAGGACAAGAAGTGACAAGCAGCTCCCAGATTTAACAACATGAAGGTCATCACTGGAGACCTCATGGAGCAGCTTGGCAGAGCTATGGCAGCAAAGGAACATTGTAGAAGGTTGAAGAGGGTGTGGAGACAGGGACTGGAGTCTTGCTGGTAAAGGAAAGCAGAGATGCCAGACAGGAGGGGGGTTAGGAGCAGCTTTTATCAAGGTGGGAGAAGTAGCAACAAGTTTCTAGGGCAGGCGAGGGAGGAATCTCTGATGCAGGAGAGTGCAGTAGAGGACTGGAGAGATGCCTTAGAATAGCAGCGAGGGCCTGGGACAGGCGCTCCATGACAGCACAAGGGAGGCAGAGCAAAGGAGCAGATGCTGGCCTGTAGACATTCTCTTGAGCTTGCTTCTGTGCTCTCTGGGAACTAAGATATCAGTTGCAAGGAGGTGTGACAGCTGATGAGGAGGGTGGGAGGGGCTAGGAGAGACCGGGGAACTGCAGTATGCAGGTGGGCTTGGCGGCAAAAAGTTTACCTGGGGTGGACATAAACTTAAAGGGGGATCAATGAAGGAGTCACATTCAACTTCAAGATGGAGCAGGCATGGGGCAGACATGACTGAATTTCATGAGGCTGGGGCTTTGTCGACTGAATATAACAAAGAAAGAAAGTGCTGAAGTGCTGAGGTAGTGTGCCAGGGAGTCACGACGTCTGTGACTGGCACTGAAGCTATGAAGGAAAGGAATAAGGATACAAAGGAGGTGAAGTGTGAGAAAAGATGGAGCCACTGATGGATTCTAAGTGCCTGTGAGGTCAAAGGAGTATTAGAGTTGGGTATTAGAGGCAGTGAACAGGAAAAGGATCTCTCCTTTTGCAGATCACAAAAAAAATGACCAGAGCTAAACAACTGTTACAGCACTATCCACTGTAAAAGTTGTTTGAGAAAGAATAAAATGTAGTTAGCCTTCAGAACATACGCATCTTTATTTTATTTTATTTTTATTTATTGAGACCGAGTCTCACTCTGTCGCCTAGGCTGGACTGCAGTGGTATAATCTCAACTCACTGCAACCTCCGCCTCTGGGGTTCAAGCTATTCTCCTGCCTCAGCCTCCCGAGTAGCTGGGATTACAGGCACCCACCGCCACACCCGGCTAATTTTTGTACTTTTAGTAGAGACAGTGTTTCACCATGTTGGCCAGGCTGGTCTTGACCCCTGACCTCAGGTGTTCCGCCCGCCTCAGCCTCCCAAAGTGCTGGGATTACAGGTGTGAGCCACCGTACCCGGCTTGGAGCATATGCATCTTTAAAAAGTTGTCTCTGGGGGCCGGGCGCGGTGGCTCAAGCCTGTAATCCCAGCACTTTGGGAGGCCGAGACGGGTGGATCGTGAGGTCAGGAGATCGAGACCATCCTGGCTAACACAGCGAAACCCCGTCTCTACTAAAAAATACAAAAAACGAGCCGGGCGAGTTGGCGGGCGCCTGTAGTCCCAGCTACTCGGGAGGCTGAGACAGGAGAATGGCGTAAACCCGGAAGGCGGAGCTTGCAGTGAGCTGAGATCCGGCCACTGCACTCCAGCCTGGGCGACAGAGCGAGACTCCGTCTCAAAAACTCAAAAACTCAAAAAAAAAAAAAAAAGTTGTCTCTGGCCAGGCGCAGTGGCTCACGCCTGTAATCCCAGCACTTTGGGAGGCCAAGGCGAGTGGATCACCTGAGGTCAGGAGTTCGAGACCAGTCTGACTAGCACAGTGCAACCCTGTCTCTACTAAAAACAAAAAATTAGCCAGGCGTGGTGGTGCATGCCTGTAATCCCGGCTACTTGGGAGGCTGCGGTGAGCCGAGATCACACCACTGCACTCCAGCCTGGGCAACAAGAGCGAAATTCCGTTTCAAAAAAAAAAAAAAAAGTTGTCTTCAAGAGCATAATCAAAGATACTTTCACTTCTTAATGTTTTGTTTCCATGTCTCATCACAGAACATGGTACAAATATTAGAATGGACTCAAGGGATCACTTGATTTTTAACTACAGAAACTTTCTGGTGACTAACGAGCACTGTCTTGTTTACATCTGCTGAAGTATGGGCACCAGACAAGAGTACAGTGCTGTCACTCAAGGCCAGGAATGATACGGGTGTTACCATGAGGACTGCTCAGCAGAAGATAAGCATCTCATATGTCTACAGTGAACTCCTTTAGGCTAAACTATTGTTGCCAATGGTATATGGATTAGGACTGACTGCCACTGCCCATCTGCTTATAGATTAGAGTCTGGTGAATGCAAACAACTGTTTCGGGGGGACTTCTGGCCCTTCCTTGGGCTCTGCTATCCTGGAAATGGACAGGCTTCTACAGGGGTTCAGTGGTAGCCCCGAATAGTTAGGTGTACGTCTTAACCCTCAGACCCTGTGGTTCTGACCTTATTTGGAAGGTGTTTGCTGCTGTAATTAAATGAAGGATCTTGATATGAGATCATCCTGGATTTAGGGTGGGCCTAATACAGTGACGAGCATCCAGAGAAGAATACGGGGACACAGAGAAGGCCATGTGAAGACACAAGCAGAGAATGGGGCAATGCAACTGCAAGCCAAGGAAAGTGTAGGACTGCCAGGCAGCCACCAAAAGCTGGAAGACGCAAGGAAGGATCCCATGCTAGAGGCTCTGGGGGGAGTGGAGCCCCTCAACATCTTCATTTCAGACCCCAGGCTTCCTGCACTGTGTGAGAATACACTTAGGGGTACTTTATTCTGACTACTCCGTAAACTTGAGCTCTAATTCTCTCTCAGCTTCTGAGCTTCAACAAAGTCTGTGCAACTTCTAGAGGAAGCATTTACTAAAAGCCCACCTTCTGCAACAGCTCTAGATGCCGCTTCCCCCCTCTATACAAGGAGTCTGCTCCTGCACGTCCCCATTTCCTCCTCCTCATGCTCCCCTCTCTCCTGGGCCATTCCCAGAAGGATGCAAACATGCTCTCATATTCACCCACCTGAAAAACACCCTCATCCCCCTTTAGCCCACTCCTATTTTTCTGGTCACCATCACAACAAAACTTCTTAAAAAGAGCTGTCTATACCCAACCTCTACTCCCTCACCTTCCATCACTCCAGTCTGGCTTCTGTCCCCATCACCTCTAATTCAGTTCACCATGTGACAGGTAGGGTTTTTGCTAGTTTTAGACATAATGGATCTTGTTATTCCTGGCTTAAAAGCCTTCACCAGAGGATGGCCAACTGCATACCTTTATTTGCCACTTGACCCTTCAAACCTCAAAGAAACAGAAGTACAGACATATGAAAAGGAAGAAATTTCTAATAGAGGCAATAACAGGAGAGGACCTCTGAATGGAGAAGACATGCTCAGCAAATTTCTAGACGCTAAAAGTAGGCAGGAACACATTGACTTAATGGAACAGAGAGGAATGTACTACAAGAGAGCTATAGAGCAGATGAGAGCCTGTATACCTGTCAGGGCCCCAAAGAAGCTCTCAGACCAGACGAGACCAGACCAGAGGAGGGGCAAGCAGTGGTCTCATGTGTGCAACACCTGGGGGCTGCTGACTAACAGATCTCGACCCACAAGCTTTGGGGCAGGGCACCTTCAATAAGCTCCCAGGTGAGGCTGATGCTGTTGGGGCTGGTGAGCAGAGCAAACTTGGAGTGGCAAGGTGCCACTTCTTCCCTCAGGCAAGAAATCAAAGGGTCCTTTCTAAATCAATAGCTAGAACCTTCCCTTCCCCACCTCCCCCACCCACCCAAAGGCTCTTGAAGTGGCTGGCAGCAGCCCAGGTGACGCCTACCTTTTCCCAGCCTCTAAGGGTCCATGGGGGCAAGAGCTGACCCCTGCCTCGCCTCTACAGAACTTCTCCAAACCACCCTTCAGAGAGAGACCCCGCAGGCAACAGGCCACTCCACCACAGCAGAGAAAGGGCAGTGCGGTAGCTACCCAGTTCCTCTCCCCATCCCCGGTGGCTCAAGAGCCAGCCCCATGGAAGAGAGACCAAGTCTGTCCTTAGAGGAAACAAATAATATTCTCAGAGAAATCCTAGAATATAGAATAGTCATAAAATCAGAACAGAAACACCCATAAACAAGAAATAAACAGACAACAAAAGAAAAGTATCAGGCAGGGCGTGCTGGCTCATGTCTGGTGACACCACACCAGGCGTGGTGGCCCAGCACTTTGGGAGGCAGAGGTGGGAGGATTGCTTGAGCCCAGGAGTTCGAGACCAGCCCATGTCTACAAAAAAAATTTAAAAATTAGCCAGGCATAGTAGCACGTGCTTGTAGTCCTAGCTACTCAGGAGGCTGAGGCAGGAAGACCACTTGAGTCCAGGAGTTCAAGGCTGCAGTGAGCTATGTATGATGGCACCACTGCACTCCAGCCTAGGTGACACAGTGAAACTCTGTCTCAAAAAAAAAAAAAAAGTATCTATTAAAATATTTTCACCCTTTAAAAATCAGGTTGTCCTTTTATTACTGAGTTGTAGGAATTCTTCTCCTGAATACAAATCCTTTGTCAGATATATGACTTTCTATTTTTTCTATGACTGGCCTCAACTATTTTCTTGGTGGGCTTGTCTTTTCATTTTCTTTGAGACAGGGTCTCACTCAGTCACCCAGGCTGGGGTGCGGTGGTATGACCTTGGCTGCAGCCTTGACCTCCTTGGGATCAAGCAATCCTCCTGCCTCTGCTTCCTGAGTAGTTGGGACTATGAACTATGGGTGCATGACACCATGGTTGGCTAATATTTTGTATCTTTTGTAGAGATGGGATTTTGCTATGTTGCCCAGCCTGGTCTTGAACTCCTGAGCTCAAGCAATCCACCTGCCTTGTACTCCCAAAGTGCTGGGAATACAAGCGTGAGCCACAGCTTCCAGCCTATTTTCTTTTCTTTTCCTTTTTTTTTTTAAGAGACAGTGTCTCACTATATTGCCTATGTTGGCCTAGAACTCCTGGGCTCAAGTGGTCCTCCTGCCTCAGCCTCCCAAGTACCCAGTAGTGACTACAGGCAAGCCTCACCACGCCCAGCTCTGTCTTTTCATTTTCTTAATGATATCTTCTGAGGACCAAAAGTTTTGAATTTTAATGAAGTCCAATTTATTTTTTCTTTTAATAGTTATTGCTTCATGTATCCTAATAAATCTTTTTTTGGCCTGGCACGGTGGCAGCACTTTGGGAGGCTGAGGCAGGCAGATCACTTGAGGTCAGGAGTTTGAGACCAGCCTGGCCAACACGGCAAAACCCTACCTCTACTAAAAATACAAAAATTAGCCAGGCATGGTGGCGCACACCTGTAATGCCAGCTACTCAGAAGGCTGAGGCATGGGAATCGCTTGAACCCGGGAGGCAGAGGTTGCAGTGAGCTGAGATCGCACCACTGCACTCCAGCCTGGGCAACAGAATGAAAAAAAAAAAACAGGTGTGTGCCACACCTTTTTCTTTGGACTGCAAAGATATTCTCCTATGTTTTTTTGCAGAAGCTTTATATCTTTAGCTTTTAAAACATTTAGGCCTATAATCTCTCATGAATTAATTTTTATGTATGGTGCGAGGTAGTGTTATGGGTTGGACTATGTCCCCCAAAAAAGATATGCTGAAATCCTAACCCTCAGTACCTCACACTGAGACCTTAGTTGGAAACAGGGTTGTTGCAGGTGTAGTTAAGATGAGGTCACACTGCAGTAGGGTGGGCCCCAATCCAGTATTACTGTTGTTCTTACAAGAAGTAGGCCATGTAAAGACAGGGACATACATGGAGAATGCTGTGTGATGAGGCAGACAGATACTGAAGTAATGCAGCTGCAAATCAAAGAATGCCAAAGGGTGCCAACCACTGGAAGCTAGGAAGAGGCAAGGAAGGACTCCCCTACAGGTTTCACAGAGACCATGGCCCTGCTGACAGTTGATTTTGGACTTCTAGACTCTGTAATTATGAGACAGTAAATTTCTGTGGTTTTGAGACAGAGTCTCACTCTGTCACCCAGGCTGGAATGCAGTGGTGCAATCTTGGCTCAGTGCAACCTTTGCCTCCCAGGTTCAAGCAATTCTCCTGCCTCAGCCTCTCGGCTAGCTGGGATTACAGGTGTGCACCACCACACCTAAGTTTTTTGTATTTTTAGTAGAGACAAAGTTTCACCATGTTGGCCAGGCTAGTCTTGAACTCCTGATCTCAGGTGATCTGCCTGACTCGGCCACCCAAAGACTGGGATTACAGGCGTCAGCCACTACGCCCAGCCAAATATCTGTGGTTTTAAGCCACCTAGTTTGTGGCAACTCTAGGAAACTAATATTTAGGGTAAGGTCAAGGTTCATTTGTCTGGTATGGATGTCATTTGCTATCATCCAGCACCATGTGCTAAAAAGACTTTCCTTTCCCGCACTGGACTGTTCTGGTGCCTCTGTTAAAAATCAAATGACTATAAAGTCACATAACATAAGCCCCTTAATTTTGTTCTCTTTCAAGATTACTTTGGATGTTCTAGGTTCTTTGCATTTCCATATACATTTTATTTATTTATTTATTTGAGGCAAAGTCTCACTCTGTCGCCCAGGCTGGTGTGTAGTGGCATGACCTCGGCTCACTGCAACCTCCACCTCAGGGTTCAAGTGATTCTCATGCCTCAGCCTCCCAAGTAGCTGGGATTACAGGTGTGTGCCATCTTGTCTGGCTAATTTTTGTATTTTTTGTAAAGACAGGGTTTCGCCATGTTGGCCAGGCTTGTCTCGAATTCCTGACCTCAAGTGATCTGACTGCCTCAGCCTCCCAAAGTGCTGGTTTACAGGCATAAGCCACCGTGCCCAGTCTCCATATACATTTTAGAATCAGCTTATCAATTTCTACCAAAAAAACTCTGCAGTTATGACTGGGGTTATGAATCTACAGTTCAATGAAGGGAGAACTGACATTGTAAAGACACTTAGTCTTTCAGCTGATGAACATGGTACATCATTCCATTTATTTAGGTCTTTCTTTCAGCAACATTTTCAGTTTCAGTGTGTAAATCTTGTACACTTATTAAATTATTCCTAATGCTACTGCATTTGAAATTTCATTTCTGATTAATTTTTGAATAACGATCTTGTACCCTGAGACCTTGCTGAATTCACTTTTTAGTTCTAGCAGTTTCCTTCTTCTTGATAGTTTCTTTCACATTTTCACATTACCTACAAATAGAAACAGTTTTACTTCCTTTAAATATTAATGCCTCTTATCTTTTTTCTTGCCTCATTATACTGGCTATGACCTCTTGTATAAAGTTGAACAGAAGTGGTTAGAGTGGACATCTTTGCCTTTTTCCTGATTTTTGGGGTAACACGTTCAATATTTCACAGTTAAGTACAATCTATATCTGCAGCTCTTTCATACATGCACTTCCACTATTTCTAATCTGCTGAGTTTTTATCATAAAAGGACACTTAATTTTGTTAGATGCTTTTTCTGTATTTATTGAATAGACTATATGGTTTTTCTCCTTTATTATCTTTTTTTTTTTTTTTGCAGACTGGGTCTCACTGTTGCCCAGGCTGGAATGCACTTGATCTCAGTTCACTGTAACCTCTGCCTCTCGGGTTCAAGGATTCTCTTGCCTCAGCCTCCCAAATAGCTGGGACTAAAGGTGCATGCCACCATGCCCAGCTAATTTTTCTATTTTTAGTAGAGACAGGGTTTCACCATGTTGGCCAGGCTGGTCTCAAACTCCTGGCCTCAAGTGATCTGCCCACCTCGGCTTCCCAAAGTGCTGCGATTACAGGCATGAGCCACTGCACCGGGCCTCCTTTATTATCTTAACAAGGTGAATTACACCAACTGATATTTGAATGTGGAAGCACACTCGTGTTTCTACGAAAAGCCTCTTGGTGGTAATATGCAGGCACACCTTATTTGATTGTGCTTTGCTTTACTGTACTTTGCAGATACTGAGTTTTTTTTTTGATGCAGGGCTGCCACACACCTTCAATTTCTTAAAAACTCACTATCTGCAACCAAGAGGCGTTTTGCAGAAAAAGATTGTACTTAACTGTGAAATACTGAACATGTTACCCCGAAAATCAGGAAAATTTTGAATAACGATCTTGTACCCTGAGACCTTGCTGAATTCACTTTTTAGTTCTAGCAGGTTCTTTCTTTTTGATAGTTTCTTTCACATTTTCTACATTACCTACAAATAGAAACAGTTTTACTTCCTTTAAATATTAATGCCTCTTAATGCCTCTTATCTTTTTTTCTTGCATCATTATACTGGCTATGACCTCTAGTATAATGTTGAATAGCATGTGCTCACTCCATGTCTCTGTCACTTTTTGGTGATTCTCACAATGTTTCAAATTTCTCATTATTATATTTGTTATGGTGATCTGTGATCAATGCTTTCCGATGTTAGTACTATCATCATTTTGAGGCACCACAAAGTGCACCCATAAAAGATGGCAAACTTGGCCAGGCGCAGTGGCTCATGCCTACAATCCCAGCACTTTGGGAGACTGAGTCAGGCAGATCACCTGAGGTCAGGAGTTGAAGACCAGCCTGGCCAACATGGTGAAATCCCGTCTCTACTAAAAATACAAAAAACAAGCTAGTCATGGTGGCACATGCCTGTAGTCCCAGCTACTCGGGAGGTTGAGGCAGGAGAATCGCTTGAATCCAGGAGGCGGACATTGTAGTGAGCTGAGATTGCGTCACTGCACTCCAGCCTGGGTGACAGAGTGAGACTCCGTCTCAAAAAGAAAAAAAAAAAAAAAGGTGGCAAAGTTGGCCAGGTGCAGTGGCTTACAACTGTAATCCCTGTGCTTTGGAAGGCCAAGGTGGATGGATCACTTGAGGTCAGGAATTCGAGACCAGCTTGGCCAACATGGCAAAACCCTGTCTCTACTAAAAAATATAAAAATTGGCCGGGTGTGGTGGTGCATGCTTGTAATACCAGCTACTCGAGAGGCTGAGGCAGGAGAATTGCTTGAACCCGGGAGGTAGAGATTGCAGTGAACTGAGATCGCGCCACTGCACGCCAGCCTGGGTGACAGACTGAGACTCTGTCTCAAAAAAAAAGAAAAAAAAAAAAAAGATGGCAAACTTAAGGGATAAATGTGTATATTTTGACTACTCCACCAATCAGCTGTTCCTCCATCTCTCTCTCTCTCTCTCCTTGGGCCTCCCTATTCCCTTGAACACAATACTGAAATCAGGCCAATTAACGACCCTACAATGGCCTCTTAAGCATTCAAGAGTTGTATGTCTTTCTCTTTAAACCAAAAACCAAATGATCAGGCTTAGTGAGGAGGGCATGTTGAAAGCCGAGAGGCCAAAAGGTAGGCCTCTTGTACCAAAGTTAGCCAAGTTGTGAATCAAAGTATAAGTTCTTGAAGGAAACTAAAAGTGCTACTCCAGTGAACACACAAATGACATGAAAGCGAAACAGCCTTATTACTAATAAACATCAAGGAAGTTTTAATGGTTTGGATAAAAGATCAAACCAAACCCAACATTTCCTTAAGGCAAAGCCTAATCTAGTGCAAGGCCCTAATTCTCTTCAATTCTATGAAGGCTGAGAGAGGTGAGGAAGCTACAAAGTGTATTGTTTAATTTTCAAATATTTGGGGCTTTCTCTGGGTCTTACCATTATTATTATTCCCCCCTCCCCAACTCTGTTGTCCAGGTAGGAGTACAGTGGCACAATCACAGCTCACTGCAGCTTCAAACTCTTACGCTCAAGCTAATCCTTCCACCTCAGCTTCCTGAGTAGCTGGGACTACAGGCGTGCACCGCCACGCCCGGCTATTAATCGTAATATTGGTATTATAATTTTGTAACTTTGTCTATTACAAGATAAAGCAGGCCGGGCGCGGTGGCTCAAGCCTGTAATCCCAGCACTTTGGGAGGCCGAGACGGGTGGATCACGAGGTCAGGAGATCGAGACCACCCTGGCTAACATGGTGAAACCCCGTCTCTACTAAAAACTACAAAAAACTAGCCGGGCGAGGTGGCGGCGCCTGTAGTCCCAGCTACCCGGGAGGCTGAGGCAGGAGAATGGCGTGAACCCGGGAGGCAGAGCTTGCAGTGAGCTGAGATCGCGCCGCTGCGCTCCAGCCTGGGCGACAGAGCGAGACTCCGTCTCAAAAAAAAAAAAAAAAAAAAACAAGATAAAGCAAATAAGTAACTATATTAATATTAGTAAGACCCAACATTTTCAGTGTAAGGAAAATATATATACAGATCCAACAAAAGTTAGCCAGGCGTGGTGGCTCACACCTGTAATCCCAGCACTTTGGGAAGCTGAGATGGGAGGACCACTTGAGGCCAAGAGTTCGAGACCAGCCTGGGCAACAAAACGAGACCCCTATCTTTACAAAAAAATTTTTAAAATTAGCCGGGCCTGGTGATGTGCACCTGTAGTCCTAGCTACTCAGGAGGCTGAGGGAGAAGGATTGTTTGAAGCTCAGGCATTTGAAGCTGCAGTGAATTAGGATTACACCACTGCACCACTCCAGCCTGGGCAATAGAGTGAGACCCTGCCTCAAAATAAATAAATAAATAACGTTAAAAAAGAACCCTGTAATGTTAAATTGCCATAGAAGACATCATTATGCATTCATGACTTAAAAAAAAAAAATTAAGGGCACAATGGCTCACATCTGTAATCCCAGCACTTTCATTTATTTCTTTTAACAGCACTTTGGGAGGCTCAGGTGGGAGGACTGCTTGAGCTCAGTTCGAAACCAGCTTGGGCAACATAGACCTCATCTCTACAAAAAAATAAAAAATATAAAATAAAAACTGAATATATTTTCTAGCTGTGTCCTCTGAAAGTGCCTAGATATAACGCTACCCCAGTAAGAATCAGCACATTTAGCCCCCACATGTTGGATTCTAAATGCCGTTGCCACTAAAAGGAACCAGAGCTCTCCCTGGAACCAGTTCTACAACAGGAAAAGCACATATTGGGATGGAATATCTTGTGCCAGAAAACAAGAAATTGCTCAAAGACTAATTAATGAGCGTATGCCAGGAGAATATAGGCACCAACATGAAGGGACTCTCGTTAACCCAATTTGAATTGTAAAACATTTAATAAATAAATCTCTATGAGTCCACATTGACATGAAAGAGAAAAGGAAACACAACAGCAAATATTTTGCCACCATTTGAGGTGATTATACCAACTCCTTACTCTGAAATGTAATAATTAAAGGCAAAGATTAAGCACCAAAACTGTCTTTTTAGGGGGAAATATAATGCCTCCTTATCTGACGAGGGAAAATTCATTATAGAGAAATGACAGTACTAAATGTAGAAGAGGTGACAATTTAAAAAACTATCATTTTGCAACCCCCAATGTAATAATGGTTTCAGGCAAGGATCAATGAATGCTAAAATCATTATGCAAATGGCTGTTGGGTAATAGGATATTTGTTGGTGCCAAAGCATGACATCACAGATTATATATCAATTACCACAGGAAAACTGTACATCTATAATGGGGAGATTTGGTAGTCACCTCCTTCTTTTTTTTTTTTTTTTT
>NW_012117400.1:387566-401273 GCF_000951035.1 Colobus angolensis palliatus | reverse complement strand
TTTTGTATTTTTTTAGTAGAGACGGGGTTTCACCATGTTAGCCAGGATGGTCTCGATCTCCTGACCTCGTGATCCGCCCGTCTCGGCCTCCCAAAGTACTGGGATATCAGGCTTGAGCCACCGCGCCCAGCCTCCTCCTCCCTTAATCAACTGTAAAACGTAGCATCACAAACCACAGGGTAACAAGCCATTAAGTGCCTGGTAAGCTGATGCTATATGAAGTACACAGTACTGCCTATGAAATATTCTTGCCCAAAATGTTTAACCTGAACATGCCTGTAGACCTAACTTCTCATTTACAAAGAATATATATGGACAAACAAATTAAATTATATCACAAGAAAAGAGAGACATCTAAAATGTGGGCCAGCTAGTCGTGGTGGCACAAGCCTGTAGTCCCAGCTACTTGGGAGGCTGAGGCAGGAGGATTACTTGAGGCCAGGAGTTCAAGGCTAGCCTAGACAACATAGTGACATGTCATCTCTAAAAATATATGTATACCTTAAAATGTGAGCCCTTCTATATGACAATTGGGCAGACTGCTTCAAAAAGTATCACAGGTGAAGGAGAGGTGGGTAGGCTGTTCTTGTTGAAAGAGACAAAGGGGCTGGGCATGGTGGCGCATGCCTACAATCCCAGCACTTTGGGAGGCTGAGGCGGGCGGATCACTTGAGGTCAGGAGTTCAAAACCAGCCTGGCCAACATGGTTTAGTAGAAACCCTGTCTCTACTAAAAATACAAAAAAGTTAGCTGGACGTGGTGGTGTGCACCTGTAATTCCAGCTATTTGGGAGGCTGAGGCAGGAGAATCGCTTGAACCTGGAAGGTGGAGGTTGCAGTGAGCGGAGATCACACCACTGCACTCCAGCCTGAGAGACAGAGCGAGACTCTGTCTCAAAATAAAATAAATAAATAAGAGACAAAGGAAGCATATTCAAATGAAATGTATAAATCCTAATTGCTTTGGAGCCCACAACAGTGATAAGAGACATTTGGGGGAAATCTGAATTTAAAGTGGGTGACTGATAACATTAGAGAATCATTGTTAACTTTTAAAGATGTGATCAGGGTATTGTGCTTATACTGGAAAATGTCCTTATTTTTAGGAGATGTATACTGAAATACTTAGGGGTGAAATGTCATGACATCTGTGAGTTCCTTTTAAATGGTGAGCAAAATGGTATAAAAATGCACCCTATCTATACAGACCAGGAAAATATGCCAAAATGTTAACAACTGTCTAACCTAGGCAGTGGGCACACAGGCTTCACAGCAAGTTTAAAAAAGTAAGTTAAAAAAAAAAAAAAGGTTTGGCTGAAATCAAGAATTTAATACAAGGGATAGAAAATAAAGTCAGGAGGTTGAGTGCAGTGGCTCACACACTTTGGGAGGCTGAGGCAGGTGGATCACCTGAGGTCAGGAGTTTGAGACCAGCCTGGCCAACATGGTGAAACCCCATCTCTACTAAAAATACAAAAAGTGGTGGTACACACCTGTAATCCCAGCTACTTAGAAGGCAGAGGCAGGAGAATCGCTTGAACCTGGAAGGCAGAGGTTGCAGTGAGCCAAGATGAGGCTACTGCACTCTAGCCTGGGTGACAAAGCAAGACTCTGCCTCAAAGAAAAAAGAAAAAGAAAATAAATGCAGGAGATCTTCCAAAATTCAGAGCACCCCCCATCGCTCAATAAATGAAAAATATGAGAGAAGACAGAGGACCAATATAAGAGGTCCAAAGTTAAACAGTAGTCCCCACAGAGAAAATGAAAGGATGTAAATTAGTAATTTTTTTAAAAAAAAAAAAGTTGACAAAAGTATTCAGATTGAATGACCACAGTACAACGAGTGAACAAGACACAACTCTAGACACATTCTCATGAGATTTCAGGACACTAAAAATAAAGAGACAAAATCCTGAAAACTTCCAGGGAAGGAAGAAAAAAGAAGGGCACCTACAAAAGAACCATAATCAGATTGGCATCAGGCATTTGTTGCATTTGTCACTCTGCATACTAGAAGAGACGCCTCCAAAGTTAGGAGAAAAAAAATGATTTTCAACTTGGAACCCTATACTCAGTCAATCAAGTATAAGAGTAGAAGAAAGGTATTTCAGGCATGCAGTGACTCAGAAGACCTATCTGTTACAATGCTTTTGGCTACAAGTAACAGAAAATAAAACTGAAGCTGGCTCATCCAGTAAGAAAGTCCATCCTACCTGAGTCCCTAGCTCAGGTAGGGCAGGCCCCAGTCACAGTGCAATCACCAGGTGAGCAAAGGCATCAAGACCCAGGCTCTTCCTGTTTCTCTGCTCCGTCTTCCTTGGTTAGCAGGCTTTATCCTCAGGCTTTGTCCCTCAGTCTGAGGTTACAAAAGGGCCCCCAGCGACACCTTTCTCATTTACTCCAGCGAGAGAAAAAGAGAGAGTCTTCCCTGAATGGTGCCATCGAAGTCCTTCCCTTCAGTCTGAGTGAACCAACTTAGATCCTATGGCCATACTTGACCAGTAACAGTTGACAAAGAAACACAATGTGTGGAATGACTTAAGGATCCTTTCTGAAGTTGGGAATAAGGTAGAAAGGTGAATAATATCAGGATTCTGTTAGGAATGGGCAAAGAAGAAATGTATATGGGGTAAGTGACAATGGTATCCACTACAGTTTACTCCCCATGCACTCTATCTGAGCACATTATTTAAGGATGCAGTTCAGAAAATGACGAAGTAAACCACGTAAAAGGAAGATATGGGTTCTAAGACACTGGGGCTCCAACCCAAGAGCCCAGTGAAGGGAAGATCCAGGTATAGCTGTATGCAACCTTAAAGAGCAAATACTTGCCCAGATTGCAGAAGGGCAGAGGCCTTTCAAGAGAAAGGTCTTCAGTGGAGAAAAAGCAGAATCGTACGAAATAAACAGCACTGCTAAGAGCATTTTACAACATAATCGAGGAGGAATAGTAAACAAAATAAAAAGGCAACTGGAAACAGTGAGCAAAACAAAGAGCTATTTAAGCAAGCCAAGGTTTGAATATGAAGCAGATTAAATTCTAGCAAGGATTTTAAGCAGGTGACGGAGTCTAAGAAAAGGGAATCCATTTGACCTTGATTGGTCATTCTCCTTTGAGTGGTCCAGACCTGTGAAGAAGGAAATGTAATCCTGGCACATTCATTATTTGGTTTTGCCAAGAACAATAGTTACATGTGTAATAATGTAAATAATGTTATTTTCAACTTTAGAATTAACCTACAACTTGGCTGCAGTTGCAGGGCAGAACATAAATGTTAACAATTGCAGGAATGGGTATTGTCAAGTAGAGCTTCTAGGAGGCAGAAGTTGAGGAGGGAAAGTGGAAGGAAAAGTAGGGTTATTAATATCCTTATCTTAAACAGAGGGGAACTGACATATGGACTAAAATACTGTTTAAAATTTACAGAGAAATGTGGGCCAGGCATGGTGGCTCACACCTGTAATCCCAGCACTTTGGGGGGCCGAGGCAGGCAGATCACCTGATGTCAGGAGTTTAAGACCAGCCTGGCCAACATGGTGAAACCCCGCCTCTACTAAAAATACAAAAATTAGCCCAGTGCACTGGTGTGTGCCTGTAGTCCCAGCTGCTTGGGAAGCTGAGGCACGAGAATCGCTTGAACCCAGGAGACAGAGGTTTCAGTGAGCAGAGATCACATCACTGCACTCCAGCCTGGGCGACAGAGATTCCATCTCAAAAAAAAAAAAAAACTAAAAAAAAAATAAATAAATAAATAACAGAGAAATGTGAATATGAATTTCAACATGGGGAGGTCACGTAAACTAAGTCATTCTCTTTCATTTCAGGGAGTTAATACAGTTCCCTAAAGTCGGCAAATCAAGAAAGATGTATAAGCATATGATTCAATTTTGAAGGTAACCATCAAAGGAAAAAAAACTAAAAAAAAAATAAATAAATAAATAACAGAGAAATGTGAATATGAATTTCAACATGGGGAGGTCACGTAAACTAAGTCATTCTCTTTCATTTCAGGGAGTTAATACAGTTCCCTAAAGTCGGCAAATCAAGAAAGATGTATAAGCATATGATTCAATTTTGAAGGTAACCATCAAAGGACCTAAAATCAGAAACAGTTAAAAGTTGACATGTCTGGGTCAGGGAAGGAAAGGGGAAGGGGTAGACTGCTGTTTTTACGATAACCTCTTTTGTTACATCTAACTTGTTACCGAGTAGTTGCAATATTCTGATAAAAATTCAAAACCCAAACAACCTTATCCTTCATGTTTTCTATTGCTCTGATGTTAACATCCAAAATCCTGTATTATCCAGCCCCTGTTGACCTCTCTGATGGCCCGGCCCCTTTGCCACTCTCCCTTAACCCCTCATTCAGCTCCTGCCACACAGGACTAAGCTCTTGACAGACTGAGGGCCTTCACACATGCTTTTCTCCATCTGGAAAGCCTTCTTCCATTCTGCACCTTGCCCACTTATGTTCAACCCTTGGTTCCCTGTGTCGGCGTTGCCTCCTTGGGGAAGACTTCCTTAACCCTCCCAAGGCTGAGTGGTACCCCCACTGTACAGTCATGAGTCACTCAACGACAGGGATATGTTCTGAGAAATGTGTCACTGGGTGATTTACTTGTGCTACCATTGCTCCTGGGCTATAAAAATGTACAGCATGGTACTATACGGAATACTGTAGATCACTGGAACACAATGGTAAGTATGTGTATATCTAAACGTAGAAAAGGTACAGGAAAAACATGGCATTCTAATCTTATGGGACCACCACTGTATGTGTGCTCTGCTGCTGACTGAAACGTTGTTGTGCAGCACGTGACTGTAGAGGATTGTAGCGGGTCCCACCTCCATACTTGTCCTTCTGAATACTTAAGTACTTGTATAATTATCTAAGATCTGTCTCTGCCACTGAACTCAAGCTGTACCAAATCTGTCTAGGATACCCCATCCCTGCCCAACACAGGGCCTGAGGTACTATAGATACCTTACTTACTCAATTGTGGAATGAATGAATGGACTACAGCCTGATGTACTGCAAATTCTTCAGCATGGGGCAGGAATGGAACTCAGTGTTTAAACTGAACTATAATGGCCAGATGAAAAAGAGACCAAATGTGAAATAATTCCATCATTTAGAATTGAGTGTTGGTATAACAAACAGACCCATGAAATATGTAGCGTTTCACGAGGATATCAGTGAGGAAGTTGTTCAATATGTCATCCAAAGTCCCACTGCATAATGATACTTGCACAAGCATGTTTATTGCAGCACAATTCACAATTACAAAAATATAGAACCAGCCCAAATGCCCATCAATCAAAAAGTGAATAGAGAAACTGTGGTTTTATATATATATATATACACACACACACACACACACACACAAAGGAATATTACTCAGCCATAAAAAGGAGTGACTTAATGGAATTCACAGCAATCTGGATGGAACTGGAGACTATGATTCTAAGTGAAGTAACTCAGGAATGGAAAACCAAACACCGTATGTTGTCACTCACAAGTGGGAGCTAAGCTATGAGGACACAAAGACATAAGAATGACACAATGGACTCTGGGGACTTGAGGGAAAGGGTGGGAGGGGGTGAGGGATAAAAGACTACACATTGGGTTCCGTGTATACTGCTCCGGTGATGGGTGCACCAAAATCTCAGAAATCACCACAAGAACTTATTCGTGTAACCAAATACCACCTCTTTCCCCAAAACCTATGGAAATAAAACATTAAGAAAATAAATAAAATTTTAAAAGAAAGGTCATCCCTACACTTGAAGTTATAAAATAATTCTACCATAAACACACACACACACACACACACACACACACACACACAACAAGAACAAAGTCCTGTTGCATACCTCTGAGAGGTATTTTGTGGCTTGGACTAACATACTGGCAGTGCAGATGCTGAGAAGTGGTTGGCCTAACAGGACTTGCTGACAGATTCAGGGATGATGAAAGAGCAGAATCAGGGCAGGCATTGTGGCTCACGCCTGTAATCTCAGCACTTTGGGAGGCTGAGGTCAGCGGATCACAAGGTCAGGAGTTCGGGACCAGCTTGGCCAACATGGTGAAATCCCATCTCTACTAAAAATACAAAAAATTAGCCAGGCGTGGTGGTAGGTGCCTGTAATCCCAGCTACTCGGGAGGCTGGGGCAGAAGAATTGCTTGAACCCAGGAGGCAGAGGTTGCAGTGAGCCAAGATTGCACCACTGCACTCCAGCCTGGGTGACGAGAATGACACTCCGTATCAAAAAAAAAAAAAAAAAGAGCAGAATCAAGGATGACTCCTAGAATTTTGGACTGAGTAATTGGGTGGATGTTGATGTTGTTTACTGAAATAGAGACAACAGGAGGAATAGGTTTGAAGGGGGAAAAGAATCAAGACTGGGACTTGTTAAATTTGAGACACTTATGAGCAACTCAAGTAAATGCTGACGAGGCCATCAAATTTGGAGCTCAAGAGAGAGGTTTGAAATGCAAAAACAGAGCTGAAGCCATCAGCAGGCAGACACATCATCATTCAGTCATGAAAATGCAGAAAAAATGGAAATACGTCTTCATTAAATTAAGGCATAGCCATACAACGAAATGTTATGTGGTTACTAAAAATGATAGAAAAACATTATCTAGACGTTATCTTTATCTGTAAATGACAGATTTATGGACAGTTTTTAATTTTCATCTTTGCATATTTTCTGAAAATTTTTTGTCCATTGAACATGTATTGCTTTTATAATAAGAAAATGCAGGCTGGGCACAGTGGCTCATGACTGCAATCCCAGCCTTTGGGAGGCCAAGGCAGGAGGATCACTTGAGGCCAGCAGTTTGAGGCCAGCCTGGGTAACACAGCGAAATCCCATTTCTACAAAAAATTTTTTAAAAATAGCCAGGTGTGGTGGCATGTGCCTGTAGTCTTAGCTATCTGGGAGGCTGAGGTAGGAGGAATACTTGAAACTGGAGGTGGAGGCTGTAGTGAGCTGTGACTACATCACTGCACTCCAGCCTGAGCAACAGACCAAGAGCCTGTCTCAAAACAAAAACAAAAACAAAGAAAGAAAATGCAAGTAAGTTATTTTCATTTTACAGAAAGGTAAAGATATATGTCTATTTTTACAGACATGGATATTTATAACATTTTGTTGAGTAAACGCAGCAAGTTACAAAAGTACACATATGATCTCATTCATTTAAAACACTATGGGGGCCGCGCACAGAGGTGCACACTTGTAATCCCGGCACTTTGGGAGGATGAGGCGGAAGGATCGTTTGAGCAAAGGAGTTTGAGACCAGTCTGGGCAATGTGGTGAAACTCCGTCTCTACAAAAAAAAATAGAAAAATTAGCTGGGCATGGTAGCGGGCACCTGTAGTCCCACCTACTTGGGAGGCTGAGTGGGAGGATCACTTGCACTCAAGAGGTCGAAGCTGTAGTGAGCTATGATTGCACCACTGCACTCCAGCTTGGGCGACAGACCTTGACTCAAAACAACAACATGTGTACATGCTTACAAGCAGATAAGAAAGACTCTGGAAGGATGTTTAAAATGCCAACAGCAGGCCGGGCGCAGTGGCTCATGCCTGTAATCCCAGCACTTTGGGAGGCTGAGGCAGGCGGATCACGAGGTCAAGAGATGGAGACCATCCTGGTCAACATGGCGAAACCCCATCTCTACTAAAAATACAAAAATTAGCTGGGCATGGTGGCGCAGGCCTGTAGTCCCAGCTACTTGGGAGGCTGAGGCAGGAGAACTGCTTGAACCAGGAGGGCAGAGGTTGCAGTGAGCTGAGATCACACCACAGCACTCCAGCTTGGTGACAGAGTGAGATTCTGTCTCAAAAATAAATAAGTAACTAAGTAATAAAATAAAATAAAATGCTAACAACAAAAGTAAATTTTAGGCTATTATGCACCAACCAATTTGTGCGCTATTGAGAAGCATTAAACAGTTTTAGTTGCATTACACTTTGCATAATATACACAAAACACTAAACATGTTAATAAATGTTTAATATAATAAGATGATCTAAGTTTAAGTGTAATTTTGACTGCTTTTACTATACCTGTGTTTTTCCCCACTAACTGACTAGTCAAGTCCTGATTGGTTTTTAAGAGATGGGGTCTTGCTATGCTGCCCAGGCTGGCCTCAAACTCCTGGGCTCAAGTGATTTTCCCACCTCAGCCTCCCAAGTAGGTGGAACTACAGGTGTGCACCACCACACCTGGCTTAAGGTCTGTTTTTATATTTGTAGCCACATGGTATGAAGTACAGAACAGGCGTTCTTAACCTTTTTCTGCCATGGACCCTTCTGGCCTTCTGGACCCCTCAGAAGAATGTTTTGAAATGTGTAAAATGCACAGAAATTGATTAACAACATATTTCAAGAGTTGGTGCTCAAATATGTGCTTCTTCAGTAAATTATTAAATAACCAGACCTAGAGATGGGTCTAGTAATTCCCCTAAGTTTGAAGCAGTGATGAGCATATATGATATTTCAAAATATCTGTAACAACTATAATATGATAGTATCTTTGATCTCTACTGGTGAGTCACTGCTATTCTAACACTACCACGGTCTGTTGCTTACAACTGTCATTGAAGAAAAATGTGGACTTTTTTTTTTTTTTTGAGACGGAGTCTCGCTCTGTCGCCCAGGCTAGAGTTCAGTGGCGCGATCTCGGCTCACTACAAGCTCCGCCTCCCGGGTTCCCGCCATTCTCCTGCCTCAGCCTCCCGAGTAGCTGGGACTACAGGCGCCCGCCACCTCGCCCGGCTAATTTTTTGTATTTTTAGTAGAGACGGGGTTTCACCATGTTAGCCAGGATGGTCTCGATCTCCTGACCTCGTGATCCGCCCGTCTCGGCCTCCCAAAGTGCTGGGATTACAGGCTTGAGCCACCGCGCCCGGCCGGACTTTTTTTTTTGAGACGGAGTCTCGCTCTGTCACCCAGGCTGGAGTGCAATGGCGTGATCTCGGCTCACTGTAACCTCTGCCTTCTGGGTTCAAGTGATTCTCCTGCTTCAGCCTCCAGAGTAGCTGGGATTACAGGCAGCCACCACCACGTCCAGCTATTTTTGTATTTTTAGTAGAGACGGGATTTCACCACGTTGGTCAAGCTGGTCTCAAACTCCTGACCTCAGATGATCTGCCCAACTCAGCCTCTCAAAGTGCTGGGATTACAGGCATGAGCCACCACAACCGGCTGGATTTTTTTTGTTAAAGACAGGGTCTTGCTATGTTGCCCAGGCTGGCCTCAAATTCCTGGGCTCAAGTGATCTGCCCTCCACAGTCTTCCAAAAGCACTGGGATTACAGGCATGAGCCACCACGCCCGGCTAAAACTCTGGACTTTCAGAGAGATTAGTGAAAATAAAGACTGAATGTTTTTCCCATCCAAGGTTACAGACCCCGCTGAATTCTCAACCCAAGTTGGAGACCTTGGTCTAGAAAGATACACACCAAACATTAAGAGCAGTTTTTTTTTTTTTTTTTTTGGATAGTGGAATCGCCAGAGTGATTCTATTTTGTCTTATAATATTTTTGTAGAGATAGGGTCTCAATATGTTGCTTAGGCTGGTCTTGAACTCCTGGGCTCAAAAGATCCTCCCACCCTGGCCTCCCAAAGTGCTGGGATTACAGGCGTGAGCCACGGCATGCCTGGCTAATTTTTTATCTTTGTACCTATATGCATTTTCAAAGTTTTCTACAATGATGTTTTACAATTAAATTTTATAAGAGCTTAATAAACACATGCATTTGTTTGTCTTAAACAACCTGGAAGGATGACTAGGAAATTTTATACAATTGATTACAGACGTTCAACCTTCCATAACTACTTAAGTGTTATGATGACTCCAATCATTCCCGTGTTCTTACAAGCTAAGAAAAAAACTCACTAGAATTATTTATTCTGGAGTTAAAAAGAACAAAAAGACAAACTGTCACAACTGCAGACATTTGTCTATTTTTTTTGCCAAGTGTAATGCCAAAAACAGCTGAAAATATTAGAACAAATTAGTACTTAATATTGACTAATACCTTCTGCTGTTTACAAAAACACAAAACCCAGAAGCACACGGAAACTTGTATTTTAAAAATAAGTTATTATGTGTAGAAAGACTTAAAATACAACTTATCAAAGTAATGCCAAAACTTACATACCACCAGACAGAGTGCTTTAATGTTTTTTTTTTTATTTTTTTGAGACAGAGTCTCGCTCTGTCGCCTAGGCTAGAGTGCAGTGGCTCGATCTCTGCTCACTGCAACCTCCACCTCCTGGGTTCAAGTGATTCTCCTGCCTCAGCCTCCCGAGTATCTGGGATTACAGGCGCCCGGCCACTTTTTGTATTTTTAGTAGAGATGAGGTTTCACTATATTGGCTAGGCTGGTCTTAAACTCCTGACCTCAAGCAATCCACCCGCCTCGGGGTTCTAAAGTGCTAGGAATATATGTGTGAGCCACCACACCCGGCTGAAAATGCTTTAATGTTTTAAAAAACGATTCATACATAGAAAGTAAGCACATGCTTGAAAGTGCTCAAGTTCAAGTTTTAGCGGCAACGTGGAATGTTGCAAAAGAGACAGGGACACAGGGAAATGTGCGTATCTCAGAAGCCTACTTTGTTTTCTTTCAAATCTAAAAATAAAACTTTTGCACTGCCCAATTAATAAGTCTAGAAAATGCATGCCTTTTTTTTGTGGAAAGCTTTCACAAACATGGAAATAAAAATATCTTCTTCTCGGTTAACAGGACTAAAGGATGTAAACATAAAGCAGATGCCAATCCTCGTTTCTCTACAATCCCCTTCTCCCTCATGGCTCTGGACAGGCTTCTATTGTAAAACTATTTCTATGGCACAAGGAGACATATCAAATGAATGAACACTGGTCTGCATGGAGCAACATGGACCAGGTTCAAAAGTCAAATGTTGAGCGAAAAGAGTAAGTTGTAGGATGTTTCATATAGTAGGATATCATCCAGTAAATTTGCAAAACACTTTATTCCACGTTGTCATATGTAATACAACAAAAACTTTGCATGGTGAGTATCTTGGTGACCTTTAGGGGACAAGCTACCTTGGGGAAGCAGGGCAGACAGAGAGTGCAACTACAGGGCTGGGAATTCAGCTGAATCTGTCCTATTTGAGTTCCATAGTAAGAGGGCTGACAGGAATACGACCAACTGCTAACATTTCCTAAGTCTGGGTGAAAAGTACCCAAATAGCTACTACTTGAGCTGAGTGTAGAGGCCACGAAGGAAGAGGGTGGTGGAAGACTATGGGAAGACAGGACCTGAGAATGACGCCAGGAATGGTGGAAGAGCTGACAGCATGGAGGAAGAGCTGGCAACAGGGCTTAGGGCCCACTTCCTGAGCCCAGGCTTGGGGAGTTACAGCAGTGCTGTCCACAGGGGCTCATCAGAGTGGACTTGGTACTTGACAAGACAGGAGTCAGCTTGCTCACACACTGCTTCCTTAGCAGCACACTTTGTACCATAGCTGACTCCCATTCCATGCAAGCTCCTGACCTTCTCACAGCCTGGCACTTTCGCGCATTAGACAATGAACCGTGCTGGAGAAGATGATGCCCTGTCCCCATGAGTCTCCCAGGTCTCCTGGGACAGAAGTGAAGGGAAAGAAGGTTCCATGAAGAGACCTGGAGTGGAGTGGGAGCCCCAGGGACCCAGTGGATAGGGTGGTGTGGAAAGGGACAGCATAGACGGGTGGAGCACCTCACGCTGCCTTCTGGGGCCCAGGAAACATCTCAGAGTGTGATGGGGCCTGGAAAGAAAGCTGAGCCTGGCCGGGCGCGGGGGCTCACACCTGTAATCCTAGCACTTTGGGAGGCCGAGATGGATGGATCACCTGAGGTCAGGAGTTCGAGACCAGCCTCGCCAACATGGTGAAACTCCGTCTCTACTAAAAATACAAAAATTAACTGGGTGTGGCGGTGGGCACCTGTAATCCCAGCTACTTGGGAGGCTAAGGCAGGAGAATCGCTTGAACCCTGGAGGTGTAGGTTGCAGTGAGTCGAGATCCCGCCATTGCACTCCAGCCTGGGTGATAGAGCAAGACTCTATCTCAAAAAAAAAAAAAAAAGCAAGTTGAGCCTATTTGACACACCTGGGGCAGTGGTGCTCACTGTACAATCTGAAAAGAAAAATGCTCCTCTCCACATGCCCTGGCTGGTTGTTCCTGCCTCGTCTTCACATACTGAACTCTTTGAATGGGCCTGAGAGATTCTCTCCTGTCAGAGCCTCTACACATGCTGGTCCTTCCAAAAGACTCATGCATCTCTCCCCACTGATGCTTTCTCCTTGATCTAGTTATGTTTCCTTATTGTTCAGGTCTTAGATGCCATTTTTCAAAGAACTCTCCTCCCTGACCCACCTCCCAATTCTTGGTAGGATCTCCTCTGATTTTTTTATATGCTCCCTTAGTGGCTGGAACTTCTCTCCTCTCCATCACAGAAGTTAGCCTCTTATAAAGTCATAGCCCATTTGCCTGTCTGTGTACCTCCCATTAGAACAGAAGACTGCTGAGGGTAGGATAGTTTCCAGCAGCTAGCACAGTAACTGACACATAATAAGTGTTCAATTAGTACAGCTTAAATAAAGTACTGCTATATAAAGAGTTCAACAGTCACAGAACAACGAAGCAACCACAGCCTGTTCCTGAATTGGATACCTCTTATGCATGTTACAGCACAAAGGAGGCAGAAGGTCCAGCAGCAGAGGGAGATTCTCCAACCCCAAGTACCAAGGAGCTACCACAACCTAGAATGCTCCCAAAATAAAAATGCTCCACTTTCTTCAAGGTTCACAAACAAGAACTGGCTGAAGTTCCCCTTGTCAAGTAAAAAGGTCCTCCTTCACATGCCCTATTCAGATGAGGTCACTTTTGATGAAATGGAAGTTTCCAAAGTTTTGCTTTCTAGTGCTAACTGCTAAAAACTTCTTCCTAGCCTAATAGCTATCTGATCTCTACAAATAGTATTGCAGTGGTATATTTGTATGCTTATCTACTCATACACAGCTTTTTCTTTAATAGTGTGCAATTAAAAGGCCACTCTTGTCAAGCTCCATGGCTCATGGTTATCCCAGCACTTTGGGAGGCCAAGGCAGGAGGATTACTCAAGACCAAGGAGTTCAAGACCAGCCTAGGCAACACAGTGAAACCCCGTGTCTACCAAAAATAAAAATAAAAAATTTAGCCAGGTATGGTGGCACATCCCTGTAGTCCCAGCTACAAGAGAGCCTGAGGTGGGAGGATCACATGAGCCCCAGAGTTCAAGGCTGCAGTAAGCTATGATCATGCTGTTGCACTCCAGTTTGGGTAAAGGAGTGAGATTCCGTCTCCAAAAAAAAATTTCAAACAATAAGTAAAAAATTTAAAAACTGGTTAAATAAATTGTGGTACATCCATAATAGACTATTTAAACCCAACCCTTAAAAAGAATGATATGGTTCTATATGAACTAATTCTAAATAATCTCTAGGATACATTAACTAAAACAAACAAATGTACACAATATTTTACAGTATGTGTAAAAACACAACGCCCACATACCTTTGTGTATGTATACACATGTAAAATATATACACAAACCTAAACACACAAAAATACGTCCAATAGAGACAAAGAGTAGAACAGTAGTTGCCAGAGGGTGGGCGGGGGGAAGGGGAAAGGGGAG
>NW_012117400.1:376447-386306 GCF_000951035.1 Colobus angolensis palliatus | reverse complement strand
GCCAGGATGGTCTCGATCTCCTGACCTCGTGATCCACCCGTCTCGGCCTCCCAAAGTGCTGGGATTACAGGCTTGAGCCACTGCGCCCGGCCTCAAATGATTCTTCTGCCTCAGCCTCCTGAGTAGCTGGGATTACAGGTGTGCACCACCACGCCCGGCTAATTTTTATATTTTTAGTAGAGATGGTGTTTCGCCATGTTGGCCATGCTGGTCTTGAACTCCTGACCTCAGGTGATCCACCCACCTCAGCCTCCCAAAGTACTGGGATTACAGGCATGAGCCACTGTGCCCGGCCCCATATAACTTTTTACATCACCTTTTAAATTCCATATTATCTATCTAACTATTCAAAAAAATCATTTAAAAAACCCTGGCCTTATACAAGAAGCCTTTTCCTTAATCATATAATTTATTCTATCCCTCTTCCTTCAAATAAAAAGTATTTTCAATCCAAATCAGAATTCAACTTCAGCTTTGAGGGTATTTATTAGATTTAAATAATGTAATTGACGAAAATTACACTTGCTACCTTAAGAATATATTCACTAAAAGCTTTTTTTTTTTTTTTTTTAAAAAAAAAAAAAAAGAGACAGTGTCTTACTCTAAAGAATGAGGCTGCCCAGGCTGGAGTACAGTGGTGTGATGATGGTTCACTGCAGCTTAAACTCCTGGGCTCATGGGATCCTCCCGCCTCATCCTCCCGAGCAGCTGGGGCTACAGGCATGAGCCACCATGCCTGGCCCCTCTCTTTATTTTTATCAGCTGTTACAGAAAAGATTCAAAATCTTCATAGAAGAAAATTATCATTTTTACCAGTATAAAATTTTATTGCATCCCAACCAAGCTAAGATGAATACAGAATTGTTTCAGCAGAAAAAAGTTACCATTATCATAATTCAAGACAAAAATCAGCCCGCAATTACATGAGTTGCAAAACAAACTACTCTAATGTCACAGTCTATCCTAAAGCTCCAACTTACATCAGAATTTAAAACGCACACACATATACACAACCCTGTGGATTCCTCCTCATTTATGTAAAACCTGCTTTTGTGATGATCTGCTATTTTCTTGAGTCTTCTGGAATGAGCACTGTAGCCCCACTCCGGATAAGGAGAAGGTATCACTTCTAGGCCTTAGCACTGCCCCAGGCTTGAAGCAGATGCTCAAATATTTGTTGGGTGAATGAACAATTGTCTGCTGATAGGGCTGCCATCAAGCCTCATAAAGAAAAAATTCAGAAAAAAGCAACTTTATAGAGAAAATAGGAAAAAGTTTAAGAGATATTTTGCTTGCTTCAAGAAATCAGCATTTGTTAAAGGTGAAGACTGGATTGACTGGTTCACCAAGTGGCTTAGACACAACTGACTAAGTGGGCTATACCTTATCCCACCCCAAAGTTAAATACAAAACAGGTATTTTTTTTACTAATAGGAAAAACACAGGACAACTTAACTATAAAATTATTATTTTTATTTATTTATTTATTTTTGAGACAGAGTCTCACTCTGTCACCCAGGCTGGAGTGCAGCGGTGTGATCTCGGCTCACCAAAACTTCTGCCTCCTGGGTTCAAGCGATTTTCCTGCCTCAGCCACCCCAGTAGCTGAGATTAGAGGCGCCCGCCACCATGCCTGGCTAATTTTTGCATTTTTAGTAGAGATGGGGTTTCACTATCTTGGCCAGGCTGGTCTCTTGACCTCAGGTGATCCACTCACCTCAGCCTCCCAAAGTGCTGGGATTACAGGAATGAACCGCTGCATCTGGCCCTTTTGTATGTATTAAATACGTATGTATGAATATAATACATCATCAGGTTTTTTAGGAAGAAAATACAGATGACTATTGATCTGTTGTTAAGAGTAGGAAAGGATTTCCTGGCGGGGCGTGGTAGCTCACGCCTGTAATCCCAGCACCTTGCGGGGCCGAGGCGGGCAGATTATGAGGTCAGGAGATCGAGACCAGCCTGGCTAACAGCATGAAACCCTGTCTCTACCAAAAATACAAAAAAAATTAGCCAGGTGTGGTGGCAGGATCCTGTATTCCCAGCTACTCGGGAGGCTGAAGCAGGAGAACGGCGTAAACCTGGGAGGCGGAGCTTGCAGTGAGCTAAGATCACGCCACTGCACTCCAGCCTAGGTGACAGAGCGAGACTCCTCTCAAAAAAGAGTAAGAAAGGATTTCCTAAGTATAAAAGCAAAATAAGAAATCATAACAGAAGTATTATATATCAGAAAAACAAGAATCAAGACATAAGACAAAATAGGAAAATATCTGCATGACAAAGAGTTAACATCTTTAATACACTAAGAGCTATGACAATGATCATTGAGGTTTAGCCTCAGTAATAATCCAAGTAGCACCAATTTAAAAGATGTATGTCCAATTCTGGGAGGGTATGGGAAAATGGCACTTTCTCAGACTATTGTGGGAAATGGGATAGCCATCTTGGACAGTGATGTGGTGATACCCACCAGAAATTCCAAGTCTAGGCAGCCATTCTTCAAAATCACTGGCACATGAGGAATGTCAATCCTGTAGTATTTTTAATAACAAACCACTGGGAAATCCAACAGAGAGACAATGAAATGCATGATGGTAGGTCAGCCCTGGACTGCACTGCTACTTAAAAGAAATGAGGCAGAGATGAATATATGAGATGGATAAATGCAGAATATGTATATATAACACCATCCTGAGGCCGGGCGTACTAAAAAATACAAAAATTAGCTGGGTGTGGTGGCAGGTGCCTGTAATCCCAGCTACTCAGGAGGCTGAGGCAGGAGAATCACTCAAACATGGGAGGTGGAGGTTGCAGTGAGCCGAGATTGCGCCACTGCACTCCAGCCTAGGTGACAGAGCAAGACTCCATCTCAAAAAAAGAAAAAAAAAAAAAAACACCCTCCTGTATAACACAAAAAGTACATAGTTTAGTCTTAGAAGGATCTACATTAAGCTATTAACAGTGGTTATTCTGGGTAGTGGGAGCAGAGACTAAGCAGGGAGCCTTCATTTTTTTTACCTGATACTTTTTTTGTTTTTGAGACAGAGTCTCACACTGTCACCCAGGCAGGAGTGCAGTAGCACGATCTTGGCTCACTGCAACCTCCGCCTCCCAGGTTCAAGTGATTCTCCTGCCTCAGCCTTCTGAGTAGCTGGGACTACACGTGCGAGCCACCACAGCCAGCTAATTGTTGTATTTTTAATAGAGATGGCGTTTTGCCATGTTGGCCAGGCTGGTCTCGAACTCCTGACCTCAGGTGATCCACCTGCCTAGGCCGCCCAAAGTGCTGGGATTACAGGCATGAGCCACCTCGCCCAGCCACCTCATAAATTCTTAAGTGGTTTGATTTTTCTATAAATCCATGTGTTATTTTAGTAATTCTTTAAAAAGTAAAAGAAGAAAAATAGATACCAAGTATTTATCTACTAAAGACAGGTACTGTCCTTTGAGAATTCCCTCAAAAGTTCTTTGAAGCTCAAATGGCTACATCTTTCCCATTCATAAGTAATAAGATATTTTTAAAATCTCCTCTTTTTATATTTCTTTTTAAAAGTTTACTTTCAATTAGCTTCCTTGGGTTGAACTCTGTACATTCCTTAGGAGAAACTGTATGGTGTCAACATTGCCTGTTTTATAACATCCATTCGTGATCTGAGAAAAAGACTCTTGAAAACCCAAACCACCCTACAGGCCTAACATCTTCCAGAAGAAACCCATTCACTGCCCATATTACATTTAGTCCACACAATTTCTGAGACAAAGCACAAAGCACTAGCCATACAACTCCCACCAGCATAAATACGTGGAGTACAAAGAATGTCCTGTCAGTCGGGCCCAGAGCACACCCCACAGCAGTAAAGGAGAATGACAATTTGAGTCACAGGATCAGGAGCAGAATCAAATTTGGGATTCAAGGAGTGTGATGCTCTTCCTTCCTTCCACACCTTCTATTCTCCTTCAGCCAAACCTTGCCCTCACATAATTCCTAAGCAGGCTATTTCTTATGGATGTCTACAACGGCTTCACAATGAGGTGTCAGAAACCACAAGAGAGACACAACAAACTATGACTTAGGGTCTCAGCTGGAATCACAATGGCTGCATATGTGAAAACCCACATTTTTGCTTAGGGGGAAAAAAAAGGGAAAATTCAATTGGAACATTCGGCTTTACCACACAGAAGTTCTGAAATCCACACGTCAAAACATCAAATGTGGAGTGACCACTAATCAAAAACAAAAACAAACAACAACAACAGCAACAAACAGCTTGAGATGTTGAGCCTGAAGGGTGAGAAATTAAGGAACCATTCATTTTTACAAAACTAAAGTCCACACAATGGTGCCAACTAGTTCAAACTGCAGCTGATACAGCACCTGAGTGTCAGACCTAGAATGACTTGGGCCCCCAGCTTTTTACAAAGTAGTCATCCTCCTCTAGAGTCCCAAGAACCAGATGTATATCTGGGGTACTCTCTTTAGTTACCATGGGAGGAGTGTGGCAAGCACATGACATCAGTCATGGCCCCCGGTGTTCTGAGACAGCTTTCAGGAGGGTGTCCTTCTAGGGAACCAACCATATAGCAGTTCCCCTATCTGAAAATGCATTACCACTGCTCACTAACGCTGACCACTAAAGCATTTACCCCAAACCGAAGTAAACACATGCTGAAGACCGCTAAGGCAACAGCAGCAGCGCAGAAGGGCTCAGTGCAAGCGCTCTCAGCTCAGCTGACCTGCTTCAAGGTGAACTGAAGTTGCAGATCACCAGTTCCGGCTCTAATCTGACACCCGCCCCCAGATCTCGCTGTGGCGACCAAGTAACCCTACCCACACTGACCTTTCAGGGCTCAGGGAAGTGACTTTTTTTTATTATATGGCACAGTTTGGCACAGTTATGTCTTTAGTCTTTGGGGTACTTTTATACTGTCCAAGAGTAGTATATTTTTTTCCTTTTTTCCTTTTTTTTTTTTTTCAAAAAAAAAAAAAAAACAGATGGCCAAACCAGGACATATACTAAAAAAAAAAAAAGGAAGGTTACTTACCTGAGCCCTAACATCCCAGCTACCATGGAATCCTGTTGGAGCTGGTCTACAGAAGCAAGGTGTATTCTGGGGAGTCACATGTCACATCAAAGCAGGAACTGGTGAGTCTGTATTTTTATGGAGCCTAAAACAAAGAAAATTGTAAGTTGAAAGCCCCCATTGAGCTGCACGACCTTTTTCCCAGGGCTATTTGGGACATTTTGAAGATAAACACACAGACAAAGTACTATGCTATTTCCCAGCTTACCTAGCTAGAAACAAAGGATAAACTGCAAATTACTGGCACGTAAGTAACACACAGTGCTAAAATAAAGGAAAGACTCATGCTTGTTAGAATCAACACTATCACAAGTCTTGTCACCTCTAGGGTACACTTCGACACTACAAAAGCATACCATGAATGGTGATTTCTGGCAAGTATTTCTTCCACCACGTCACACAGAAATTCTCGGGGAAGAATACATATTCAAGAGAATACGCAACATCAAAATACCATCCCTGAAAGAACACATGGAACCTAGAGGCAGTCTCCCTTCTTTTTCAAGCAGCTGAATGAAGTTGCAATGAGCTGCTGTAACAACATCACATAAAGGGGCTTTAATCCTGAGAGAAAAAATCAGCACCAAGGGAAACCAAGTGCTCTGGGAGACCCAAAGCCATCATCCAAAACATGCAAGTCTATTTCAGGGCAATCAGTTTTAAGCCTCTCAGATCAGTCAATCTCACTGTTTAACAAACTGAGTTATTAGTTTGATAGTTTCTCTTTTGCTTTTGAACACATGTTCAAAAAAGCACTTTTGTCAGTACCATTTCTGTCATTAAGATAACCATCATTTCCTTGTTAAAGCCTAAACTGCCCCATATTAATTACCTAATTTCTGATATTATGCTGGCCCAAGAGTAGCACTTTTATAAGCTAAAAACAAAAGCTCAGAGCATACAACTTAAGAGACCATCCACACAATTACTCATGTAATCAAACCTGGAAGAAGGGCAACACCAACCAAGTCTTTTACTGCTCTTTTGCTGCTCTATAGCTAACAGGATGGTATCTAAAATTATCTTTTGAGGTTCAGTGAGGCCTCATAATTCCCTTAAACAGTCAAGTCATAGAATACTTTGAAATCCCAGAAGTCAAGTTAATAGTATTACTCGGTTAGCTATCTAATAAAAACCAAACTAGTATCCTGGCTAGGAGGCCCTGGAAAAGTCACAACTTCTCAGGGACACAGGTTTTTTTTTGTTTGCAAACTGATGGTGCTGGACTAAGGATCCTTCTAGTTCTTAAAGTTTAAGATAATTAACTTAAGATTTCATGTCAAAAAGAAAAGAGCCAGAGGCTGGGCGCGGTGGCTCACGTCAGTAATCCCTGCACTTTGGGAGGCTGAGGCAGGTGGATCACAAGGTCAGGAGTTCAAGACCAGCCTGGCCAAGATGGCGAAACCCTGTCTCGACCAAAAAAAAAAAAAAAACCAAACAAAACAAAAAAAAAAACTAGCCAGACGTGGCGACGGGTGCCCGTAATCCCAGCTACTTGGGAGGCTGAGGCAGAGAACTGCTTGAATCCAGGAGGCAGAGGTTGCAGTGAGCTGAGATTGTGCCACTGCACTCCAGCCTGGGCAACAAAGCAAGACTGTCTCAAAAAAAAAAAAAAAAGAAAGAAAGAAGCCAGAAAATGAGAGCTGTTTGTGAAATCTAATAAAGAAGAAAGTTCATATATATATAAAACACCCCTAGCTCTTAGGCAAGAAAGACAAGTGCATCCTTACTAAGGTTTAGTCCTGTCAGCTTCAGAGGCAATAATGAGAGCCCAGACTACAGTGTCTACAGGAACTGCAAAACAGCCACACACCACAGCGGGGACACATTCACACGCCACCAGACCCAGCATATGTGTGCTTGAAGAAGTTATAAAGACTCAGGCTTTTTATTCTCTAACGAAATGGTCATTCTCCCTTTGATGTGGGGGTGGGGATGCCCTGCCCACCCCCCAATTCCGGCTCCCACTCAGTTATCCCACACACCATACATACCATCAAAGTATTTAAGCAATGGCATGTGAACCAAGCTTTTGACAGGAGAAGGTTTCTTGAAATAGAAAGGCAGAAGAAAACAGATAAAAGCAGAAGAGCTCAACTTCTACTTAAGCCCAAAGAAGAGGGACCTGTTCACATCTTGTCCTACCCGGAATGATGCACACGCACAGGGGCTTGCCGGGACAGCAGTAGTTTCACTGGAAAGGGCTGGTATGGAGGCACCGAGGACAAGGTCCTTCCATCGCAGCGGTGATAATGCTCTACCCAAGAAAAAAAGATTGTGTCTGCCAGCCACGCAAGACTGGTCTGCAAGGATGTCACCACAGTAGAGGGCAGGGAAAACAAGCAGGTGTACTGCCACACTCTTCGGGACTGGCCAGTCTAGGAGTGTGCTTTACGCCATGCACTGAAAACACTGGTTACTAGAAATATCAAACATTTTCTGTGATTCTCTCTTCCTCCAAGATAACTCGGGCAGCTTGAGAACAAACTGCTTTTAGCTAATTAAAAGATTTCTGCTGCTATTACCCTTTATAAAATATTTCAGGTTCCAGGACATGTCATTTATCATGCAGAGTCCCAAGCAGGTACAGTAGCAGTGGAAACCAGGCTCCAATAAGGAACTAACAATTTTATCTCTGTTTTTCTTTATTTTAGGTTAAAGAAACGAACTTCTCATTCCATCTCCACATGGGAGGAATGTTCCAGAGGGGGTAACAGCCTATTAAACTCATCTAGCCAGTTGTTTTGTTTCTTTATTTTTTTTCAAACTCCACAGCTTGCCTCCCTACTCCGCTAGATTAGATTGCACAGAGGCAGGGCAGGCACGGGAAACGACTCTGGTTGGAAATTACAAACATATACACACAGAATGTAAGCACCATAACCCTTTGAATACACAGTGGTTTGTGCCTTGCCCCAGACCTACCTAAGGATTTAAACAGCACAAAAGTCGGAGTTCTGCTGACTGTATGACACTCTCCTATCAATCGGGTAAAACAAAGACCCAGTACTCTAGGCTTAAAGCATTCCAGGTTAAATTTTAGTAACAGGCAATAGGAAGGTGTGATAGGCCAGTGCTAACAAGAAAGTCATAGATGGTTTCTTTGAGCTGTTAGGACACTGGAAAGGGCTGGTATGGAAGCCCTATGGAGCCATTAGGACAATGGAAAGGGAGGTACCCCTCCACCATGCACTTCGAAGAGAAAACTATACTCTGGAAGCTGCCTGTACTGTTGGAAGGGCTAGGCGTATGATAAACAGCTAACTGGAGGGGAACCCGAGGAGACAAACTGCCAACTATGAAGAACAAAGCAGAGACCTCAACTTGTCATGTCTCAAGCTCAGATGTACAAACTTTGGGATCGTCAAGTGAGGCTCCTGTGTCTGCCTGGGGATATGACTGTATTCCAGTGATCAGCCACCTAGCTGACCTGCCACGAATGGGTGACCTGTGGTGACTTATTTTAATCAACTGTACTACTTCTAGATTGATTGGGTGATTTAAGGTTCTGACATATTCACGTAAGAAAATAAAAGCAAGTGTTTCCTACACTTCCTGACTGGGATTTGAAATAGAAATCCTGAAAAGCCCATAAATAAGCCTATTTCCCTAAATCCTTGGTGGAAATTCCCAAAAGATTAAAAAATCCAGACCCTGTCTTATTATACGGACCCAGCAGATTTCAAAAGACTCAAGAGGTCAGCTTAATCTGGTTATTAACTGAAATTGCTGAGATACAGATGAACATTCCAGCCACGGAACCCAAAATTCTCTAGAGTAATAATTACCTATTAGTGCAACATTACTACCGAGGCCGTATACGCTTTTTACAGTATAACAAAATGCCTAAAACTTATGAGAGTCCTACAACGTCTAAGTCACTCAGTATCACATCCAAGTAGGTATGGTTCCTGGATCACCAACCAACCCACGAATTCGATCCTGTTATCTCACAGTTTGGGGTACTGATCCCGCACAGCAGAGACACAACGTGTGCAAGGCTCGGCAGAGCCCATTCCTGTTCCTGGAAAAATAACCAGAAGCACACATCTGCCTGACCATGAGTCAGGAATATCAATTTTGTGGTGGAGCCCATTTCTGCTGTGACCAACCCACACCCGAACACACTCACAACAGAAGTCACCGCCACAGAGCAATTCCAGAATGAGCTTTTTCCCCCTTGGGGTCCATACTTAGCAGTGTCATAAACGGTCTCCCCTGCGAGAGCAATCCTTTTAAACTCTTCATAATGACCTTAAGTCTTTAGTGCAAAATCACAGAAACATTGCCACTGCCATATAAAAGTCATCTGAGTTTCAGTTTGGGTGATTCGGTCATAACCAACAACGAACAGGAGCCACAGCGTCGCGATGAACTTGCTCCATCTGGTACCGGTGATCCCGAGCGCTCCAGGGCGATGAGAGCCCGTTACCTACTATGTCCCACTCCACTTATGTAACTGGAAGATCGCCGGCGAAGGGGAGGGTAAGATGGGAGGGTGCTCACATTCCGAGGCCACAGCACTCCAAAGAACCTCTGAGCACCCTGGGGACACGCTCGCACCTTAGAGCCTCAGGCGCCGAAGAGCCTCGGGTGCTGCTGGACGCACAGTCCCCTACTCACGGCTCCTGATGGGAACTATAACCACCTCTTTATGATGAGTTGTGGGACTCAGAACACAATGTCTAGTCCCTTTTGCGGACAATAATCCCCACCTCCTTGTTCCTGCTAGATAGGGAAAGGAGCCGGTGGACCCACTCGCTCGCGTGGGGGG
>NW_012117400.1:351550-375692 GCF_000951035.1 Colobus angolensis palliatus | reverse complement strand
CGAGCCCGCCCGTCATTGGCTGTGATGGCCGGGCTGGGGCGGGGGGCGGTCACAGCGGCGATGCCATCAATTGGCGAGATTTCTTGTCCATTTCGGCCAGGGAAAAGGAGGCGGTCCCCTCCAGCTGTTGATTGGCTGCTTTCGGCCGTCGTTTGGGGAAAAGAGGCGGCTTGGGCGCGGAGGGGCTGGTTTAGTGGGCGGAATTTGAATGTTAAGGATTAATGGACCCTTGCGGATGCTGGGGCAAGTGAAGGCCCAGGCTCGGAACGCCTGTTTGCGCGGCCCTGAGGGGCGATTGACCCTCTGTCCACAGATGCACCGAGTGCGCTGCAATAAGCGTTTCACTGCACCCGCATTTTCTCAATACCACCATTTTCAGCAGAAGCAGCAAAGTTGCCCGCCCTGGAGCCTGACGTTGCCCCAGCTGAGGGGCCTTGGTTTCAGAGGCCTACTCAATGCATTATTTCATCTGAGCCTGCCCAGTGGTCACGTTCTCGTAGGGGTGTGGAATAAACTGACAACAAATCCCAACCCTGGCCTTCGCAGAACTCTGGCGGGGGAAGAGAGTGCATGCCAAGGCCTCGTGACACCTGTCATTGTTGGATCAGATGGTTTGGTGGAGGTGTGAATAAGGGGCAATGTTAGCTCTGCCTGAAAGATGTGATTTGGGAGCTGAGATCCAGCAATTGTTCACTTTCCTAGAAAAATTGATTTGGAGCTGAGAACCACCAATTGTATTTTGGGAAAATATGAGAAAAGTGTTAGCTAACCAGGTGTTCAGGACAGGAGTGTTTGTTAAGGGGACCTTACCCTGATGCCAGTCATTATCCAATCCATTCAGTGATCCTTCTGTTAGTTCTATGCTTAGCAAGAAAACCTGATTCTGATTTGGCTGCCTGCCCCCATTCATTTATTGACTACCTGCTATGTGCCAGGCACTCTTCCAGGCTCTGGATGCATGGTACTGAACAGACAGCAAACTAAGATTCTTACCGGGAAGATTCATACTAGCATACACATAAGTATAATAGATCATTTCACATAGTGACAGGGGCTTTGAGAAAGATAGAGTAAGAGTAAAGGGGGTGCTATTTAGGTATCTATGGGTTTTCATCCTCATTTTACTCCATCATTTGAATATCTGGGGAAAGAACATTCCGGGCAAGTTCAAAGGCCAAGAGGAGAGACTATGCCTGGCATGTTGGGGACTAACAAGGAGGTTAGTGTTGCTGGAGAGTGGTAGGGAATGTGATTGGAAAGGCAGCCGGGGCCACTATGAAAACTGGGAGTTCATTCTTTTTTGGGGGGGTGGGGGATGGGGTCTCATTCTGTAACCCAGGCTGCAGTGCAGTGGCGCAATCTTGGCTCACTGCAACCTCCACCCTGAGCTCAAGCGATCCTTCCTGCTCAGTGTCCTAAGTAGCTGGGACCACAGATGCGCACCATGCCTGGCTAAGTTTTTGTATTTTTGATAGAGATGGGGTTTCACCATGTTGCCCAGACTGGTCTCAAACTCCTGAGTTCAGGTGATCCGCGCATCTCAAAGTGCTGGGACTACAGGCGTGAGCCACTGCACCGGGCCAGAACCGAGAGTTTATTCTAAGATGAGAAGCCCTCAGAGGATTTTGAGCCAGGAGCTGTCTGATCTATGTTGCAGGTGTAGAGTGGAGAACTGGACATGATGGGACAAAACTACAGCACAAGGCTAGTTGCGAGGCCCTGGAACAGTCTAGGAGAAAGAGATGATGGTGGCTTTAACTAGGGTGGTAGCAGTGCAGCTCTGAGAAGTTGTGAGATTCAAGATATGTTTTCAAAACTGAACAAAAGGACTGGATGTAGGGCATAGAGAAAGGGAAAAAACAAGGATAATTCCTGAGATTGGGGCCTGAGCAACTGGGGAAATAAGGGTGCCTTTCACCATGGTGGGGAGAACTACAGGAAAAGTACATTTTCAGAGGTGCAGATCAAGAGTTCTGCTTTGGCTGTATTAAGTTTGGGGTGCCCAGTGGTGTGAAAATGGAGATGTTGAGTAAGCCGTTGGATGTGTGATGCTGAAAGTATAGAGATGCAGCTAAAGCAGTCAAAAAGTCATCACGCTGAACATCCAATTCAAGAAGCCATAAAAAAATGACAAAGTAAGCCTGCAAAAGTAGAGGAAAGAAAAATAAGGATGAATAAAACTTAATGAAATAGAAACAAATGATGGAGAGGATTGAGAAAATTTTAAACCTGCTTCTTTGAAAAACTGAAAAACAAGAGCCAACCCTCTAACAAGCTGGATATAAAGAGAAAAGTAAATTATATTACTCATGGAAAGATTTTATTGTGAACTGTGCGTCAGTAAATTTGAAAACATAAGCAAAAGGAATACATTCCTAGGAAAGTACAGCTTACCAAAACCAACTCTAGAAACAGAAAATCCCTGTAACCACAATGAAATTGACTATGTATTTAAAAACTTACCCATCCCCCTACACACAGATACAGACACACGCACACACACACACACACACACACACACACAGAGAGAGAGAGAGAGAGAGAGAGAGAGAGAGAAAGAGAGAGAGAGAGAGAGAAAACAGACCAAGAGGGCTTTACAGATGACTTCTACCAAATCTTTAATGAGTAGGCAATTCCAATCATACACAGAAAAGAAATAAACATCTCCAAACTTATTTTACTAGACTAATATATCTACTATGATGAGCCAAGAAAAGTATGACACAAGTTGTGGAAATAAGTTTTAAAATTCTAGACAAATAAACTGAATCCTGCAGTATATGATCTATCACAACCGAGTTCAGTTTTATCCTAAGAATGCAAATATGGTTTACAATTAGAAACTCAACCTTAACAAACTTAAGGGGAAAAACACCACATAATTATTTCAATAGATGCAGAAAAAGCATTTGATAAAATTCAACATCTACTTATGACTTTTTTTAAAAATCAGAGAACTGGAGTTCAAGACAAGCCTGAGCAACATAGCAAGAAGCAAGACCCGGTCTTTACAAAAAAAAAAAAAATTTTAAATATTAGCCAGATGTGGTGGCACACACCTGTAGTCCCAGCTCCCTGGAAAGCTTAGGTGGAAGGATCACTTGAGCCCAGGAGTGAGCTATCATTGCACACAGCACTCTAGCCTGGGCAACAAAGCAAGACCCTGTCTCTTAAAAAAAAAAAAAAAAATTGACCAGGCATGGTGGCTCATGCCTGTAATCTCACCACATGGGTCACGAGATCAGGAGATTGAGATCATCCTGGCTAAAATGGTGAAACCCCATCTCTACTAAAAATACAAAAAGATTAGCCAGGCATGGTGGCACACACCTGTAGTCCCAGCTACTCAGGAGGCTGAGGCAGGAGAATTGCTTGAACCTGGGAGGTGGAGGTTACAGTGAGCTGAGATCGTGCCACTGCACTCCAGCCTGGGCGACAGAGCAAGACTGCATCTCAAAATAAATAGATAACTAGATAGAGAGACAGACAGATAAAATAAAAGGTTAGGAGAGAGCAAAAGACCTGAATAGACATTTCTCAAAAGAAGACATTCAAATGACCAATAGGTATATGGGAAAAAGCTCGCTAGGCACCTTGGCTCACACCTGTAATCCCAGCACTTTCGTAGGCCGAGGTGGGAAGATCACTTGAGTCCTGGAGTTCAAGACCAGCCTGGTTAACGTGGCAAGACTGCTGTCTCTAAAAAAAGGAAAAATTAGCCAGGCATAGTGGTGCACACTTGTCATCTCAGCTACTTGGGAGGTTGGGGTAGGAGGATCACTTGAGCCCAGGAGTTTGAGGCTACAATGAGCTAGGATCGTGCCATTGCACTTTGGCCTGGGTGACAGAGTGAGACCCTGTCTCGAAAAAAGAAAGAGAAGGAAGAAAGAAAGGAAGGAAGGAAGGAGAAAAAAAGCTCGACATCACTCAATCTCAGGGAAATTCAAATCAAAAGCACAATGAGGTACCCCTTCAATTCAGTTAGAATGGCTTTAATCAACAAGATAAAAGAAGACAAGTTGGCAAAGATGTGGAGAAAAGGGAATACTTTCATACTGTTGGTGGGGTAGTAAATTAGTATAGTCACTATGGAGAACAGTATGGAGGTTTCTCAATAAATTGAAAATAGGACTACCAGCAATCCTACTACTGGTATATATCCAAAGGAAATGAAATCAGTATGTGGAAGAGATATCTGCGCTCCCATTTTTATTGTGCAGGACTATTCACAATAGCCAGATATGGAATCAACTTAGGTGTCCACCAACAGATGAATGGATAAAGAAAATGTGGTACATATATGCAATGGAATACTATTTGGCCATAAAAAAGAATGAAATCCTGTCACTTAAGACAGCATGAATGAACCCGGAGGACATAATGTTAAGGGAAATAAACCAGAAACAGAAAGACAAATACCACATGATCTCAGTCATATGTGGAATCTCAAAAACAAAAAAGAATTGATATCATAGAAGCAGAGAGTAGAACAGTAGTTACCAGAGACTGGGGAGAGGATCGGGGAGAGGAGGATGGGGAGACACTGGTCAACAGGCACAAAGTTATTATTAGATAAGATGAATAAATTCTGGTGTTCTGGCCAGGTGCAGTGGCAAATGCTTGTAATCCCAACACTTTGGGAGGCCGAGGTGGCTGGGTCACTTGTGGTCAGGAGTTCGAGTACAGCCTGGCCAACGTGGTGAAACCCTGTCTCTACTAAAAATACAAAAATTAGCTGGGCATGGTGGCGGGTACCTATAGTGCCAGCTACTTAGGGGGCTGAGGCAGGAGAATTGCTCGAACCCAAGAGGCAGAGGTTGCAGTGAGCTGAGATCACACCACTCCACTCCAGCCTGGGTGAGAGAGAGAGATTCTGTCTCAAGAAAAAAAAAATTATGTTGTTCTATTGCACAGCAGGGTGACTATGGTTGACAGCAATATATTGTATGTTACAAAATACCTAGAAAAGAGACTTTTGAAATTCCCACAACAAAGAAATGGTACATGCATGAGGTGATGGATATATTAACTACGCTGCTTGGATCATTGTGCAACATAAATATATACTGAAATATCAAATTGTACTTCCTAAATATGTGTCAATTAAAAAACAAAAATAAAAACCCCCACATACATCCTTCTTCCATTCTCTTTTAAACCTCATTCTTGGTGCGTCACTGTGGGGAGAAAGGCCCATTTCAAGTCAGTTCCCCGGTGTTAGGATGCAGGCGTATAAACATGACCAGTAATACAAATCTGGAAAATGTAATGAGGGAAAAAAAGATTCAACTCACTCTCGCTACAAAAATTATAAAACAGCTGGGAATAGACTTAATAAGAAATGTCAAAACCTGTATCAAAAAGCTACAAAACTTTACTGAGGCCGGGCGCGGTGGCTCAAGCCTGTAATCCCAGCACTTTGGGAGGCCGAGACGGGCGGATCACGAGGTCAGCAGATCGAGACCATCCTGGCTAACACGGTGAAACCCCGTCTATACTAAAAATACAAAAAACTAGCCGGGCGAGGTGGTGGGCGCCTGTAGTCCCAGCTACTCGGGAGGCTGAGGCAGGAGAATGGCGTGAACCCGGGAGGCGGAGCTTGCAGTGAGCTGAGATGCCACTGCACTCCAGCCCGAGCGACAGAGCCAGACTCTGTCTCAAAAAAAACAAAACAAAACAAAACAAAAAAGAAATGTTCATTCTTCATCAATTACTCTGGAAACTCTTTGCCTCAATCAAAAGTCAAGAAGTTTCATGGGCTGTAACAGGTTAAATCTAGATTGGAAAGAGTAATGTACAAGACTAGAAATCAAGAAGTTTTTGAAATATTAAAAAATAATGAAAATCTTGCTAAATTCTTTAGACTGAACAGAAGGGACTTAAGTTATACAGTTTCACACTTGCCATTGAAAAGTAGAAAAATATACTATAATCAAAATTATTTACTATTAGAATTAAAAATCGGTCATTTAAAAAAATGGGACTATAATAGTTTAAGGTCCCCTTGAAAACAGGACGGTAGAAGATAAAAACCAGGAAAATCTAGTATAGATGGTAATTGACAGAAAGCCCACAACCAGAAGGATTTTATCAATATGACAAACGACACAAACTTTTACTCGATTTGTCTAAAAATCCCTTGAACTGATAGAAAATATATATATTTCAGAAGAGCTAATCCAGACCAGGAGCGCTGGCTCACGCCTGTAATCCCAGAACTTTGGGAGGCCGAGGTGGGAGGATCGCTTGAGCCCAGGAGTTCGAGATCAGCCTGGGCAACAAAGTGAGACCCCGTTTTTACCAAAAATGAAATAAATTAGCTGGGCGCGTGCACACCTGTAGTCCTAGCTACTCAGCAGGCTGAGGTGGGAGGATCGTGCCACTGCACTCCAGCCTGGGAGAAAGAGCAAGACCCTGTCTCTAAAAAAAAAGAAATGACCAACATTAAGAGCCCTACATATTAAAACCCAGGAGATAGGGCTACAGAGGTCACCTAGAAAAAGTAATAGCCTTAACCATATTTGTTAGAAAATAGATAAGAAATGAATAAATTCTGATATAAGGCACCATGAGCAGGCTCAGATGTGCCTGAATACGCACGCACACACAGACACACAGATATGCAGACACACACACACAGACACACACACACATACAGAGACACATACACAGACCCACACACACAGACACACACAGACACACATAGACACACACACACACACACACACACACACACACACAGAGTTTTCCTTCTTTACTCATAGAAGTGCACTAAAAGAAGAATGTCAAGAAACAGAAAGGAGGCAGGGCGTGGTGGTTCATGCCTGTAATCCCAGCACTTTGGGAGGCCAAGGCGGGGTGGATTGCTTGAGGTAGGAGTTCGAGACCAGCTTGGCCAACATGGTGAAACCCCGCCTATACTAAGAATACAAACAATTAGCCAGGTCTGGTGGCACGCACCTGTAATCCCAGCTACTTGGGAGGCTGAGGCAGGAGAATCGCTTGAACCCAGTAGGCAGAGGTTGCAATGAGCCGAGATCGTGCCATTGCACTCCAGCATGGGCGACAGAACAAGACTCCATCTCAAAAAAAAAAAAAAAAAAGAAAGTTATGATCAAAATGAGAAGCAGGCCGGGCGCGGTGGCTCAAGTCTGTAATTCCAGCACTTTGGGAGGCTGAGGTGGGCAGATCACATGAGGCCAGGAGTACAAGACCAGCCTGGCCAACATGGCGAAACCCTGTCCCTACTAAAAATACAAAAATTAGCTTGGTGTGGTGGTGCACACCTGTGATCCCAGCTACTCAAGAGGCTGAAGCATAAGAATCGCTTGAACCTGGGAGGCGGAGGTTGCAGTGAGCTGAGATTGCACCACTGCACTCCAGCCTGGGTGATAGAACGAGGCTCCATCTCAAAAAATAAAAATAAAACAAAGAAAAAAGAAAAAACAAGAAGCAAAGTAAAATAGATCATAATTTTCCTAATTGATGGTAAGAAGAGAATCACTGGGACCTGGGTGCTAAGAAAGTTCTCTTTTCAAATGGCTTAGGGACTATTGAATTAGATGTATAAGAAGGAAATATAATCCTAGCATTCCTCTTGTTGACCTGGCACTGAAAATATTTATATAGACTTTCTAATGTGAATTTTTGTTTTTGCTTTTCAGCTTTTATCGTCAACCTATACACAAGACATGGAGGGATAGGTTTTGGTTGTTGGATGGGACACACTTCTCTCCTCGTTATGTGTAGCAAGAGTTAACTCCAGCAGGCCTGAGTGTTCCTGAGGGTGGTGTTGGGGACCCCCACACCTGATATATGACCATGTGTGTAACACCATCCACTGTTATCTTTAGTTCTTTGTATGTTTAAATAATACATTTAAACCTCTTGTTCCATTAGCTTTCACTAGTAAAGTTATCTTTGACCATTTTGCATCAGCTACACTTTAATTTTACGTTGTCAGGGTTAACATTTACATCTCATCCTGATAAAGATGAAAAGTAATCACCAAGGGAGAGGTGGGAAAGTGGAAGGAGAACAAAAGCCTATTGGGGTTTGAAGGGCCCCAAGAAATTATATCCATTTTTCCCCACCTGAGTGTAGTAGAACTTGGCTGTTTGAGTCTAAGTTTCATCAGCATACACCCATAAGATCAGCCAAGAAAATGTTGTCAAAGGGAAAACACGTTTTAATAGCTGAATATACTAGGAAATGACACTGATGAAAATAGTGCCTCTCAGTGCCCAAACAGATGGAAGACCAATGGGATTGATCGAGCCTCAGGAGAACCAAACACACTGGGGAAGATCCCCTTCTGCCTTGTTGGTGGATAGTTACATTCCGGCACCCATTCTTTTTCATCTGTGATTCAGGAAGGACTCCCAATGTGAACTGTGGTGGCCGCTGCCCTAGTTCTGGCCAATGAGAAGGGTAGACAAGTCTACTAAGGGGTTTCTGGAAGCTGCAGCCATTTGAAGGTGACATGGAATGGTGGCAGAAGCTCAACTAGGCATCAGAGGTTTATGGCCACTTCTGTAAGGTCTTAGGAGATTAGAGACTTCACCAGTATCTATTATTTCCCAGTTTGGGCTTTTAATTATGTTTTCTTCCATTTTTCCCTTCCTTGGGTTGGCAACCGCTTTATCTTTTTGTCTTGCTTTAGTATTCCCAAAGAACCAGTTTGGGGATTGATGTATTAATGATCTGATGTCTCTGTATTCTGACTTGGTACTTTGTTTTCATCATTACTGGTTTCTAGATATTCTGCAAATTTTTCTTTGGATTTTTTTGACTAAAGGGTTTTGTTTTGTTTTGTTTTGTTTTTTGGGACAGAGTCTCACTCTGTCACCCAGGCTAGAGTGCAGTGGTGTGATCTCAGCTCACTGCAACCTCTGCTTCCCAGGTGCAAGCGGTTCTCCTGCCTCAGCCTCCTGAGTAACTGGGATTACAGGTGTGCACCAGCATGCCCTGTTAATTATTACATTTTTAGTAGAGACAGGGTTTCACCATGTTGGCCAGGCTGGTCTGGAACTCCTGGCCTCAAGTGGATCCACCCACCTTGGCCTCCCAAAGTGCTGGGATTAGAGGTGTGAGCCACTGCGCCCGGCCTTGACTGAAGTTTTTTTTAAAGGGAGTTCTAAATTCTAAAGAAAGGATTTTGTTTGCTTTTTTGCATTTTTTGTTGTTAATTTTCCATTCCAAGAATGTGTTCTTTATTATTTCTTCTCTATTCTTTGAAATTTCTTGAAGATCTTCTTTTGCTTAATATCTGGTCAGTGCTTCTTCTGACGAGGCACTGCCTTCCGCCACGAGGCTAAGCATAGTCAGCTCTTTATTGTGGTCTGTGTATCAGTCCATTCTCGCATTGCTATAAAGGAATACCTGAGGCTGGATAATTTATGAAGAAAGGAGGTTTAATTGGCTCACAGTTCTGCAGGCTGTACAGGAAGCATGGTGCCGATACCTGCTTGGCTTCTGGGGAGGCCTCAGCAAGCTTACAATCATGGCAGAAGGCAAACGGGGAGCAGGCACATCACATGGCGAAAGCAGGAGCAAGAGAGAGAGGGGAGGTGCCACGCACTTTTTTTTGAGAGAGAGTTTCACTCTGTTGCCCAGGCTGGAGTGCAATGGATGGTGCTGTCTTGGCTCACTGCAGCCTACGCCTCCCGGGTTCAAGCGATTCTCCTGCCTCAGCCTCCTGAGTAGCTGGGACTCCAGGGTGCCACACACTCTTAAACAACCAGATCTGGTGAGAATTCACTCACTGTTGTGGGGATAGCACCAAGAGTATGGGGCTAAATCATTCATGAGAAACCCACCCCCGTGAGCCAATCACCCCCCACTTGGCCCCACCCCTAACAGTGGGGATTCCAATTCAACAGGAGATTTGGGTGGGGACACAGATCCAAACCATATCAGTCTCCAAGTGACTGTTTCATCAGTTTAGAGTAGTCCCAGGAAAACAGAAACCACTTCGACTGAGGGCACTAAATACCAGGAAAAGGGTACCCAGGACTACCTGGAGGTTGATATGGGATCAGCACAGCCCACCCGAGGCTGGAGGGCCACAGAGAGAAGGCCTAGAACCACAGGGGCCTTTCGGTAGGAGCTGCAGCTGCCGCCAAGCTTCTCCTCCCGATTCTTCTTCCCTCTAGTCTCCAGCTTGGGTCTCCTATGGTCAAATCCAGCCAGAAACCAGCTAGGCCTGGATCATGGGACAGGCAGGCAGCGGGACCTGCCCCTGCAGGGTGAGGGAGAGGGAAGGCCAGATATTTTTAAGACTTTATATTTTAGAGCGCTATTAGGTTCACAGCAAAATTGAGAGGAAGGTACAAAGAATTCCCGTATTCCCCCTGTTCCCATAGTTTTATCTTTTCCAGAATATCAAAGAGTTGGAATCCTACAGTCTGTAGCCTCTTCAGATTCCCTTCTTTCACTTTGTAATATGAATTTAAGCTTCTTTCAATGTTTTTTCATGGCTTGAGAGCTCATTTCTTTTTAGCACTGAGTGATATTCCATCAACTGGATGTACCACCGTTTATTTATCCATTAACCTACTGAAAGGCATCTTGGTTGCTTCCAAGTTTGAGCAATTATGAATAAAGCTGCTATAAGCATCCATGTACAGGTTTTTGTGTGGACATAATTTATCAGCTCCTTTGGGTAAATACCAAAGAGTGTGATTGCTGGATCATCTGGCAAGTGTATGTTTAGTTTTATAAGAAACCACCAAACTGTCTTTTAGGGTGGCTGTATCATTTCGCTCTCCCGCCAGCAAGAAATGAGTTTCCATTGCTCCACATCCTCACCAGCATTTGGTGTTATCAGTGTTCTGGATTTTGGCCATTCTAGTAGGTGTGTAGTGGTGTCTCATTGTTGCTTTAATTTGCATTTCCCTGATAATGTATGATATGGAGCATCTTCTGATATGCTTATTTGCCATCTGTCTATCTTCTTTGGGGAGGTTTCTCTAAAGATTTTCGACCCAATTTTCTTGTTTGTTTGTTTGTTTTGAGACAGAGTCTCACTCAGTCGCCCAGGCTGGAGTGCAATGGCGCAATCTTGGCTCACTGCAACCTCCGCCTGCCAGGTTCAAGTGATTCTCCTACTTCAGCCTCCCGAGTAGCTGGGATTACAGGAGCACACCACCACGCTTGGACAAATTTCTTTTCTTTTCTTTTTCTTTTTTTTTTTTTTGAGACAGAGTTTCGCTCCTGTTGCCCAGGTTGGAGTGCAATGGCACAATCTCAGCTCACTGTAGCCTCTGCAATTCTCCGGCCTTGGCCTCCCGAGTAGCTGGGTAGCTGGATTACAGGCACTACCACCACACCCAGCTAATTTTTGTATTTTCAGTAGAGACGGGGTTTCACCAGGTTGGTCAGGCTGGTCTCAAACTCCTGACCTCAGGTGATTCACCTGCCTTGTCCTCCCAAAGTGCTGGGATTACAGGCATGAGCCACCACACCCGACCTTGTTAATTGATTTTTGAATGTTGAGGCAGCCTTGCCTACTTGGGATAAATCCTACTTGGTCATAGTCATAATTCTTTGTATACATTGTTGAATTCTATTTGTTAATACTTTGTTGAAGATTTTTGCATCTATGTTCATGAGGGATATTGGTCTATAGTTTTCTTGGTATGTCTTCTTCTGGTTTTGGCAGTAAGGTGATGCTGACCTCATAGAATGCATTAGGAAGTATTCTCTCAGCTTCTTCTGAAAGAGATCATAAAGAGCTGGTATACAGTTATGCATCGCTTAATGATGGGGATATGTTCCGAAAAATGCATCATTAGGCAATTTCATTGTTGTGTGAACATCACAGAGTGTACTTATACAAACTTAAATGGTAGCCTATATGGATTAGCTTATTGCTCCCAGGCTACGAACCTGTACAGCATGTTAGTGTACTAATTTTGTTGGCAATTGTAACACAATGGTAAGTATTTGTGTATCTAAACATATCCTAAGCGTTGTAATTCCCATCATATATGCAGTCTGTTATTGACTGAAAGGCTCTGATATGCCACATGACTATAATTTCTTCCTTAAATGTTTGGTAGAATTCAACAATGAACCCATCTGGGCCTGGTGCTTCCTTTTTTGGAAGGTTATTAATTATTGATTCAATTTCTTTAATAGGTATAGGCCTATTTAGGCTGGGCACAGTGGCTCACGCCTGTTATCCCAGCACTTTGGAAGGCTGAAGTAGGCAGATCACCTGAGGTCAGGAGTTCAAGACCAGCCTGGCCAACATGACGAAACCCCATGTCTACTAAAAATACAAAAAAATATTTAACCAGGTGTGGTGGTGGGCATCTGCAATCCCAGCTCCTCAGGAGGCTGAGGCAAGAGAATCACTTGAACCCGGGCGTCGGAGGCTGCAGTGAGAGGAGATTGCACCACTGCACTCTAGTCTGGGCGACAAAGTGGGACTCTGTCTCAAAAAAAAAAAAAAAGATATAGGCCTATTCAGATTGTTTATTTCTTCTTGTGTGAGTTTTGGCAGATTGTGTCTTTCAAGGAATGGATTCATTTTATGTAGATTCCAAATTTGTGGGCATAGAGTTGTTCATAGGATTTCTTTATTATCCTTTTAATGTTCATGGGATCTATAGTGATGTTCTCTCTTTCATTTCTGATATTAGTAATTTGTGTTCTCTATTTTTTTTCCTAGTTAGCGAGAGCCATACAAATTGTATTATTCTTTTCAAAGAACCAGCTTTTGGTTTCATTGATTTTCTCTATTAATTTACTGTTTTTAATTTTATTGATTTCTGCTATAACTTTTACTTTAAATTTTATTTTATTTTTATTTTCTGTAGAGATAAGGTCTCACTATGTTGCCCAGGCTGTTCTCAAACTCCTGAGCTCAAGCAATCCTTCTGCCTCAGCCTCCCAAAGCACTGAGATGACAGGCATGAGCCACAGTGCCTGGCCTGCCATAATTTTTATTATTCCTTTTCTTCTGCTTACTTTGAATTTAATTTGCTCTTCTTTTTCTAATTTCCTAAGGTGGAAGCTTAGATCATTCATTTTAGATCTTTCTTCTTTTCTAATATATGCAGTCAATGCTATAAATTTCCCTCTAAGCACTGCATTCACAGCATCCCACACATTTTAGTAAGCTGTGTTTTCATTTGCATTTAGTTCAAAATACTTATAAATTTCTCTTGAGATTTCTTCTTTTACCCATGTGTTATTCAGACACATGTTGTTTAATCTTCAAGTATTTGGGGACTTCCAGTTATCTTTCTGTTATTCATTTCTTGTTTAATTCCAGTGTAGTCTGAGAGAAAACACTGTGTAATTCTATTCTTTTACATTTGTTAAGGTGTGCTTTATGGCACAGAATGTAGTCCATCTTGGTGAATGCTCCATGGGAGCTTGAGAAGAATGTGTACTCTACTGTTGTTGGATAAAGTATTCTATAGATGTCAATTATATTAGGTTGATTGATGGTGTTGTTGAGTTCAACTATGTCCTTCCTGATTTTCTGCCTGCTGGATCTGTTAATTTCTGACAGAGGGGTATTGACGTCTCTAACTTTGTCAATGGACTCATCAATCTCTCCTTGTTGTTCTACCAGTTTTTGCCTCATGTGTTTGAACACTTTGTTGTTAGGCACTTACATATTGAGGATTGTTATGTATTCTTGGAGAATTGACCCCTTTATTGTTACGTAATGCCTTTTTTTTTTTTTTTTGAGATGGAGTTTCACTCTTGTTGCCCAGAGTGGAGTGCAATGGCACGATCTCAGCTCACCACAACCTCTACCTCCCAGGTTCAAGCGATTCTCCTGCCTCAGCCTCCCAAGTAGCTGGGACTACAGGCACCCGCCACCATGCCCGGCTAATTTTTTGTATTTTTGGTAGAGACGGGGTTTCTCCATGTTGATCAGGCTGGTCTCAAACTCCCAACCTCAGGTGATCCACCTTCCTCAGCCTCCCAAAGGGTTGGGATTACAGGCGTGAGCCACCGCTCCCAGCCTGTAATGCCCTTGTTTATCCATGATAACTTTCTTTGCTTTGAAGTCTGTTCTGTCTGAAATTAATATAGCTACTCCTTGGTTTCTTTTGATTAGTTGTTAGCATGATATATCTTTCTCCATCCACTTCCCTTTAATCTACAGGTGTCTACACTTCAAATGGGTTTCTGTAGACAACATACAATTGGGTCATGTTTTGCGACTTACTCTGACAATCTCTGTCTTTTATTATTTATTTATTTATTTATTTATTTCTTGAGATGGAGTCTCACTCTGTCACCCAGGCTGGAGTGCAATGGCCCAGTCTCCACTCACTGCAACCTCTGCCTCCTGTGTTCAAGTGATTCTCCTGCCTCAGCCTCCCAAGTAGCTGGGATTATAGGTGCCTGCCGCCACACCTGGCTAATTTTTGTATTTTTAGTAGAGATGGGGTTTCCGCATTTTTGCCAGGCTGCTCTTGAACTCCTGATCTCAGGTGATGCACCCGTCTCAGCCTCCCAAAGTGCTGGGATTACAGGCCTGAGCAACCACGCCCAGCCAATCTCTGTCTTTTAATTGGTGTACTTAAACTATTGTCATTTAATGATATTTGGTGCTGTTTTCTGATTTTTGCTTTTGTTTCTATTTTTGTTTTCTGCTCTTTTTCTTCCTTTTGTGGTTTTAAATGAGCATTTCATATGATTCTATTTTCTCTTCTTTCTTAGCATATCAGTTATACTTCTTTTTTAATACCTTTTTTAGCAGATGCCCTCGAGTTTGCCATATACATTTACAACTAATCCAGCCCACTTTCAAATAGCACTGCACCACTTCCCAGGTAGTGTGAGTACCTTATGATAACACAATAATCCTAATGCTTCCCTCTCATTCCTGTGCCGTTGCTGTCATTCATTTCACCTGTATATTAGGCTACATAATCAAATACATTGTTGCTACTATTATTTTGAAGAAACTGTTAGCTGTTAGATCAATTAGGAATAAGAAAAATAAACGTTTTTCTTTTACTTTCATTTATTCCTTTTCTGATGCTGTCCTTTCCTTACATAGATCCAAGTTTCTATCCTATGTCATTGTCCTTCTCTCTAAAGGACTTCTTTTACCATTTCCTGCAATGCAGGTCTACTGGCAACACATTTTCTCAATATTTATTTGCCTGAGAAAGTCTTTATTCTCCATCACTCTCGAAGAATAACTTCCGGGAGTACAGAATTCTAAGTCAGTGGAGTTTCTCAACACTGGAAACATTTCACTCTGCTCCTTCCTTGCTTCCAGGGTTTCTGAGAAGTTGGAGGTAATGATTTCAAAATGGTTCTTTTTCCCTCCCCCTGCCAAAAGCATGAGGAAGTTATTCTCTGGTATTTACTGTGAGAACCTGGTCAAGTTCCTGGAGGTAAAACTCACAAAAGCATGCTCACCCCACCACTGGCCACCCCTGAAGTTTTTAGCTCTGAAATTTGTCCATACCTAGCCTCCAACAATTCATCAATTACAGTTCAGGTCTCCCCTCCAGCAGTGGTTCCCATGGATGTTTCTGCCCAGTCGTGATTCTCTGTATTCACCTGTGTCTCTCCAACTTCCAGGGCAGTGGAAGTGAGCTTTTCTTATAGGTATAAGAAAAGCTGTTGATTTTTCGATTTGTTCAGCTTTTCGCTTGTTGTTACCCACCAGCTTTAGACTTTTACGTGCTGTTTTGGAATAGCAGCACTTGAGCTGCTTGGCTTTCTCACAGTTCTCCATCTACGTGGGTTTCCTGCTCGCCGCCACTGTTCAAACCGCTGTTGCTCCACACATCCGAGTTTGCTAGACTTGGTTCCAGAATGTTTCCTTCCAGATAACCACTTATTTCAAAAATGAGGATGATTCCCTGTGAACCAGCTCCTGACTTAGGCCCTATGGCCCTACCATTCCAAGAAAAGGGTCACTTGTTTGTCCCTCAGAAGTACCAGTTAATTGAACAACTGTCTGAACTCTTCAGAGACCCATCTGCTCTCAGCAACCTCTTTCAGTTTGGGTGAATAAATGTAAATTACTGAAAAAAGTAGTAATAGTGTCTGGCAAAGCAGAACTCAAAGAACATTAAATGGTATCAAAAAAGTATAATTTTATGTCACTATGCCAAAGGAGACCACTTTGCCATAAAGAGGTAACTAATCAATCTTTATGAACCAGGCAGCATTTATTAGAGAAAGCACAATTTGCTGGACGTAGGTGAAGAAGAAATGGGCAGAAGTATGACACAGTCTTTTTCTTGGGGCAAAACCAAGAGAAGGAAACAAGCTAGCTAAAACTATGTGTAAAACTGTGCACGCTACAGAGAATGTGCACTACGTAGTTCCAAGGACAAATTTACAAAGGATGATAATATATCATGCTGCAAAGGAAATCAGAATCAATTACTCAAATGGCCTTGGCCGTTGAGAAACCCTCTGCACCCAGCACATCTGGAACAGGAGCTGCCACTGCCACTGCTACCTAGTCCTGCTCTCTGCCTTGGCTCTGCCCTCCTTCCAAGCACCTATCGCTACTGAACGTTCCAGATTCTAGAGGTGTGTTCACTTTGGTCTTCACTGCTCAAAGGAGTGTGCCCCAGGAACAGGGCTCGAGCGTCTGGAAGTGCCTGGCCCAGCATCGCCACTCACATGCCAGTTCACTGAATGGATAACTGCTGCAAACACACTCACACCTCTCTTGCCTTTGTTATTGGTGTCAAGGAGGAAATGACATCTTTGCGGATTTCTTCAGTGTTCTACCCCCAGAGTCTAGCATGACAGGCAGTGGGAGGGTTGTGAGTTTAGACAGAGTGACAGGGAAGTCTCTCTTTGTAGAAATGCACAAGAAAGGTGATGCATAGAAAACCAAGTGGTGAGTAAGGAAAGAGCAACCCGCTTGCCCTTTCTCTAGGCCAAGGCTCCCAGGAGAAGGAAGCCGGACAGAGTTTCTGGGTCGTGGTCTGGCCTTGGCTTCCCTGACAGTTCATTTCTGGGAAAGCCCATGGGCAAGGTTGTTAGCAACTCCTGGGAAACAGGGGTCTGCAGTCGTGCACCGGACAGGGTTGAGATGGGAACCAGAGACTGCACACCTGTCTCTAAGTCACATTTTACCGTTCCAGGCTGGCTGCCCTCAAGCCTGGGAGCTGGTCAGGCTGAACCTTCCTCCCGGGGTCTCCTTTGCATCTCACATCTATTGGTGCCAGTGTCCCTGTAGCCCTTGTCGTCTTGTTCTTGTCTACCCCCTGAGTTTGGCGCGCTGAGAAAGAGTGTATGGGACACAAATGTTTGAGAGCGTGCACGTCTCACAACCTTCTGTCCACTGATGCCGTTGATGATGTGGCTACATGTGGAATTCTAGGTTGGAAACGATTTTCCTCCAGCGTTTGGAGGGAATTGCTTCATTAGCTCCAGGTGTTGCCACTGCAGTGCACGCGCGCACGCGTGTGTGTGTGTCTGTGCACATATATTACCTGTATATTATGATGTTTTGACATCTTTTCTAAAAACTCCAAAAAACGAAAACAAAAAAACTCTTTCTGGCTGGGGAGACTGTCTACTAAGGGCCAGCCAATTCTTAGAGAGAAGGAAGGGCCCTGCCCTGAACAGGCCTTTGGTGTGCAGACTGAGCAGCCCAGGCCCTTTCCTCCTCCTTCTGGCCAGTACACCCCAGGAGGCCAGATTGCTCTGCCTTCATCATCCCAGAGGCAGGAACAAGGCAACCAGTGACCAGCCCTGTGCCCTTAAGCTCCCTAAACTGCTGGCCTTGCCCAGCCTTGCCTTTGCTGTGGAAACCCCAATAAAGGCTCTGGTCTCAGTCTTCCTGTCACCCCTGTATTCCACCTCCCGACCCCCTGGTGCTTCCCTGTGGGGCCTCATGTGCCGGGCCGTGTCTTCCACGTCTAGGACCCGTGAGAACAATCAACTCTTTTTTCCTGAGCCTGTACTGTGGCTCACTTGACTGGCCCCGCTGTTCTGCTTCCTGCCTCTACACCGAACTCTCCTTGGAAGCTAGTTGAACCTTCCTCGTATCCTTGGTGCTCTGAGATGTCATGGTGATGTGCCTGGGAGAGGCTCTGTTGTCAGCCACATGCAGGGCATACTGTGGGCCTTTCCATTTGGCAGCTCCTGCCTTTCAGTCTGGGAGAACGACAAGAAGGTCTGGGGACATCAGATTCCCCAGAGAAGACACATGTAACAAGCTGCCTGGAGGGCCGGGGCCTGGCTGCAGAGTTCTGGGAGCAGAGCAGGGGAGGGGACGTTGCTCTGCGCATGCAGGCAGCGCCGGCTCACAGCGTCACTCTGCTCTGGGTAGAATTTCACTGCCTTTAATCGGACCTGGTGTCCCACAGTTCACTGACTCCTTTGCCCTCTCCAGAGAATAAAGTCCCCCATTTCTGTCAGGATGGAGGAGGCACAGTTGCCCAGGGGCACACAGGCAGAGAGGTTTGCCTGGGATTGAGGGCATTCAAAGGACATGGGACTGGCAGTGCTGAAAGTGTCTGGAACAATAGGTTACCCTAGCACCCGGAGCTCAGAGTGCTTAGTAACCATTAGTAACCAGCTTTCATCCAGTCCTTTTTTCTTTTCTTTTCCTTTTTTTTTTTTTTTTCGAACCAAGGTCTTGCTCTGTCTCCCAGGCTGAAATGCAGTGGCGCGATCTCAGTTCATTGCAACCTCCGCCTCCCCAGTTCAAGCAATTCTTCTGCCTCAGTCTCCAAAGTAGCTGAGATTATAGGCATGAGCCACCACGCCTGGCTAATTTTTGTATTTTTGGTAGAGATGGGGTTTTGCCATGTTGCCCAAGCTAGTCTGGAACTCCTGGGGTCAAGTGATCCACCTGCCTCAGCTTCCCAAAGTGCTGAGATTACAGGCAAGAGTCACTGCGGCCAACCTTCACCCAGTCCTCTTTATTTTAGTGCCCCCTCTGCCCCCAGCTCCAGTTCCTGGGCCCTGGGCTCCCTCTCTGCAGCTTGCCCTCTGATGTACTGAGAGCTGTTTGTCCGGCTCTCCCAACCTTGTTCCTGTTGTGTCATCCCCTGCCCTCCCCATTCATGTCGATTTATGCCCCTTTTTCTCTCCCAAAAGTTGCTTTACTGTAACTTTACTGGGGTGTGGAATGAGATGCAGATGTTCAATCTGCATTCTTGACCTGGAATTAACCTCTTTGTGAATTTTTATGTTCATAGCAGCTTTATTTGTAGTAGTTCTGACTGGAAATGACTCAAATGTCCTTGAGAGGGTGAATGATAAATTGTGGTACATCCATGCAAAGGAATACTATTCAGCAACCAAAAGGAATACGATATTCAAGCAACAACCTAAACACATGTGAAAATAATTACACTGAAAGAGGCCACATTGAGAGGATATACTGTATGATCCTATTGAACTCTAGAACATGCAAACTAATCTACAGTGACAGAAAGCGGATCAGGGGTTACCCAGAGATTGGGATATGGGGCGTGTTGGGAGGAAAGATTTAGAGATGCAGGAGGAAGCTTTTAGGGGTGATGGCTGTGTTCATTACCTTGATTGTGATGGTTTTAAGGGTGTATACCTGTGTCAAAATGGACCAAATGGTATACTTTATGTTATTTATGTTTTATTTTTATTTTATGTTATTTATTTTTTTAAATTAGAGAAAATTAGAGATGGGGGTCTCACTATGTTGCCCAGGCTGGTCTCAAACTCCTGGGCTCAAGCAATCCTCCTGCCTCAGCCTCCTGAGGAGCTGGGACTACAGGCACATGCCATGGTGCCCAGCAAAATTATATACTTTATTATTATCATTATTTTAGAGACAGGTCTCACTCTGTTTCCCAGGCTGGAGTACAGTGGCAATCATAGTTTACCATAACCTCGAACTCCTGGGCTCAAGTGACCCTCCTGCCTTGGCCTTCCAAGTTGCTGGAACCACAGGTGCATGCCACAATGCCTGGATAGTTTTTAAATTTTTTGTAGCAACTAGGCTTCACTATGTTTGTTGCCCAGGCTGGTCTCAAATTCCTGGCCTCAAGCAATCATCCTGCTTCGGTCTCCCAAAGTGCTGAGATTGCAGGTGTGAGCCACCACACCCAGCCTCTGTATACTTTAAGCAACACACACTTTGTTTTATGTAGGCTATACCTTGATAAGGCTGTTTGAAATAGAGTGCATCAAATATATTGTATAGTTTAAAGAACAATTCTAAATCGAACACCCATGCAACCATTTGCTTACTCCTAGTAATGGAGTGATTCTCATTTTATTCTTAAAGATTTATCATTTTGCCCTTCATATTTAGGTTTTCAATCTCTGCAAAATTGATTTTTGTAATGGTGTGAAGTAGAGGTACAACTTCCTTCCTTTTCCTTTTTTTTACAGTTTCTTTTTCTTGCTTTTCTTTTTTTCAGCGTCTCAATCTGTCACTTAGGCTGGAGTGCATGGAGTGTAGTGGTGAGATCTCGGCTCACTGCAACCTCCACCCCCAGGGTTCAAGTGATTCTCCTGCCTCAGCCTCCCAAGTAGCTGGGATTACAGGCACCTGCCACCATGTCTGGCTAATTTTTGTATTTTTAGTAGAGCCGGGGTTTCACCATGTTGGCCAGGCTGGTCTCGAACTCATGGCCTCAAGTGATCCACCCACCTCAGCCTCCCAAATGCTGAGATTACAGGCGTAAGCCACTGCGCCAGCCTTTTCTTGTTTATGATCTCAAGGGGATGCTTTCAACTTTTTGTCATTAAATATGATGATGCTATAACTATTTTAATAAATCCTTTGCTAAGGAAGTTTATTTTAATTCCTAGGTTCCTGACTTTTCTTTTTAATCATGAATGGATATTGAATTTTCTCCAGTGTTTTTTCTGTGCTTATTGTGGTGATCATGTAATTTTTATTTTATTTTTTATTTTTTCAAGACAGAGTCTTGCTTTATCACCCAGGCTGGAGTGCAGTGGCATGATCTCAGCTCACTGCAGCCTCAACCTCCTGGGCTCAAGCGATCCTGTTGCCTCAGCCCCCCAAGTAGCTGGGATGACAGGCATGTGCCACCACTGGCAATTTGTGTGTGTGTGTGTGTGTGTGTGTGTGTGTGTGTGTATTATTTGTAGAGATGAGGTTTCACCATGTTTACCAGGCTGGTCGCAAACTCCTGAGCTCAAGCGATCTGCCTGCCTTAGCCTCCCAAAGTGCTAGGCTTATGGGTATGAGCCACCATGCCCTGCTGATCATGTAATTTTTCTTCTTTAACATTAATATGGTTAATTACAATAAATGATTTTACATTATTAAACTAACTTTGCACTCCTGAGATAAACACAACTTGGTCACCATGTATTATCTTTGCTTTTTTCTTTGCTTTTGTTTATTTTTGAGACAGCGTCTTGCTCTGTCACCCAGGCTGGAGTGCAGTGGCACAATCTCGGCTCACTGCAACCTCTGCCTCCCGGGTTCAAACGATTCTTCTGCCTGAGTCTCCCGAGTAGCTGGGATTATAGGCCCACGCCACCAGGCCCAGCTAATTTTTTTGTATTTTCAGTGGAGACTGGGTTTCGCCATGTTGGCCAGGCTGGTCTTGAACTCCTGACCTCAGATGATCCACCCACCTCAGCCTCCCAAAAAGCTGGGACAACAGGCGTGAGCGACCGTGCCCAGTCCAGTCACCATGTATTATCATTTTTATATATTGCTAGTATTTTGTTTGGGATTTCTGAATCTCTGCCTACAAGTGAAGTTGGCTCATAATTTTCTTTCTCATGTCCTTGACAGGTTTTGGTTTCAAGGTTATGTTTGCCTTCTAACAAGAGTGGAGCCTCTTTTTCTTAATTCTCTGAAAGAGTTTGTATAAAATTAGAACTATTGCTTCTAGAATATTTGATAGATCTTGCTGATGAAGTCATCTAGGCCTACAGTTTGGTTTGAAGGGAAGATACTTTATTACTAACAAACAATTTACAATTATATGACTGTTTAGAGTCTCTGCTTTTTCTTGAGTCAATACTGGTAATTTCTTTTTCTAGGACTTTGTTCATTTCAACTGTATTTTCAAATGTATTGGCATAAAGTTATTCACAATAGCCATTACTTTAAAATTCTGTCTGCATCTGTGGTTATATGCCATTTTCCATTCATAGTATAGTGTCCATGTGCCTTTTCTCTTGTTTCTCTCAATGAGGACTGTAAATGTCATTAGTCCTGCCAGGGAAGCTTCTGCCTCTGACAGGCATCAGTGCTTTGCTCCCTGCTCTAAGGAGTCACCTGTGTGAAGTTTTTCCTTTTCCCATCAATCATGTCGCCATCCTCCTGGCAATAGTATAGATTGGCGTCTGACATGGAAATGACACAAAGACCACATCCACAAGTAGATAAACTTTATTTCAAGCTTAAAAAAAAGTATATTTTCTCCAAACTTAAGCAGAACATTGTTATCAGAAAAAACTGGACTTTCTTGCAATGTATTTCTTTTTTGGGGGGGAAGAGGTGGGGGATGGAGTCTTGCTCTGTCACCCAGGTTGGAGAGCAGTAGCACGATCTTGGCTCACTGCAACCTCTGCCTCCTGGGTTTGAGCAGTTCTCTGCCTCAGCCTCCCGAGTAGCTGGGATTACAGGCGCCCACCATCACGCCTGGCTAATTTTTATATTTTTAGTAGAGACAGGGTTTCACCATGTTGGCCAACCTGGTCTTGAACTCCTGACCTCATGATCCACCCGCCTCGGCCTCCCAAAGTGCTGGGATTACAGGCGTGAGCCATCGCACCTGGCCTCTTGCACTGTATTTCTGTTGGAAGATCACAACCATGTTGCTCATTCTTTCTTATTAAGATTCCCATATCTGGTGTTTCTTGGAGACGTATCTAGGTCAACATGACCCAGGTTTAACCCAAACAACTCATAAAAACATGGCAGACTTTTAGCCCTTGGGAAATGAACTTGCTTTGGCCCTACTGAAGAGACTCATCTAAACCCTCTTCTTCCTCTGAAGTCTGTCCCTGAGAATTCTACCTTCCCTTTCTCTTTTCGGGCTGCCTCGCTGCACTTGGACCTACGCTCATCATCTCCTTGGCTGTTGCCATTGTTTAGAGGTTCCCTGCAATGTCCCTGGCCTCAGGATAGCTGCCACTGGAGCACAGCCCTGGCCTGGGAAGTCCCAGCAGGACCCCAGAGGCTCCTTGAGCCTCTTACCTTCCTTCCCAGGAGGACTGTCACTGAGGGGGAAGCCGAACTTTGGTCACAGCAATTGAGCTGCTTTCCGAGCTCTCATCTGTCCAAGTGTGATGTCCACTGGAAGTTTCTGGTCCTTTGGCCTGTTTTGATTAGTTCCTCTTGTCTTCCAGGGTGAGAGACCAAAAGTCCTGTTTCTGTAAATCATGGCTGTGTGCCAGCATACAAAACTGACAAGACCCCTTAGGACGTTTGTCTTCCAATTTTGAAAACGGAAGCCTGGATGAAGTGTCCTGTCTCCCAGATTGAAATCTTGGAAAACCTGTTTGTGACACCACTGGTTATCTTCTCTGTGCTTCCCGTCTGTGGCCGGAATTGTGCCGAAGAGCCTGGGCCAGAGCCAGCTGAGTAGCCCTGCCCTGTGGACCCAGAGGTCTTTTTATAGTTAACTTGTAGCTACAGCTGGAGAACTGGTTCTGCCTGTCTTCTGTGGTTTCCTGGCTGTGCACACTACTGAGTCGTCACCAAAAGGGATCAGGGCTTGTTCCGTGCCTGTGTTCTCCAGGGAACAGGATCACAAGACAGCTGTCCCTGGGATAATGGACTCTCGGCAAGAATTTGGCTCCTGGGGGGTGGCTCAAGGGCACCCGAGACATCTCAGTCATGGTCATGGGGGTCTGAGTCTTGTACCGGGAGGGAAGCGAGTGAGTGGAGGCCAGCTCAGCCTGTCTGGCCCTCATGAGACTGACCTCTACTTGAACTCCTTGAGGCTGGTCCCTCTGCTCTGAATAACCAGAGAAATCCCAGGAAAATATACACACTGGATTGCATAGAATAAAGTGACAGCATGGCAGGAGAAGCTGTGGGAGCTAGTGTGAGGTTCAAGCTTCAGCACTGAATAGCAGCTCATCCTCCATCCACACTTTCTTTTTTTTTATTATTATTATACTTTAAGTTCTAGGGTACATGTGCACAACGTGCAGGTTTGTTACATATGTATACATGTGCCATGTTGGTGTACTGCAC
>NW_012117400.1:350129-350555 GCF_000951035.1 Colobus angolensis palliatus | reverse complement strand
GTCAAATGGTATTTCTAGTTCTAGATCCTTGAGGAATCGCCACACTGTCTTCCACAATGGTTGAATTAGTTTACAGTCCCACCAACAGTGTAAAAATATTCCTATTTCTCCACATCCTCTCTAGCACCTGTTGTTTCCTGACTTTTTAATGATCGCCATTCTAACTGGGGTGAGTGATGGCCAGTGATGATGAGCATTTTTTGTGTGTCTGTTGGCTGCATAAATGTCTTCTTTTGAGAAGTGGCTGTTCATATCCTTCACCCACTTTTTGATGGAGTTGTTTTTTTCTTGTAAGTTTGTCTGAGTTCTCTGTAGATTCTGGATATTAGCCCTTTGTCAGATGAGTAGATTGCGAAAATATTCTCCCATTCTGTAGGTTGCCTGTTCACTCTGATGGTAGTTTCTTTTGCTGTGCAGAAGCTCTTT
>NW_012117400.1:343963-345251 GCF_000951035.1 Colobus angolensis palliatus | reverse complement strand
AGTTAGGGAGGATTCCCTTTTTTTCTATTGATTGGAATAGTTTCAGAAGGAATGGTACCAGCTCCTCCTTGTACCTCTGGTAGAATTTGGCTGTGAACTCTTTCTCTCTGGCTTTCTCTCTGGCTGCCCTTAACATTTTTTCCTTCATTTCAACTTTGGTGAATCTGACATCATTTAAACTTTGGTGAATCTGACAATTATATGTCTTGGAGTTGCTCTTCTTGAGGAGTGTCTTTGCGGCATTCTCTGTATTTCCTGAATTTGAATGTTGGCCTGCCTTGCTAGGTTGGGGAAGTTCTCCTGGATAATATCCTGCAGAGTGTTTTCCAACTTGGTTCCATTCTCCCTGTCACTTTCAGGTACACCAATCAGACGTAGATTTGGTCTTTTCACATAGTCCCATATTTCTTGGAGGCTTTGTTTGTTCTTTTTACTCTTTTTTCTCTAAACTTCTCTTCTCGCTTCATTTCATGCATTTGATCTTCAATCACTGATACCCTTTCTTCCAGTTGATTGAATCAGCTACTGAAGCTTGTGTATTAGTCACGTAGTTTTCGTGCCATGGTTTTCAGCTTCATCAGGTCATGTAAGGTCATTTAAGTGCAGTTCGATCTACATTGGTTATTCTAGTTAGCCATTCGTCTAATCTTTTTCCAAGGTTTTTAGCTTCTTTGCGATGGGTTTGAACTTCCTCCTTTAGCTCAGAGAAGTTTGATTGTCTGAAGCCTTCTTCTCTCAACTCGTCAAAGTCATTCTCCATCCAGCTTTGCTCCGTTGCTGGTGAGGAGCTGCGTTCCTTTGGAGGGGGAGAGGTGCTCTGACTTTCAGAATTTTCAGCTTTTCTAGTCTGTTTTTTCCCCATCTTTGTGGTTTTATCTACCTTTGGTCTTTGATGATGGTGATGTACAGATGGGGTTTTGCTGTGGATGTCCTTTCTGTTTGTTAGTTTTCCTTCTAACAGTCAGGACTCTCCGCTGCAGGTCTGTTGGAGTTTGCTGGGAGGTCCACTCCAGACCCTGTTTGCCTGGGTATCAGCAGTGGAGACCGCAGAACAGCGAATATTACTGAACAGCAAATGTTGCTGCCTGATCATTCCTCTGGAAGCTTTGTCTCAGAGGGGTATCCAGCCATGTGAGGTGTGTTGTGTCCATCTGCCCCTACTTGGGGGTGCCTCCCAGTTAGGCTACTCGGGGGTCAGGGACCCACTTGAGGAGGCAGTTTGTCCATTCTCAGATCTCAAACTCCGTGCTGGGAGAACCACTACTCTCTTCAAAGCTGTCAGACAGGG
>NW_012117400.1:337912-343913 GCF_000951035.1 Colobus angolensis palliatus | reverse complement strand
ACTTGAGGAGGCAGTTTGTCCATTCTCAGATCTCAAACTCCGTGCTGGGAGAACCACTACTCTCTTCAAAGCTGTCAGACAGGGACATTTAAGTCTGCAGAGGTTTCTGCTGTCTTTTGTTTGGCTATGTCCTGTCCCCAGAGATGGAGTCTACAGAGGCAAGCAGACCTCCTTTAGCTGTGGTGGGCTCCACCCAGTTCGAGATTCCAGGCCGCTTTGTTTACCTACTTAAGCCTCAGTAATGGTGGGCTCCCCTCTCCCAGCCTCACTGCTGCCTTGCAGTTCAATCTCAGACTGATGTGCTAGCAATGAGGGAGGCTCCGTGGGCATGGGACCCTCTGAGCCAGGCGTGGGATATAATCTCCTGGTGTGCCGTTTGCTAATACTGTTGGAAAAGCGCAGTATTAGGGTGGGAGTGACCTGATTTTCCAGGTGCCGTGTGTCACAGCTTCTCTTGGCTAGGAAAGGGAATTTCCTGACCCATTGCACTTCCCAGGTGAGGCGATGCCTCACCCTGCTTCAGCTCACAGTCAGTGGGCTGCACCCACTCTCCTGCACCTACTGTCCGACAAGCCCCAGTGAGATGAACCCAGTACCTCAGTTGAAAATGCAGAAATCACCCATCTTCTGCGTCACTCACGCTGGGAGCTGTAGACTGGAGCTGTTCCTATTCGGCCATCTTGGAACCTCAGCCCACCATCCACACTTTATGTAGTGCTGTGCACAGTAAGGAGCAGCCCCTCTGCCTGCCAGTACTTACCTGGGGGTTCCTGAACTGACCAACTCTGTAGAGACACCCTGAAACTCTGTAGCCATCAAAGACCCTCAGTCTAGGCACAGTCACAGGGGAAGGACTCATGTCCTCAGGGTAGGCCTCCTTGACACTCTCCAGCATGCTGGAGGGTTTGATAAGATTCTTCTGCTGGGTGGCTGGGCGTGGTGGCTCATGCCTGTAAACTCCAACCCTTTGGGAGGCTGAAGTGGGAGGATCACTTGAGCCCAGGAGTCCGAGGCTGGAGTCAGCTACAATCATGCCACTACACTCCAGCCTGGGTGACAAAGCAAGACCTTATCCTTAAATTTTTTTTCTAATTAAAACAAAAAAGATGGTTCTCCTGGGTGATGGTGGCTTTTTTTCTGTACAGCTAGAACAAGAGTAAAGTGGAGGAGTTTCCCCTGAAGGATACTTTTGCCCATTTGCAAAGGAAATGAACGAATGAAGATGCTGAGGCTCTCTCACCTGATGGAACAGCTATTCTGATTGATTGACTTCAAAGACTCACCAGAGAAAAACATTTTAAAATGTAAGGCCATACTTCTGGTACTATAAAAGTACTGGCCTTTTAAGAGAAACTCTCAAAGTTAGAGTTTCTCCACAGTGAGAAACTCTCCACACAGTTGGGGACCAGGCAGCTACCCCAGCTGGGCACTAGAGGCCTGGGCCACCGTCACACCCTGGTCAGTGGTAGCACAGGGGCTGGCGGACCTCATCCAAAGCTTGACTTTTCTTTGACTTCCAGGAGGAGGAACTCCGTGAGGCAGTGCTCCACTCCCTGCACGGATGAGGACAGGTGGGAGAGGGGAGGCTACAATCAGGCTTCAAGGTCGTTAGGATGGGCCGGGCGAGATGGCTCACGTCTGTTATCCCAGCACTTTGGGAGGCCATGGTGGGTGGATCACTTGAGGTCGGGAGTTCTAGACCAGCCCGGCCAACATGGTGAAACTGCTTCTCTACTAAAAATATAAAAATTAGCTGGGCATGGTGGTGGGCACCTGTAATCCCAGCTACTTGGAAGGCTGAGGAGGCTGAGGCAAGACAATCACTTGAACCTGGGAAGTGGAGGTTGCAGTGAGCTGAAATCATGCCACTGCACTGCAGCCTGGGTGACAGAGAGAGGCTCTGTTTCAAAAAAAAAAGAAAGAAAGAAAGAAAAGATACAACGGTTATTAGGATGGTCCTGAGATGGAGAGAACCAGGGACAGTAAGGCCCTGGCCAGGGTAGGACAGCTGTTGCAGGAACAGCAACTCAGCAACTGGACACACAGAGGGCCACAGAGAGGGAGAGTGACCCCTGGGTGGACTGATGGGCCACACCACAGGCCACACCACAGGCCACACCCAAAGAGCTAGTCCTGGGGCAGGGAGCGCCTCTGAGCGGAAATGACAGAGGAAGTTTCTGGTGCAGCTTTACTGATAAGGAAACAAACAAAGACTGTGCGATAGCAATCAGAAAACATTCAGTCAAGCAGAGTGGAAGGAAGACTGCTTTATCTTTCTGTTCTCTCTAGTGAGAATTATGTTACCATATCACTGTCAGATGAAGATGCGATCGAACACTATGCAGCCAAAATGTGGGGAAAAAAGATAACACAGGTAGCTTCAGTACAACGTATAATAATAGGAACAAAAAAATTGTACTTTGCTGCCTTTTGTTGTATTTGTCAGCTTTTTAAAATTTGTAATTTGTTGTGATTTCTTATCTTTTTCTAAATAAATGGACACATTTGCAAGTGATTTAGTATTCTTGAAGAGGAACCCTAAATTATATCAATTTTGGTCTCTATGCAATGTGGGTTTTCCCTCCTATATACATGGTAACCTGTTTAGAAATTTTAATTAAATTACAAAGTTGAAGTTGTGGGGAACAAATCATCATGTTATTTGTTTTCTGTGCACAAAAGTAGTTTTTAAATACTGAAATGAGGCAGGGCATGGTACCTCACGCCTGTAACCCCAGTACTTTGGGAGGCCGAGGCAGGTGGATCATCTGAGGTTGGGAGTTCGAGGCTAGCCTGGCCAACGTGGCAAAACCGGGTCTCTATCAAAGATACAAAAATTAGCCAGGCATGGTGGGGTGCATCTGTAGTCCCAGCTACTCAGGAGGCTGAGGCAAGAGAATCGTTTGAACCCGGGAGGCGAAGGTTGCAGTGAGCTGCGATGGTGCCACTGAACTCCAGCCTGGGCGACAGAGCGAGACTCTTTCTCAAAATAAACAAATAAATATTGAAATGGGAAGAGAGAAAAATAAATCATAGAATTTCGGGATATTACACTTTAACAAGTTAAATTAAAACATTTATAAATAACCATATAAAACCAATCATATTAAACCGGGCTACTAGTAAAAATCTAAATGGTCGTCCTGCTTCCTAAATATACTCTTTCTCTCAAAAAATTTTTGAATGAGAGAACATGGAAAACTGGGGATTTTTTCCTCCACTGTTACAATGTCCTGCTTGCTCAGTCACAGGATAAGAAACAAGGAAACGCACATTGCTATCAGGCTCAAATTGAACAGTCATGAAGAAGCTTCAGGAATCTCTACTGCGTTAAATACACTTACTCATATTGAAAGGGCTTTAACAACATAGAAGATAGAGAGGCAGAACAGCACAGCCAAACAGAAGCCTCCAGTGATCATCCCCACTGCGGAAACACCAAATTGAACAACTAGCCACACAATAAAGCACTTTCCTAAGATCCAAAAATCAGGCGAACCATCACAGGACCTGGCTGAACTTCACATCACTGAAAGAGGCCCTGACAAGGGTAGCAAGGACAGTCTTGAATCACCCCCCAACCCCCAACACCCGCCCCCGCCCCCAGCCCCTGCCCCGCAGCAGCCTCATGGTGCAGAGAGAGAAGCTGTACACTTGAGTAAGGGAGGGCACAGTGACTGTGGGGCTTTGCGTCGGAACTCAGCGCTGCTGCCCTGTCCCAGCAGACAGCAACAAGGGGCAGAAGTCAGCGGTCACCCACGGAGGGAGGATTTAGACCAGCCCTAGCCAGAGAGGAATCGTCCATCTCCAGTGGATGGAGTCTGAGTTCCAGCAAAGCCTCACCACTGCGGCCTAAAGTATTCAGGGGCCCGAAATAAACTTGAAAGGCAGTCTAGGCCACAAGGACGGCAATTCCTGGGCAAGGCCTGCTGCTGGACTGGGCTCGGTGCTAGTGGACTTGGGGCACAAGTGACTTAGTGAGCTAGCAGCTGGAGTGGCTCAGGCCATGTTTACACCTCCCTCCCCCAAGGCCAGGCAGTGCCGCTCAAAGCTCCAGGAGCCCCTCCTTCCTCCTGCTTGAGGAGAGGAGAGGGAAAAGTGGGGAAGACATTGTCTTGTGTCTTGGATACCAGCTCAGCCACAGTAAGACAGGGCAGAGTTGTGAGACTCCCATTCCAGGCCCCAGCTCCTAGACGACGTTTCTAGATACACCCTGGGCCAGAAGGGAGCCCTGTTCCTTGAAGAGAAGGACCCAGTCCTAGCGGGACTCATCACCTGCTGACTGAAGGGCTCTTGGACGCTGAGGAACCAGCAGCAATAGCCAGGCCGTGCTTGCTGCAGGCCTCGGCTGACACTCAGAGCTGTGCGGGCCCAGCACACTCCCAGCTGCGGTGGCCACAGGCAGAGACCCCTTCTGTTTGAGGAAAGGAGAGGGAAGACTAAAGGGGACTTTGTCTCGCAGCTTGGGTACCAGCTCGACCACGGCGGAGTAGGGCACCGAGTGGGCTCCTGGGATCCCCAGTTTCAGGCCTGGGCTCCTGGGCAGCCTTTCTGGACCTGCCCTAGGGCCAGAGGGGATCCCACTGCCCTGAACGGGGAGGCTCAGGCCTGTGCACCACCACAAGCTGACTGAGGGCCTTTGGTCCTCAAGTGAACACGAGCCCGGCAGTACTCCCCGTGGGCCTGGGGCAGTGGTGGCTGTGGGGTGAGGGTTCTCTGCCTGTGGAAAAGGGAGGGAAGAGTGGGAAGGCCTGTATCTCACAGCTTGGGTGCCAGTTCAGCTGCAGTAAAATAGAGCACCAACTAGATTCCTAAGGCTCCCAACTCCAGGCACTGGCTCCCAAATGGTATCTCTGGATTCGCCCAGGACTAGGGGGAACTCGCCACCCTGGAGGGGAGGACACTGGCCTGGCTGACTTCGCCACCTGCAAGAACCACAGGGTTACTGGGCTTGGGGTGCCCCCTAAAGCAGATACAGCTGCAGTGTATCTTAGATCCCAAAGGTCAAGGATAGAGAAAGGATCCCAAAAGCAGCAAGAGAAAAGAAACAAATAACATGCAGTGGAGGCAGCTGACTTCTCAGTGGAAATCCGACAGGCCAGGAGAGAGTGGTATGACATATTTAAAGTGCTGAAAGAAAAAAAGCTTACCCTAGAATGGTATAACTGGCAAAAATATTATTCTAACACAAAAGAGAAATAAAGATTTTCCCAGACAAACAAAAGCTGATGGATTTCATGAGTCCCAAACCTGTCCTACAAGAAATGCTAATGGGAGCAGTTCAATCTAAAAGAAAAGGATGTTAATGAGCAATAAGAAATCACTTGAAGGTATAAAATTCAGTGGTAATAGTAAGTACACAGAAAAACACAAAACACTACAACACTGTAACTACGGCATGTAAAGTCCCAGCTACTTGGGAGGCTGAAGTGGGAGGATCAGTTGAGCCCAAGAGTTTGAGGCTGCAGTAAGCCAGGTTTGTGCCACTGTGCTCCGGCTTGGGTGATGGAATGAGATCCTGTCTCAAAAACAAAACGGAACAAAATGAGGCCTGGCGAGGTGGCTTACGCCTGTAATCCCAGCACTTTGGGAGGCCGAGTCAGGAGGATCATCTGAAGTCAGGAGTTCAAGACCAGCCTGACCAACATGGCGAAACTCCGTCTCTACTAAAAATGCAAACATCAGCCGGGCGTGGTGGCAAACACCTGTAATCCCAGCTGCTCCGGAGGCTGAGGCAGGAGAATTGCTTGAACCCGGGAGGCCAAGGCTGTAGTGAACCAAGATCGCATCACTGCACTCCAGCCTGGGCGACAAGAGCAAGACTCTGCCTCAAAAAAAAAAAAAAAAAAAAAAAAAGCAAAAGAACTTAGTAGACATTTCTTAAAAGAAGGCACAGAAATGGGCAACAGATATATGAAAAAATGTTCAACATCACTAATCATCAGGAAAATGCACATTAAAACCACCATGAGATAACCATTTTACTCTTTTTTTTTTTTTT
>NW_012117400.1:328578-337552 GCF_000951035.1 Colobus angolensis palliatus | reverse complement strand
AAAAGACAAAAGAAAACAAGTGTTGATGAGGATGTGGAGAAAAGGGAACAGTTGGTGTGGGTGGAAAACAGTATGAGGCTCAAGAACTTTATAATTGGCCAGGCACGATGGCTCACACCTGTGATCCCAGCACTTTGGGAGGCCAGGCGGGAGGATCACTCGAGCCCAGGAGTTTGAGAGCAGCCTGGGCAACATAACAAGACTCGATCTCTACAAAACATTTAAAAAAAAAATTAAGGCCGGGCGCGGTGGCTCATGCCTGTAATCTCAGCACTTTGGGAGGCCAAGGTGGGCGAATCACCTTAAGTCGGGAGTTCGAGACCAGCCTGATCAACATGGAGAAACCCCGTCTCTACCAAAAATACAAAATTAGCCGAGTGTGGTGGCACATGCCTGTAATCCCAATTACTAGGGAGGCTGAGGCAAGATAATCGCTAGAACCCGGGAGGCAGAGGTTGTGGTGGGCCAAGATCATGCCATTTCACTCCAGCCTGGGCAACAAGAGTGAAACTCCGTCTCAAATAATAATAATAATAATAATAAAATTTAGCCAGGCTTGGTGGTACACACATGCAGTCCCAACTACTCAGGAGGCTGAGGTGGGAGGATTGCTTGAGCCCAGAAGGTTGAGGCTGCATGAGCCGTGATAGTGCCACTGCACTCCAGCCTGGGTGATACAGTGAGACCCTGTCTCAAAAAAAAAAGAAAAGAAAAAAGAAATCAAAAATACAGCTAACTACCATCTGATCTAGCAATCCCATTGCTGGGTATATATCCACAGGAAATGAAATGGTGTGTCAAGGAGATCTGCACCCTCATGCTTATTGTAGCATTATTCACAGTAGTCAAGTATGGAATTAACCCAAGTGTCCATTAATGGATGAATGGATAAAGAAAATGGGGTATCTATACACAACGGAATCCCGTTCAACCGTAAAAAGAATGAAATCCTGTCATTTGCGACAACACGAATAAACCTGGAAGACATCATGTTACGTGAAATAAGCCAGACACAGAAAGACAAATACTGTGTGATCTCACATGTGGAATTTGTTTTAAAACAGGTGAGGGTAGGTGCAGCGTCTCACAAGTGTAATCCCAGTGCTTTAGGAGGCCAAGGCAGGAAAATCCCTTGAGGCCTGGAGTTTGAAACCAGCCTGGGTAACCTAGCGAGACCCTGTCTCTACAAATTTTTTTTTTTTTTTTTTTTTTTAATTAACCGGGCATGGTAGTGTGAGCCTGTAGTCCCAGCTACTCAGGAGGCTGAGGTGGGAGGATCATTTGAACTCAGGAGTTCAAGGCTGCAGTGAGCTAGGATCATGCCACGGCCCTCCAGCCTGAGTGACAGAGTGAGACTCTGTCTGTATACAAAACAAAAAAAGCTGATATTGTAGAAGCACAGAGTAGAACAGACTGGGGAAGGGAGCACGGGGAGAGGTTTGTCAACAGTACAAAATAACAATTAGATGGGAGGAATAAGTTCTGGTGTTCTGTGCACAGTGGGATGATGATGATGGTTAACAGTAAGATATTGCACATTACCGTTAAAATAGCTAGAAGAGGCTTGTCATCCCAGCACTTTGGGAGGCTGAGGTGGGTGGATCACCTGAGGTCAGGAGTTCAAGACCAGCCTGGCAAACATGGTGAAACCCCGTCTCTACTAAAAATACAAAATTAGCCAGGCGTGGTGGCGCATGCCTGTAGTCCCAGCTACTCAGGAGGCCAAGGCAGGAGAATCACTTGAACCTGGGAGACGGAGGTTGCAGTGAGCCAAGATCGCACCACTGCACTCCAGCCTGGGGGCAACAGAGCAAGTCTCCATCTCAAAGAAATAAAATAAAAAATAAAATAGCTAGAAGAGAGGTATTTGCACGTTCACACTGTAAAGAAATGATACTCGCATGAGGTGATAGATACACTACCGTGATTGGATCATTGTGCAACATGATATGAATTGACATCAAATTGTGCCACCATAAATATGCATGATTACAATGTGTTGAGAAAAAACAAATAAAGCCAAGAAAATAATCTAAAACTCCAGGTTTCCTCAATATTTCTTTATAAGAAAAATCCTTGAATAGATTACATAGTTTTATTCTTCATTTAAAAGATAGCTCTGTCTTCTCTCCAGTTTTGTCACAGTATGAGGTATGTAAAAGTGACAATAGGAACACTGCGCTTTGGTTTTTTGCAAGATTTGAGATGCATCCATTATGATTTTCTCTTGAGAAATTGTATTATGTTGACCTTTCTAAACCCGTAATACTTACCTTGCAGATCACGTACGTCAGCATTTCTTACACTAAATATCTAAGGTTTTGTAAATGTAAACACGAGCTGAGCTAAACTGAGTTATAATAATGAATATCTGTATTTTTAAAAACAATCTTTTAAACTTCCGACAATAGCAGTAATTTTGTAGCCCTACAAAGTTACTCCACCTTGTAAACGGAATAAATTTTAGTGTCATATTTGTCAAATTTTATTCATCAAGTGTGATCATATTGTGCTTTAATGTCACCCTACTATAATTTCTTTCTTTTTGTTTTTTTTTTCTTTCTTTTTTTTTTTTTTGAGACGGAGTCTCGCTTTGTTGCCAGGCTGGAGTGCAGCAGCACAATCTTGCTCCACTGCAACCTCCGCCCCCCAGGTTCGAGCGATTCTCCTGCCTCAGCCTGCTGAGTAGGTGAGATTACAGGCATGTGCCACCACGCCCAGGTAATTTTTGTATTTTTAGTAGAGATGGGGTTTCACCATGTTGGCCAGGCTGGTCTCGAACTCCTGACCTCATGATCCATCCACCTCAGGGTCCCAAAGTGCTGGGATTACAGGTGTGAGCCACCACGCCTGGCCAGCCTACTACAATTTCTAAGACTCCCTCATCTACTGACTTTGAGACCTGGAGTGGACAATAAATTGAGGTAATTAGCAAGTATGTTTACCTGGATAATCTCCAAAGGAATGAAAATTCATGAAGACAAAATGCAAATGCACACAGTTATTTCTGACATATGTGTATTCTAGTCTATGCATAAACAACAGTGCCACACAACACTCATAAATCAGAAAATCACTGTAGTCTAAACATTGTTTTTGTGCTATGCCTGGATTTTTACTTACTTATTTATTTTTTTAGAGACAGAGTCTCACTCTGTCACCCAGGCTGGAGTGTACTGGTGCAATCCTAGCTCACTGTGGCCTCAAACTCCTGAGCTCAAGTGATCCTCCCATCTCAGCCTCCCAAGTAGCTGGGATCACATGCGGGTGCCACTACGCCTGGCTGATTTTTGTATTTTTACTTTTTGTAGAGATGGGGCCTTGCTGTGTTGCCCGGGCTAGTCTTGAACACCTGGCCTCCAAGCAATCCTTCCACCCTGGACTCCCAAAGTGCTGGAATTACAGGCATGAGCCACTGCGCCCAACCTATGCCTGATTTTTAAATTTTTGCTATAAAGCGTAAACTCTTAAAGCAATAAATAATACCACTACCTGAACATCTGTGTGTGTGTGTGTGTGTGTGTGTGTGTGTGTGTGTGTGATGGAGTCTCACTCTGTTGCCCAGGCTGGAGTGCAGCGGTGCGATCTCGGCTCCCTGCAACCTCCGTCTCCCAGGTTTAAGCGATTCTCCTGCTTCAGCCTCCTGAGTAGCTGGGATTACAGGCATGCACCACCATGCCTGGCTAATTTCTGTATTTTTAGTAGAGATGAGAGTTCACCATGTTGACCAGGCTGGCCTCGAACTTCTGACCTCAGGTGATCTGCCCGCCTCAGCCTCCCAAAGTGCTGGGATTACAGGCATGAGCCACTACGCCTGGCCCTGAACATCTTTTAATGTGACTGCATATAAGTGTATGTTTACATAGACATACATAGAGGTGTATTACATCAATGAATGTTTTTAAAAGTTTCTGTATAATGGAGTGCAGAGGCCTGGGCGCAAGGGAGAAAAGAGTCTTTAAGTAATCAATATATTTTCAACCTCAAGTATCCTATGTAGAGCCAGAGGTTTTTTTTCTCACCCTACTAGGAGCTCACGGCACTGCCCCTTGACATGGTTATTTCATAACTGCAGCCAATTATAAGAGAACAAGCAATCAAACAGAAGAGACAGCAAAGGCTCTTCCCTTGTGGAAGAGCTAAAATTCCCACTGCTTATCACGTTACTTTCTCCTGTGTGTTGTTATCAAATATTGGGACTCTGGTTACACTGTCAAGGCCATGGGCCTTTCTTGTTGTAGGGCAGCTGTGCATCTCTCTTAAGCAACTGACCCATCTCCCCTGGCAACTCTCTTTGGTACCGCCTTCTCCAAGATCAGTCCTCAAATTAATAACAACACTGACAATGGGCTTCGGACCACCGTGTTTGGTAGCCGGCTGCTTGGGACCATCCAAGTTTGCCCCTTTGCCTGGCTTGGGTAACCCACTATATGGTGCACACGAGTAAAGGCCGATGCCAAGAAGAATGAGGCTTGTAGTTATGAAAAGTGACTCAACTGGATTATAAAATCTACCCTGCAGGCTGGGAGCAGTGGTTCACACCTGTAATCCCAGTGCTTTGGGAGGCCAAGGCAGGAGAGTCGCTTGAAGCTAGGAGTTGGAGACCAGCCTGGGCTATATAGCGAGACCCTGTCTCTACAGAAAAAAATACAAAAATTAGCTGGGCATGGTGGTGTGTGGCTACTGGAGTCCCAGGTACCTCAAGAGGCTGAGGCAGGAGGATCACTTGAGCCCAGGAGGTCGAGACTGCAGTGAGTTGTGATCGTGCTACTACTGCAGCCTGGGTCACAGAACAAGATCCTGTCTCGAAAAAAAAAAAAAGTATCCTGTAAATGTATAAAAATGTCACTAATTTCAATGTGTTTCAGTAAAAAGGAATGAAGTCCTGATACATGCTAAAACTGAGATCGATCTCAAAAACATTATGCTCAGTGAAAGAAGCCACACACAAAAAGTCACATATCAGAAGATTCACTTTATGTGAAATATCCAGAATAGAAGAATTCATAGATACAGACAGCAGATTAGGGGTTGCCAGGGGCTGAGGGATTAGGGGATGAGGAGTGGCCATGTAATGGATACGGGGTTTCTGTATGGGATGATGAAATATTCCGAAAGTACATAGTGCTGATGGTGGCACAACGTGCATTAGTAAATGCACTAAATGTCACTAAACTGTACACTTTCAGATGACTAATTTTATGTTATGTGATTTTCACTTTAATTAAAAACTACAATATTGGCCAGGCATGGTGGTTCACAACTATAATCCCAGCACTTTGGGAGGCCAAGGCAGGAGTATCATTTGAACCCAGGAGTTCGAGACCGGCCTGGCCAACATGGCGAAACCCCCATCTCTACAAAAAAATACACAAAAAATTAGCCACGTATGGTGGCATACACCTGTAGTCCCAGCTACTTGGGAGGATGACGTGGATCGCTTGAGACCAGGAGGCAGAGGCTGCAGTGATTGGAGATCGCGCCACTGCACTCCAGCCTGGGCAACAGAGTGAGACTCTGTCTCAAACAACAACAAAAACACAATATATTTTGGTAATTCACAACTTCTTAGGATGAATTTTAAATGTTTATTTTTTATGCAAGAGCTAACACAAGTGCTCTCAGCATGATGACTTTTTACCTTCTGAAAGATTGTACTGTGAGCTTTAAAATCTCTTTGTCCATTAATAGTTTTAGTGACTCACAAAATGGAGATTTCCAGACCCAAGATAGCTAGAAACAAGTGGCCTAGCAGGACAAGGTCATGGTGTACAGCCAAGCTGTACCTTGGTGTGATTGCAGTGGCTAGAATGCATCAACACCAAGGTTTGCTAAGTGGTGACACTGTGGACACCAATACTTGGAAAATGGCAGTGCCACCATCATAGACCGCCAGTGTCCCCATCAGAGATCCCAGTGCCAAGGATGTACCAACTTCTTCCTATTCCTTGGGTTTTCTCTCTTTTTTTTTCTTTTTGTGAGGGGACAGGGTCTTGCTTTTGTTGCCCAGGCTGGAGTGCAATGGCACGATCTCAGCTCACTGCAACCTCTACCTCCCGGGTTGAAGCAATTCTCCTGCCTCATCCTCCAGAGTAGTTGGGATTACAGGCGCCCACTACCACATCCAGCTAATTTTTGTATTTTTAGTAGAAACAGGGTTTCACCACGTTGGCCAGACTGGTCTCGAACACTTGACCTCAGGTGATCTACCCATCTTGGCTTCCCAAAGTGCTGCGATTACAGGCGTGAGCCACAGTGCCCAGCATAGGGTTTTCTCTTAAACATGGGATTGGACGGAACACCTCTCACTTCATGAGGTAGATTGTTTCCAAAGATGGCTGCTCCCATGGCTCCCATTCTGCATGTCCTTCTACAGCATTACTTGGCACTCTGCCCAACAAGAGGCAGAGGCTTTTTCCCCTTCTCTGGAATCAGAGCTGGCCTTGTGACTTGTTTTGACTACTAGGATGTGGCAGACGGAACATTAGGTGACTTCCAGGCCTAGGCCATAACAGGATTTGCAGTTTCTGCCGTTGCCCTCTTGGAAGCCAGCACTGTAGAAAGAAGTCTGGGCTATCCTGCCTGAGAGGCCGCATGGAGAGAGAGGCCCTGCAGGATGAGACGCCATGTGGAGGAGAGTAATACAAGCCAGCTAACAGCCAGCACCAACTGCCAGACATGGGATGGAGGCCATCTTGGATGTTCAAGCCTTGGCTAAGCTCCCTGCTGGATGAAGTCACATGGGTGACCCCAACCAACACGAGATGGAGCAGAAGAACCTTACAGGTCAGTCAATACATAAACTCATAAGAACTCATCAATTGTTATTTTATGCCACTAAATTTGGGGGTGGCTTGTTAGGCGGCTCTACACTTGAGATCCAGACCAAACGGAGAGACTATGGTAAGCTCTGGGGAGCAGGTTGCAACCTGAAAGGCCTGGCGGACTCAACTTGTGGAGGAAGACTGCTGGCCCCTACTTATTCCCCCAGCAGAATAAGTAATAATTACAAAGGATTTGCAGGGAACAAGGGAAATTGATGAGGGAAAGCCGGTTCTTGTTCTCTATCTGTCTTGGAATATTTTTTGGCATCATCTTTAGTGTACTATTTCTAATAGTCATACAATGACATATTGTCCTCTTGCCCTTTCTCTATTTCTCCATTTAACAGGTTAGGTCTGTGCAGGCTGGATGCTGCAGCTCAGACATCGAGGACCACATTAGATCCTATATGCCTCCGTGGCAAGAGATAGTATCACAATGTAGAAAATGCTAATATTGGCTGGGCGAGGTGGCTCATACCTGTAATCCCAGCACTTTGGGAGGCTAAGGTGAGCAGATCACTTGAGGCCAGGAGTTCGAGATGAGCCTGGCCAAGGTGGTGAAACCCCGTCTCTACTAAAAATACAAAAATTAGCCAGGCATGGTGGTGCTTGCCTGTAGTCCAGCTACTTGGGAGACTGAGGCATGAACATTGCTTGAACCCAAGAGGTGGAGGTTGCAGTAAGCCGAGATCACACCACCGCACTCCAGCGGGGGGACAGAGTGAGGCTCTGTCTCAAAAAAAAAAAAGAAAGAAAGAAAATGCTTGTATAGCAAACAGGTTATGCTTTAGAAAACCACAGCTATCTTTGATAGAGGAGTTTGGGTTGAGAACATATTCAACTTGACTTTTATTTGTTCAAATGATTACGTCGATGACCAACCTCAGGTGAGCTTATGACTGGGCAGGGAATGTGACCAATGTCTGAAGTCTGTGCCGCGCCACTGCCCACGGGCTGCTCGGTTTCAGAACAAAGCAGTTATTTGTATCAGTGAATCCAGGTTGGTCCTCTTGCCTCCCATGCTATCATTGGATATATCAAGTTTGTAAGTACAATATCACCAGAAATGTCACTTGTAAATGCAAAGCTCAAATCATCAGATCCAAGACTCTAAGAAACCCAGCCTTGCAGAACAAGGATGGAGTTTGAGAGGGGAGAGAATGTACTAGAGCTTACGCTGATGACCTGGAGGGTCACAGCCTTACCCAGACGCACAGGGGCTGCAGTCAGAGTGGGGACAAGTTTTCTGTTCAAAGGCAGTAAAAACCTTTTTAGAACAATGGAAGCAAATAATATCTCTTGTTGCGTCGTGCACAAAATGTGAGACAGATCAATGGAATATACACAATAACAGATAAAGGAAATACACAGGAAATGGGTGCAAGAAAAACACCTGGGTCCCTGAATGACAGGAAATAGTGCTGTTTAAATGGGTTTGCACTAAGGTTCTGTTAGAAATTTCTTCCCTAGCAATGAAAGACAGATAAAGGGAATCATGTCATTGTATGTGTAAATCTTGATATTTTAATTGCATATGTATCGTATAAATCAAGCTTTTGTCTGATTTCCACTGTCTGTAAGAGTTAAAATTAAGAAAATAAACACTTGGCTAGACCACACATTGAATTAATGATCTTAACACAAAAATGATACTGAAGACAATGTGAATGCACTAATGCCACCGAACTGTATACTTAAAAATGGTTGAGATGGTAAGTTGTATGTTATGGGTATTTTACCACTATTAAAAAAAAAGTTTTTAAGAAAAACGGCTAATAAGATTTCTGGGTTCAGGCAGGAGTAGGAAGGCAGTGAAAACCCGAATTCCCCCACTTCTCCTAAAAGAAGTCCAAACACAAGAAGAATGAATGAAACCCCCTGCTTGATATACTGGAGAAAACCAGAACCTATGACATCAGAAAGCGCTAGGATGTGACAAAGCAGGGAGGGGACTACAAAGGGCCCCAGCGGTACTGACCAGGATCCACCCTTTCAGGACATGGCCCAGGCCAGCGCAGGATCGCATGGGGGCAGATGCGAGCCCCAGGAGAACTCCCGGGGCCCCCGTGGCGGCCGCGGGGGGCTTCCTGACGCACGAACTGTGCGGCGGCGCCAAAAGAGGGCGCCCGGGAGCCGAACAGGAGGCCAAG